>NW_024713129.1:14477546-14866878 GCF_018991925.1 Homarus americanus
AGCAGTACACACACACACACACACACAGACACACACACACACACATTATTGAGTGAGAGTTGTGTGGCATTGTTTAAGAAGCTTTCACCATGGAATCACGACAAAGGCTCCTGCCCCGTCACCCGCAGTCATACATACATACTAAAATAAGCTGGGTGGTTTAATCTTAAGGTGAAATAAACTTTGGGGTTTAAACCTCAGGTGAACCATGTAATTAACTACCAGGTAAAGTTAACCTCACTATAACACTCAGTACCGACATCACCAAGACAGTAAATTATTCTCGGAAATTTAATGACTGTTGAGGCCATAAACTATCCTTGTAATGATTAACGGTGTCTAGTGAGCCTATAGCCTATACTACTGTGTGTGTAAGAATGGGTATATATTATTTTAACCATAGGAGTAGCCATAGGTAGAAATATTTGCGGTGTTTGTGAGTAGATTAATAATAGGAGTGGAGTTAGTGGTGTTAGTGGTGTGTGGTGTGTGGTGTTAGTGGTGTGTGGTGTTAGTGGTGTGTGGTGTTAGTGGTGTGTGGTGTTAGTGGTGTGTGGTGTTAGTGGTGTGTGGTGTTAGTGTTAGTGGTGTGTGGTGTATGGTGTTAGTGGTTTATGGTTCGTGTGGTGTAAGAATGTGGCGCTCTGGTCTTAAATAAATGTGAGATTTGTGAATAATTAACAATAGGAATGGTGTTTGTGGTGATAGTGGTGTTTGGTTGTGGTGCGTGTAGTTTGTGGGGGTGTGTTTTGTTTGGTGTGTAGTTGGTGTGGTGTATGGTGTGGTGTGTGGTGTATGGTTGTGGTGTGTAGTTGGTGTGGTGTAAAGTGTGTCGCGCTGGTCTTAAATCTGTCAACATGCTTAACCCCGCCACTCGCCACTAAGACATTTGATCTGCCGCCGCCCGTGTACTGTATACCTGACGATGACTCTAGAAAACATTGTGTGTTGACTTGTGTGTTTAGCGAGGCAGTGTGTGGTGAGGCTTGGTGCAATAGGTTACAGCGGCTAGCAACACTCTTCCATAACCGAGTCCTACCTTCCTCCCTTCCTCCTCCCTTAGTCCCCTCATACTACCTCTCCCCCTTCACCCCCCTTCCTCTCATTGGGTCCCCTCCTCTTCACTCCCTTAGTCTTCTACCCTATTCCTTCACCCCCTCTAGTGTCCCCATTATAAGTCCCCTCCTCCTCTCCCCCTTTGTCGCTCTACCCTCCTCCCCCACTTAGTCCCCCCGTGTCTCCCCTCCCCGTGTCTCCCCTCCCCCCGTGTCTCCCTCCCCCACCCCGTGCCAGTCATCTCAAATACAGCTCTTAAGAACATTTTATTGTTTTCTCTCTATTTGTGGAAGTGACTCATACGTGTGAAAGAGTCGAAACCCTGGTATGTTGTTAGATCACCAAACACACACACACACACACACACACACACACACACACACACACACACACACACACACACACACACACACACACACACACAACACACACACACACACACACACACACACACACACACACACACACACACACACACAACACACACACACACACACACACACACACACACACAACACACACACACACACACACACACACACACACACACACACACACACACACACACACACACACACACACACACACACACACACACACACACACACACACACACACACACACACACACACACACACACACACACACACACACACACACACACACACACCTGCTGTCTACCATCTAGTGAGTTCAGACAATATGGTCAGCTAGGACGCGTGTACAGTATAACCTAACCTAACCTGACCTGACCTAATTTTAACCAGCCTTAATCTAATCAGACTAAACAGTAAACTGTACTCTTTATATGTACTTTGGTCACTGTCCATATGTACTCGGGTCTCTGCTCATAAAAGTACTCTGAAAGGACGATTGTATCAGGCCCTCTCTACCACCTGGGCGTCGCGTCGTCTGCATATTCTCCCGGCTTATGACTAGTCCACCCACCCACCCACCCACTCACTTCTGACGTATATAGTACACTCGGCTGCATTTATACCTGGTACACTGTCTGGCGCGTTTTGTGAGGTGTAGCAACTATGTGGAATGGTTATGTAGTATCACCAACTCACTACTACCTTCACCATCACCACCACTTCCCTCACCATCACCACCACTTCCCCACCATCACCACCACTTCCATCACCACACCCCCACCATCACCACCACTTCCCCACCATCACCACTTCCCCCATCACCACCACTTCCCCACCATCACCACCACTTCATCCACCCTTCCCTACATCTACCCTTCCCCCACCATCACCACTTCCCCATCCCACCACTTCCCCCCATCCCACCACTTCCCCTCACCACCACTTCCCACCATCTACCACTTCCCCCCATCACCACCACTTCCCCCATCACCACCACTTCCCCCATCACCACCACTTCCCCCCTCACCACTTCCCCACCATCACCACCACTTCCCCACCATCACCACCTCCTCCCCCACCATCACCACCACTTCCCCCACCATTACCACCTCCTCCCCCACCATCACCACCACCACCACCACCCCCTGCCAGGTTCACCGTGGTGGGCGTGGTGTGAGAGCAATACTTCCGGGTGTGGTGCTGCTGCAAGGTGACCTCATTATAGTTGTAAATAGCTAACCAAGCCAATTTCCCCGTGGGCGTGAGGGAGGGGTGGGCGTTGAGGGTAAGGTAGGGTGTGAGGATAGGGTAGGTGTGGGGTGGGCGTGAGGGTAGGGTTGGTGTGAGGGTGGGGTGGTGGGTTTGAGGGTGGGGTGATGGGCGTAAGTGATGGAGTACAGTGTCGTCTTCGTCACCATCTAGCAGTCGTCCCTCCCTCCCTGATATAGACACATAAGAAATAACAAGAGCTGAGAACAGTCAACCGGCAAGGGAGCTTAGAGGACGGAACAATATCAGGGGTAAAATTTGTCTTGGTGATGAATGAATCGTCAGGCTGGAGGTACTGTAGTGTTGCTCTGGGTACACGTGAGGGAGGGAAACCCATCGTAATAAGTGTGTGAGTATGTCCCTCCCGCTGCTGAAGATGAGCAAGAATGTTTACACTGACCAGAGGAGGAATGTTAGTCCTTTATTGCCCTACAAATTCTTCAGGAGGTATAAACAGTAAGGCATCGTGATCTGAAGCAGGCGAGGTGAGGTTGTGGTGATGAGTTTTTCCTTAAATAAACTTCTATTTGAGGGTAGATGAGAGGGAGGGAGAGAGAGTGTAGGGAAATAGGTCTTGGAGAGAATCATGGAGTGAGGTGGTGACTCCTGGATGGTGAAGACCCTGTAGTAGGTTGTGGCAGGAGCAGCACTGGCGTGTCTCCAGCCAACACAGCCTTGGGCCCACCGCCAGCACCCTCACCACCTGCCCTACCAACACACTCCTGGCTGACACATTCTGCCATATTATTACAAAATTTACATTGGCTGGTGAACGCCGTACACAACTCTCCCCTCCCGCCTCCACACACACACACACACACACACACACACTCTCACACTAAAAAACACAGCAGAATCGTGTTAAAGCCTCAGTCAGCGACTAAAAAGAAAGGGGGGTGACCATTAGTGTTGGTTTTACTTATCCCTGTTACGTGGCGCCTCTGGTCGGGGTCATTATAGTATATACTGCAGCAGTTTATTAGATCCCTGTATGTAGAAGGTAATATGGCAGGACTCCGGGACCTTAAGTGACAGCTAAAACAGGAGAACCTTACGTGACAGCTAAAACAGGAGGACCTTACGTGACAGCGAAAACAGGAGGACCTTACGTGACAGCGAAAACAGGAGGACCTTACGTGACAGCTAAAACAGGAGGACCTTAGGTGACAGCTAAAACAGATGTTGTATAATGCAGTTGAGAGGCGAAGAGACCGTATACTGTTGTAACCTAATAGTGTTGTGATAATGGCCTCACTATCGCCAGCTAGGGGTCATGTTTATCACTCTGGGGTAACACCTGTTGTCAGTATCTTACTATGATGGAGAGTTGTGTTAGGTTAGGTTAGGTTAGGTTAGGTTAGTAGCGCGGTCACCCCATTGAGGTGTGTAGGTAGGTGTTAGGTGTGTGTGAGTTAAATACCTTCTTCAACACCACCACTTCCTTCACCACCACCACCACCTCCTTCACCACCACCACCACCTCCTTCAACACCACCACTTCCTTCAACACCACCACTTCCTTCAACACCACCACCTCCTTCAACACCACCACTTCCTTCAACACCACCACTTCCTTCAACACCACCACTTCCTTCACCACCACCACTTCCTTCACCACCACCACCTCCTTCACCACCACCACTTCCTTCACCACCACCACCACTTCCTTCACCACCACCACCACTTCCTTCACCACCACCACTTCCTTCACCACCACCACCACTTCCTTCACCACCACCACCTCCTTCACCACCACCACCTCCTTCACCACCACCACCACTTCCTTCACCACCACTTCCTTCACCACCACCACCACTTCCTTCACCACCACCACTCCTTCACCTCCTTCACCACCACCACTTCCTTCACCACCACCACTTCCTTCACCACCACCACCACTTCCTTCCCACCACCACCACTTCCTTCACCACCACCACTTCCTTCACCACCACCACTTCCTTCACCACCACCACTTCCTTCACCACCACCACTTCCTTCAACACCACCACTTCCTTCACCACCACCACTTCCTTCACCACCACCACTTCCTTCACCACCTTCTGTAAATGAAAGATAAGCACTGTAACCAAACCTGCCCCTCTGTCACACCTACAGTATATATATCACACAGAAAATAGATACTTGGTATAGATAACAAGGAAATAGATACTTGGTATAGATAACAAGGAAATAGATACTTGGTATAGATAACAAGGAAATAGATACTTGGTATAGATAACAAGGAAATAGATACTTGGTATAGATAACAAGGAAATAGATACTTGGTATAGATAACAAGGAAATAGATACTTGGTATAGATAACAAGGAAATAGATACTTGGTATAGATAACAAGGAAATAGATACTTGGTATAGATAAGATAGATAATTCCATGAGGTGTAATAAAAGTATAGAATGACGAGACAAGACCTGAGTAATGTGTGAATGTTTGTGGCTCACTTCCCGGAGCAACAGTGATGAGTGGGAACATTTGGTGGACATGCCAGGGGAGTGACTCATGACTCTAATGATGCCCGGGGCTATGGGGTATGTCTTAACCTAACCTAAACCGGCACAACCTAATCCAACCCCCCAAAAAACCTAAACATCTTGGTTAAAAAGGATATGGCAGGTGAGAACAGGTGAACATACATTGGCATAGGTGAAGTTTGTCTCAAGTTGTAAATTGTTGATACCTGACAGACGATGGTTGAGGTGTTGACTGTATCCACACACACACACACACGCACGCACGCACGCTCACACACACACACACACACACACACACACACACACACACACACACACACACTGATTTGCTTGGCACTGTAGTTTGTGGGGATAGTGTTGTGTACATACCCCGCGAGGCTGACACTCCAGTCAGCTGTGAGGGTCATGGCTAAGTTAGGCTAACTATGCAAGGTGGCGCTGCTGCTGACTTTACTGGTCACTGCTGACTCTCCTTCTCTCCCCTCATCTCCTCTTCCCTTCCTTCCCCTCTTCTCCCCGTCCCCCGTCCCCCCGTCCCCTCCCCTCCTCTCCCCTCCCCGAGGTGTGAGTAGCGTCGTCAAGAATGGAGATATCTCTTAACCCAAATAATTTCTCTCCGGGTCGTACTAGAGGGTGACTATATAATTCAATGTTACCTAATGCTTTATTTGGGACATGTCCATATACTGATATAGGCTGTGTAAAGGTAGATTCATTTATATTGACCAAGTTCTCTAAACGTCTCATGATATAGTCGCATGTGTCTATTTTTGGGGCTTAGAGACGAGTAAATACACTGGGAATGAAACCTCGACTTTCTTCATTATAAACCATGTTCTGGTGCCCTTATTATAGAATGGATATCAATTCACTAGAGTCGGTGCAGCGAAGAATGACAAAAATGATTCCGGGACTTAGAAACCTTCCATCTCAGGATAGGTTAAAGAAACTTAACTTGCATTCCCTAGAAAGACGAAGAGTGCTGGGAGATATGATAGAAGTATTCAAGTGGGTGAAAGGAATCAATAAAGGGGATATAGATAAAGTTCTTATAATATCCGAGCAGGATAGGACTCGTAGCAACGGATTCAAGTTGGATAAGTTTAGGTTTAGGAGGGAGATAGGAAGGAACTGGTCCACAAATAGGGTGGTGGACGAGTGGAACAAGCTTAGCAACTTTATAGTAAGTGCTGGAACGCTGGAAAGTTTCAAAAGGAGGCTAGATAGATTCATGGATGATAGAGAGTGGTAGTAACTCTCGACAGGAGCTGCCATGCACAGGCCAACCGGCCTATTGCAGACTCCTTATGTTCTTATGTTATCACCGCCTTCCATCCAAGATCCAATAGTCTTATCATCATCACTACTGGGTCAACACTCACTCAGGGGTCTTTGAGAATCTCGCTGTTTTTTCTGCTGTTGATTCTTGCACAAATACTCGTTCCTGGCAGCTTAGGATGGTGTTGTTTTGTTACTATACGACCATTACTCTGCTACAGCTGTTTCTTCGTGTCTAGTGCCTACTTATTTTTGCTGTTTCTCACATTGTTCTTCCTCCTCCTCCTCCTTCTTCTTCTTCGGCTTGTTCTCCTCCTCGGTTTTTGTGCGCTCTCTCTCTCTCTCTCTCTCTCTCTCTCTCTCCCTCTCTCTCTCTCTGTGACGGAGGTAACTTGTATAATAACACTTTGTCTTTTTGTCCTGCAGGTGAATGGCGGGTCGGTGGCGGCGACTGCGGGGCTGCAGGCAGGGGACGCCATCGTCAGCATTGGCGGCAAGGACGCGCTCTCTCTCAGGCACAAGGAGGCACAGGAGGCTATCGTCAAGGCTGGCAACTCCTTCGATCTCATCGTCCAGAGGTAAGTACCTGAGACCAGGGGCATGGTGTGACGCCGAGACCAGGGGCATGGTGTGACCCCCCCCCAACCTTTCCTCGCAGTGATAGATAGAATGGTGGATAGTCGCCCCTTACCACAACACACCGTCCTACCTCACCTTATATTATTATGAGTATTAAGGATCACACACACACACACACACACACACACACACACACACACACACACACACACACACACGTGGTCGTATATATGAGGGACGAGGAGGTAGCTATTGAGACACCGACGGCCACTATTTTACGACGGGAAGATAGACAGACTACAAGGTGGATAATGGTGGATGAGGTGGATAAGGATGGATAATAATGGTGGATAAAGGTTGGTGGGGGCAGCTTAACGACACGCGCTGGTTGAGGCACTTAAAGGTTTAATTTGGTTAAACTGGGTGAAGGAGATGAGTGAGGTGGTGGTGGTGTAGTGTGGTGAGTGAGGTGGTGGTGGTGTAGTGTGGTGAGTGAGGTGGTGGTGGGTGTGGTGTAGGGTATGTAGTGTAGTGTAGGAGTACTTTATCGTGGTCTGGGAGGCTGTCGGGGTGAAGCTAAACCTAACCTAACTACACCAATCTAACGTGACGTAACGTAAGAATTATGCATGGAAGGTTTAGTAAGGGCAGCGTCAGAGCAGCGGCGTCACAAGGCCCTGTGTTGACCGGATGAGGTGCCCCAGATGGACTCAGTGTGTGATACCTCTTCCCCTCCACCTGTCTGAGGGTTCTTATCACTGGCCAAGATGCTGATGTAACACACACTTATATACATATACGCATATATATATACACACACACTGTACATACATATATACATACACGGTGGTGGTGGTGGTCACTATTGGGTAACTCTTGTAAATGTTTCTTAGTACAGAGCTCAAGGGGAGGTTCTCTTGCCGACCCTCCACCTTCCCTCTGTCGATCCTAATGCCCTCTCTGTCGACCCTTATGCCCTCTCTGTCGGCTCTGATGCACTCTGTCGACACTCTCCTCCTTTGGCCCTGTCGATCGTGCCTCTGTCGACATAAAAGATAAATTGTACTTCGCTTAGTGTGTGTGTGTGTGTGTGTGTGTGTGTGTGTGTGTGATGAGTAGTGTACGTGTATGTGTAGTGTGTGTGTGTGTCTGAGGATGGACAGATGTGTCAGGTGTGGCAGAGTATGGTGTTTAGTGCAGGTGTGTACAGTATATAGCTGCACACACCTGCCACTTCTTGTGGCATCGTCGGTCACCACAAGCAACACCTGTGGTTCACTCGCTCGCTCATTACCAAACATGTTGTGTGACACTTAGTGGGTTTCTGCTGCCAGCTACCTCTCTCTCTCTCTCTCTCTCTCCTGTACCAAAACAAGAAACGTGATGACAAACAAAGATATATTGCCAAAAGTTCACTTGTGTTCCATCTACGACAACCTGACCTGACCTAACCTAACCTGACCTAACCTAACCTGACCTAACCTAACCTGACTTGACCTACCTGACCTGACCTAACCTAACCTTAACCTGACCTGACTTGACCTACCTGACCTGACCTAACCTAACCTAACCTGACCTGACCTAACCTAACCTAACCTGACTTGACCTACCTAACCTAACCTAACCTAAACAAGCACGACAAAATTAAAGAACTAAAGACGTATATACACAGGTGTTCCCGTGAGTGGGTTCTGTAATTATATTAGATTGAGCCAAACACTACGTTACTGAGGGACTTTCACCTCGCTTGCCTGCTTACCTACATACCTGCGTGCTTACATACCTGCGTGCTTATCTGCCTACCTACCTGCGCACCTACCTACCTGCGCACCTACCTACCTGCGCACCTACCTACCTACACCACGAAAATTTAAACCTTGTGGTATAATTTCGCTGAGACAATGAGGAGGAGAGAAGAACTGGTTTGGAATGTGTAGTATAATTTTAGTGGAAAGGATTATAGTGGTGACAGCTGCAACGCTTACTTAGTGTGTTATGTTGTGTAGGTTGGGAGTGTACACCAACGTGAACACGCACACACACACACCCACACACCCACACACACACGCACCCACACACACCAACCTTCATTTCTATCTGTTAACCATGTACCGGAAACTAGCTGCCTTCTCTACACTATGATTAGAAACTTGTCTTGTATTTTTAAAGCCGAGGTGTGTTGTTTACTATTACTACTACGTTTTGGCCTCCTACTACTACTACTACTACTACTACTACTACTACTACTACTATCATCTTGAGCGTCAGCCATAATGGTAGGGCGGTGTTGATCCGTTCGGCCCCGAGTGGTAACTATGCCATGGCCTCCCGTCTGATACCCACCTCTCTGCCCGCCCACTCGCCCGCCCGTGCCCACAATTACCTCATTATAGGTGGGTGATGCCATAATGGAGGTAGAGGTTACACTGGAGGCCACGCCGGCGGTTTACGAGGACTCGGATACTATTATTAATGGTGTTTTAAGGCAGGAGAAAGGATTGGTTGCTTTAATGGAGTTTTAGTGTGTGTGTGTGTGTGTCTGTGTGTTTTAGTGTGTGTGTGTCTGCGTGTGTGTGTCTGCGTGTGTGTGTCTGTGTGTGTGTGTGAGAGAGAGACAAAACCATTATAATATTATATAAGGCATCATATTGTGGTAAACCTTTCGGACTTGGAGAACTAACTCTTTATATTGACAATGGTGAGTGGACGTTTGGGCCAAGGTTAGGTTAGGTTAGGTTATGTTAGGGTAGATTAGAATAGGTTATAGGGTAGGTTATAGGTTAGGTTAGGTTATGGTTAGGATGGGTTGGGTTAAGTTATAGTCAGATTATGGTTATGTTAGGTTCGGTTAGGTTAGATATACATTGTTAGATTAGATTAACTTCAACACACATTAACGATAACACCTGGAAAATCCCTCATTAAATGCGAAAACAGCAAGTCTTTTAATAAATACTGAGACAGGTAATGCGGACAGAATGTAAAGAACCACTGACAGGAGAGTGTGTGGGAGCCGTCCTGGTTATCACTGTCCTAGAAACTACAGCGACTTCAGGAAGCTCACGATAACACAACTTCGTCTCGAGTTTTTGATGTCCTTGTGGTCGAAAATTGTAAAGAAGAGGAGAGGGAGTGTCGACCTTAGTGAGGGAGGGGGGGGGAGGTTATAGTATAGTCCTGTCTTGTCGACGATAAGAAAGTGAGGTTTAGGTGCTGGGGCTGACGGATGTTGTGGGGGTTAACTCACTCTCTCTCTCTCTCTCTCTCGTTGGTCAAGCGTGATCTTAACTACTCTGAACTAGCTACATTAACGAGTGCTTAATGGTGGTGGCCGTGTTAGTGTCCCAGCAGCAGTAAACGTCGGAGATAGTTTTATAAATATTGTTGTTGGTAAGAGAGAAGCATAGTACAGCCACAGTTGGTGTGTGTGTGTGTGTGTGTGTGTGTGTGTGTATATATATATGTATGTGTGTGTGTGTGTGTGTGTGTGTGTGTGTGTGTGTGTGTGTGTGTGTGTGTATGTCTGGGTGTTTGTATCTATAGAGAGAGAAAGAAAGGGATGGAAAGACAGAAAAAGGAGAGAGAGAGAGAGAGAGAGACCTAGATTATAACAGATCAAGTTAATAGGTCGTCATCGTCAGGGAGGAGGGTCACGCTTATCCTCCTCCTCGCTCCTCTGGATTATGCGAGAGGCTAAACAGATAGACAGACTCATCCCTGTTCTCTCTCTCTCTCATCACTAGCCATGGGACTGATGGGTGTTAGGCACTGATAGGATTGTCTTCATAGGGTGCGAGTTGTGTAGTATTGTTCTGGGTAAGAAATACTTGACACACACACACACACACACACACACACACACACACACCTCGACTCATGGTGACCTTGGGAGAGATTTTAGTGGTTATATTAAAAGCTGTGGTGTGGGATTAAATCATCTCTCGCTGTAAGCAATATTTAAGTGTAACTCTACTCCTGTGTCTACAGCAGCCCCTCCCTCTCCCCCTGGTGGTAGCCGACACACTTGGGTATATTTAGTGTGGTTGGTTCCCGACACCACCACGTCCCTCCCTCCCTCACTATGACTACTTCCAACTCCCTCCCTCAGCTCCCTCCCTCACTGTCACACACCACGCCACACCATTCCCTTACTGTCACACACGACTGTATATAAAATCTTGCCATGAATATCATTAATTTATAAAACCAAAAATATAAAATTTTAATACAAGTGAGTAACCACGAAAAATGACCAATATATATTAAGACCCAATCCAAGTTATGTCCTTACAGTACAGCATATAAGGCAGATCAAGACAAAACACTAAATTATACTTGAACTTAATTTAAAAAGACCAAGAATTAAAGTTTTAATAGTTTTAAGCCCGGCCTTACTAAGATGAAGTTAAATCGATAGCTGATCATGTAGTGAAACACGGAACAATAAAACATTGTTACACTCTACAGTACTGAAAACAAAAATATTAATTAATTTTTTGTTTATTTTGCAAACTCAAATAACATAGTGTACTGTAATATAATTAACTGGCAATATTACTGATAATTTTATAAAGCAAGGGGCAGACATATTAACTCTACAGTATTGTACTGTACTGCCACTTTTGTCTTAATGTTGTACTTCCTGTATATTTGGTTTTAAAAAATTAATTACGCTCGGATGACACTGGGGATAATAATAAGAAACCCGAATATTTAAAAGAATGACGCAGTCACACAACCTTCTGGTGAACGTGTGAGCTGTTGACAGGTGTGAGGGCGGACGTCACCGGGAAATATACTCATTAGTACAGTACAGTTAACACAGTAAAGGATGACAAAAAGTCTATGTTACTGTAGGAAGGTAGTGATGGTACGGGTTTGTTCTCCACTAAGACATGATACAAGTAAGGTTGACGTTAACGATAATGTGTCGTGGTGTAAGGTGTAGACGACCATCACAGTCTAGGAGGTGTAGCAGGTGAAGGTTAGTGTCACCACACACACACACACACAAGGTGCAACAGTAATTACGGTTGTATCGTGTGGTGGGAGATCTGCCACAACTTCTCATTGCTCAGTCACAACACAATGGGTGAGAGTTAGAACGTGTGTGACGTGACCTCTGAGCACCTTCCTGTAGAGGGCGCGCGTCTAGTACACCAGCTACCTGTACCTTCCTGTAGTGGTTCTTGTCCAACTGTTAATATTTTATTCGTCTTGTGGTTCTTTTTATTTTCAATGTTTACACTGAGGGTGAGCCTCCGGGGAGTGTGTAGTGAGGCAGTACACGGTGACGGCTCAGACGCTACACCCAAAATCAACTTCTTCCGCCACTCCGGAAGTTGTGACGTCACAGACCAGAGGCTGTCAACAGGAAGATGAGTGAGGCATCACGTGAAGGTGCGGGAGGAAAGTGAAACTTAATGATGTAACGAAAGAAGCTCCTTGACCCAGGGTCACCACCTGTGTGACTCCGCCTCTCCCGACGCTGCTCAGGGAGGCTGCCTCATTTACTACTTTGTTCTCCAGTTATGAGATCATTGTTTTATATGTTGACGCCTTATTGTTGGTCCAAAAAGCGAGCGTCCCGACGTGTGTTGGCTCGCCTTAAGTGTGTCGACCTACAGCAGGTGTAACAGAGTGTAATGAGTCCACTTATTGTAGACGTAAATTTCGATGACAATGAAACTGTCACCTGTGGGTCGTAGGTGAAGAGGGTGAGTGAGGTGTGTTCTCCCATCACCAGGTGGAGGGGAGACTTATGGTGATAAGGGTGACCAGTACCGCCCAGGAATGTGGACCACAGGGGCTCGACCTTCCCGCAGGCGGAGGTGACCTCTCTCTCACTCGGTTGGGTATAACTGTAGTTTATCAGAGGCTTGATAACTCTTACACGTCACTGGTGGGTCTTTATTATTGTGTTGTCTTGCTGGTGCGGAAGCCTTGCGGGGCCATTGTTCGTTCACCCACCCGTCGTCCGCGAGGAGTTATCAACGCGACAACTAGACTAAACAACAAACCATTAACCAAACTCAGTAGGTGGATAAAGCCCAAGAAAACCCAAGATGCGTTCAATAATTAACCAATATATTGTAATGTTATTCCCACCAGTTATAGCACAGCGGGAGGGAGGGAGGAAGCATGGCCATCTTGGCTACTAAACACGTGTGTATGAGTGTCGTGGTGAGCGTGTTAATTAAGCGCCTTGGAGGAGTACAGTAACAACACCTGGTCCTCGTCTCTACCTGTGTGGCTCTTCTTCATCGTCTCCCGGATGTTTGTGTGTAATAATAATAATAATAATTAACTGTTTATTGAAAAAGTTCTGCAGCCCGAAGGCTGAAAATATACATTGGACATAAATGACTTATTACATACATTGGTGGTTTAACAAAAGCCATCATTAGAGAAAGGTGAAGGAACATACAGTGAACATACAGATTAATGTTTACAGTGGAGGTCACGTAGATCATGTGAGCTGAGGTGTTGAACAGCAGACACGTAGTGTAGTAACTCCCTCACAGATGGTGTTATGAGGGGCCTGACGTAGTGTAGTAACTCCCTCACAGATGGTGTTATGAGGGGCCTGATGCGGTGTAGTAACTCCCTCACAGATGGTGTTATGAGGGGCCTGACGTAGTGTAGTAACTCCCTCACAGATGGTGTTATGAGGGGCCTGACGTAGTGTAGTAACTCCCTCACAGATGGTGTTATGAGGGGCCTGATGCGGTGTAGTAACTCCCTCACAGATGGTGTTATGAGGGGCTGACTGACGCTGAGTGTAGTAACTCCCTCACAGATGGTGTTATGAGGGCCTGACGGTGTAGTAACTCCCTCACAGATGGTGTTATGAGGGGCCTGACGTAGTGTAGTAACTCCCTCACAGATGGTGTTATGAGGGGCCTGATGCGGTGTAGTAACTCCCTCACAGATGGTGTTATGAGGGGCCTGACGTAGTGTAGTAACTCCCACGTTAGTCTGAGCACATTATTTTTGTTGTTTATGTATGCCTTATGACAGCGTGGGTTGGCTGGTGAAGAAAATGATATAATCACTTGTTCACTTTGTTGGTGTTGTAGTGGTGGTTGTGGTGGAGGGTGTGGTAGTAGTGGTTATGGTGAGTGTGGTGGTAGTGGTGGATGTATTGGTGATGGTTGTGGTAGTAGGGGGTAATAGTGGTGAGGGGTAGTGGGGTGAGTAAGGAGTCACGGGAAGGGGACAATGGTGTGTTGTAGATATTGGAGGAGAGTCTTAGAGGGAGGGGACCCACCCACCCACCCACCCACCACCCACCACCCACCCCCCACCCACACACCTAAATCTTGTACTGTACTTAAATTGACCTTTGTGGGTTAAGTATTTGGTTATGTTATCTTCTGGACTTCCATAGTAAATTTTGTCTTGTAAACTGTGTGGTGTACTGCGGTGTTGTGTGAGACTGGTGGTGTGGTGTGGTGTGGTAGCGATAGTGTGGTGGTGGTAGTGATGATGAGGTGGTAGCGGTGGTAGTAGTAGTGGTGGTGGTAATAGTAGTAATAATGGTGGTAGTAGTAGTGGTAGTAGCAGAAATAGTAGTGATGGTGGTGGTAGTAGTAGTAGTAGTGATGGTAAATGGTAGTGGTGGTAGTGCCAGCGACACACACGGGCACTGGAACCCAGAAATACCCGGGGGCTGAAGCAGGTGCCAACTCCCGCGACACACACACGCCAACCTTAGCAAGGCCGTACATTACTACCAGACTGGGGCAGCACCTGTAAATTATGTTATTATTAAAATCTTTCTACCTGACCTGACCTGATCTGATGTACGCTCGTGAATTTTACTTTTATTACAGTAAATACTCACCTGACCTGACCTGGTGTACCTGTGAAATATACTCTTATTAAACATTTTATAATCTATATCGTTGACCAATACATTAGGGGTGTGTGTGGGGATCAGCTCACTACACACAGGAGGGGTAGTGGTGGCCCTGTGAGACGCCTTATAAGTATAGTGGTGAATATTGAGTTATCAAGATGGATCTCCCTCTATACCTCTCTGCCTTTATAAGTTTGTAGTGTCGGCGACTTGCGTGTGTGTGTGTGTGTGTGTGTGTGTGTGTGTGTGTGTAGAGGTAACGAGTACAGGTACATGACAGTGTGGAAGAGTGAGAGAGGGAGGGAGGAAAGGGTGGACGGGGAGTGAGGGATGGAAGGAGGGGGGGGGGTCGAGGGAGTGAGTGATGATCCGCCAGTAGGAGTGATGGTAGGTGTCTACTTCAGTGGGCTCCTCCCTCACGCACCTCCTCCCCTCACGCACCTCCTCCCCTCACCTCTTACTCTCCCGGGGGAAACATTACCTTCTCCTTCCCTGTGTTCAGGATCACTACGCAAAAATACGCCTTTTTCATGACACAAACCTAACTTACTGACCTTAGTGAACGTTTGGTTAGGTTAATTAGTTTTAGGTAAGGTAAGGTTAGCTTAATTTGGTGTAGCTTTATGTTAGGGTTTGGTTAGATTAGATTAGGTAAGCTTTGGTTAGGTTAGGTTAGGTTAGTTTAGCTTAGCTTGTGTCGTGTGCTTTGTGGTTTACTCCGCCGTCCCCCATTACTGTGTGTATACAAACCAGATCATGTATATGTATATCTAGGTCACGGCATCATTCTGTTCCCCCAGGGTATACACAAGCCTCCTGGGAATGACCATACCACTGTGCTGTATATGCCAAGATCTGTATCCTGTACTTGTACTTGATACCCAAATCTGTTTTAGTTTATACTGAATTCTGTTGTTGTTTATACCCAAATTTGTTGTTGTTTTCATGTATGTAATATCGCCACCAGCTGGGATTTACTGTTGTTAACTAATGTAACCTAAAAAACTGCACTTGTGTTTGTTGGGTTAATGTGAGTTGTTGTGTTACAGGGGCGCCCAGACGTGGAGGCCCGCCGTGACGCCCCTGGCCCAAGTGAAGACGACTCCAGAGGGCGTGCCCGTAGCCACCTCCACCTCCCTCGCTGCCAACAAGAAGGTAACCCCTTACACCCTCACACATCTTCTTCCCTTACATCCCTTCCTCACATCTCTCCCTCCCTCACATCCCTCTTTCCTTCACATCTTTCCCTCCCTCACATCCCTCTTTCCTTCACATCCCTCCCTCCCTCCCTCACACATCATCCCTCACAGATCTTCGTCACCTTAATCTACTTTTTTATTCTCAGCTGTAAAGGTTTTGAGGCGCCCTTAGCGTTTCTTCTCCTCCAGCAGTTAGAGGATTATTGTAAAAAAAAGTCTAACTTCCCCAGTTTTCGTTTTTCAGACCAGCAGCTACACGGTGACGAAGGGTGGTATAGTGTGTTCTCTCAGGTGCTGTTTGTGTGTGCATATATTGTTGTTGTGTGGTCCAGTACACAGACAGACACGAGGGGTGAAGGATGACAACAAACCCTTCTTCCCTACCTCCGTCCTGTCACAAACAAAAAATGAAGTCAAATACACAACAATATATTTACCAGGCGAGGAAGAAATATCTTAGTGATGAAAAAGACTCTTATTTTTTTCCCACAGGACGCATATAAATATTACAGGAAAAGGAAATAAAGAAAAACATGGAAAGAGAAACTGAAGAAGAGCGATACGTTTTTCCCAAGAGTGAAATAATGTCCTCTGAATGCATGTTATGGGTAAAGACGTCAACTGGGCAGGTATATATGGTCAGTCGGTCCGCTGTTATGGGTTGTTCGTTAAAGTTTATTATTCAGCCGTGTCTACACCATAAGATACTGTGTGTGTGTGTTATTATTCAGCCGTGTCTACACCATAAGATACTGTGTGTGTGTGTTATTATTCAGCCGTGTCTACACCATAAGATACTGTGTGTGTGTGTTATTATTCAGCCGTGTCTACACCATAAGATACTGTGTGTGTGTGTTATTATTCAGCCGTGTCTACACCATAAGATACTGTGTGTGTGTGTTATTATTCAGCCGTGTCTACACCATAAGATACTGTGTGTGTGTGTTATTATTCAGCCGTGTCTACACCATAAGATACTGTGTGTGTGTGTTATTATTCAGCCGTGTCTACACCATAAGATACTGTGTGTGTGTGTTATTATTCAGCCGTGTCTACACCATAAGATACTGTGTGTGTGTGTTATTATTCAGCCGTGTCTACACCATAAGATACTGTGTGTGTGTGTCGCTGTCATGTCATTGCTGTCAAGATAACAGAACAAAACTCGCCACGATGGACGTCAGCCGTCGTATATGTTAACTTATAAAAACCGCCATTATACAGCACGAACATGTCCACAAAGTAATATTAATATAAATGTATACAAAGATTTACTAGAACGCTAACTTACAGTACAATGGTAAAAGTTTAGGGACAAAATAACGGACTGATTATTGAAGGGAGTTATCGTTGGCTTATGTAATTCAGTGTTATTACGTCGAGATGATCAATACCTCGTCCTACCCAGCATGGTGAAAATTGAATAAATACAGCGAGAAACTGTTAGAGTTTGAGGATAGTGACACCGGGTGTAAAGTATAGTGGCTATCATCGTATTATGCAGTTGACTTGATGTTGACACGCATATGTACAGGCACCCAAAAAAGTCCTGTCGCGAACCATGAACCCCGAGATTCAGACTCTTGAATCCAAAGCATTTATGGACAGAATAATGTATCAGTGTCTACTGCTTCGGGTTCACGAGTTTTAATCGTGGTTTGCGACAGGACTTTTTTGGGTGCCTGTACACGTCTCACATGGCGGTGCGTCACGGAAGAAAGCTAGTTGTCTGTTGTTTAAGAACCTCGTGGACGGCAGCACCCAGTAGTAGAGAGAAGAGGAAGGATACTCATACCACCAGCGAAACAAGAGGCAGCGTGTGGGGTTCACTTAGCTGATGAACTGTGCTCCTGTGGCAACCAACTGAAGGAACCATTGTCCCGACGACCATTACTACAGGAGTGCCGAGCTGTGGTGGGATCTCCCTGAGCAGCCAGACGAGGGTGGCTGCCTCCTTCACCTGCATGTTTACCTCCACCGTCTGTTGTCTTGACTAATGTGTTGGCTTCTTCAGATCAGCCATTGCTATATATACTAATACATGCATGGTTCACACTTTTAACTTTTTATTATTTATAGTTTTATGTGTGTAGTACCGAGTGTACAGTACACTCGGTACTGGGTGTGTACCTGTGTGTCATAGGTAATAATCTACACAGGATGTATGAGACTTGAGACCTGTGTCAGTAGGTTGTGCCCCTCGTCTTGTCCACCAGTGTTTGTAGTGTGCCTTTTAATTCTGGCACACCTCCCGGATAAAACAAAACTAAGACTGTCTTTTAATCCTTAGTTTAGTATAGTATTTCCATACATCAATAGTGTTGCTTTATAGTGTGGTTTTTCATCCTTGTTTACATATAACTGTAGTTTATTTCAGTAAACAGTTACTGAGCTCTAACAGTATTGGCTGCCATTAGGTAGCGAGGAGTAGCATGGCTCTGTGTTGTGTGTTAGACTAACCCCGTGTGTCTCCTTCCTTCTGTCCACAGCCCGTCCGCTACATCGGCTCCAACCACAACAGTGTGGCGCGCCCCTTTCCTGGCTTCACAGGCTCCCAGCCCGCCTACACCCCAGGTGCCCGTACCCTGAAGAGCCCCTTGCAGGAGGCCTCGGATGGGCCTCTTAGTGCCCCTCTGAGCGGTACCTCCTCCAGGAGCACCTCCGGAAGTACCAGCCCCAGCGGCGGCATCCCAATCACCACCAGCACTACCATATCTTTAAACAAAGAAAATGCCAAAAATTTCCTGAAGATGACGTTGGACAAAGAGAACGTTAATACCATAAATGTACACTCCCCTTACAAGAACCAGAAAACTAACAGTAATGAGAATCTGTTCACCAGTCAGTTTCTGAACAACAATGGTGCCTCGAGTGGCACTGGCGGCCACCAAAGGAAGTATTCGCTCGCCAGTAATGCCTCCAGCTGTAGCAGCGACCCAGACCACGATGCACTGACGCGTCGCAACAATGAAGTAAGGCGCCGCCAAACGCTTTCCTGTCTGGCTTCTTCTGGTGGCGGGAATATATTACCTTACCACAGTACTGGACTTCCGTAGCTCTTTATCTTTAGTTCCCTTTTGTTACATTATTTTAGTTTGTTATGAACCTCACCAATCTTTCTTTTCGACAAAATAGTAAATAGTTAGAAGTGTAGATACTGTACCTCAATATGAACTGGAACGGCATTCTTAAATTATTTTGATACAAATTGAAATAAAATATAGTACAGTAATTACTCAAACTATTACTACAGTTTTCACTACAGTATATTATGGTCTACTTATGTGTGGCAAATGACAGACACCAGATCCACAATGATCTTAAGTTAATACTGTATGGTAATGGCTACCAGTACCTCCTCACTCAGAGCGTGACAAGTAAATACTATACTCTACCTATTCACTTATAAATCTTCTCTCCCGTAACTTATCTCTTCCCATCTTTGATTTCGTTGATCCATCACCATTTTCCCTAAATCTATGTTACTCTGACATAAATATCCCGTCTCTTGTTACTCCACAATAAATAATTCTGCCTTTGTGACTCTATAAAATTTCCCCAATCTTCCCTTTTACTTTCCCATCATTATAATTTCTAAGAGAGGTGGTGTATAGAGGGCACCACTTGTTGTATGGATGTTAGTCTACCTTAAATTACATGAGTGGACCACAGCCATGTTATGCTCATAGAGAGGAGTTTTACTCTGATTTCCTTCCTGCTACTCAAGAATCGTCAATATTCACGAGTGGGTTGACAGATGACACGGTAATAAATATAGGCATCTTAATCAGTTTGTGAGGGAGCAGACCATGGCTGTGGGCCCTTCATGTGTCCGTGGTGCAGGTGATGTATGTAATGACGTACCTCTTCCAGTATGTTGCTCCAGTAGGGGCGGCTCACAACACGGTCGCTCTCCCCTTCGCTGAGGTGAAGGTTCCTCCAGTCTCTTTGTGTGTGTTGCATGTAGCCCAGCCTAGTGCGTGGACCTAACTTCCTAATGTGCTTATTATCTGACAAATATTTTTAATTATGACCTAACGCTCTCCCTAGTCAAGAGTATCTATGTTAACTTGTAAGCTATAATTAATGTTGTATGTTAAGTCAGTTTCCAGTAGATTAAATGTAGCGAGGTAAACAGTTAAGAGTGGTATATTACAAGTGTTTGGAATGCATGTTTTTACCAACTAGAGGACTGAGTGTTGGCATAAGTTGGGTCATGTGTAGTGTAAGACAGGACTGCTGGCATCTCACAGTAACACCGAGTAGAGTGGTACATATGAGCGCTTTGTTAATACAGTAGTAGAGTGCCTGTTTGTTACTGGTGAATGAAATACAGAATGTGTGGCCAGCACCTAGTGTGATACCTGACACTGTAGGCCACATGTAGTACTGTAGCTGGCTACCATAACACAACCTGGTACAACTACAGTTACTTGTAGTGCACTTAATGTACTGTTAACTTTGCATGTGTAAAATGTGCAGGTGTGATAACATGTAATCATTAAAAAGTAAATTATAATACATGATGTAATTAATTAAATTATGAATTTATCTAAAGGTACACTTTAATGCCACTGGTAAATATCATTTAAATTAATGTTTATTATTCACATGATAAATGTAAACAAATAAATATTGACGACGTCCACCAGTTAGAGTAGTGATCATTTCGGACACTCAGTCATCCACTCACTCCCATGATTCTCAAAAGTTGTTCAGTCGCTGAGCTTACATGATTTATAGATAGATTTTGTGAATTTGAGCTATTTTTATGGCACTACAGGCACTCCATCACAGATCTTGGGTCACTCTTTATGTTGATTTCAGTAACTTTGGCAAAATTAGTGTTGGTTATAATAAAGTTCCTCGGCTTTTTGCAGCTGCTTTAGTGAATTTTCGGTTCTGAGAGTTGACAATATTCTCATATTGTCAATTACAAGGAGAAAATAATGACAATCCTTAAAAATCCAATTTTTATTTAGTTTTATTCCCTTCAATACTGTACTGTACAATCATCCATCTTTTCCACCTGTAAACTCCTCACCCACATCCATCTCATCCACCTATCAATTCCTCATCTACATCCACCTATCAACTTTTCACCCACATCCATCTCATCCAACCATCCACTCCACATCCACCATTCCCCGCCAAGACGACCAGCATGTGAGGGTCATTTACTAACATATCTACATCCGGCAGGTGAACGGGCAGCAGATCGTTAACGCTCAGTACAACACGCCCCTGAACCTGTACAGCGAGGACAACATCGCTGAGACCCTCTCTGCCCAGGCTGAGGTTCTCGGCAAAGGATGCCTCGGGTAGGTCCTCCCTCGGGTGACATCTTGTGGCTCCCTCGGGTGACACCTTGTGGCTCCCTCGGGTGACACCTCGTGGCTCCCTCATGTTCAATGTCTGGTCAATGGTAACCCGATCACCACCATCACACTAGTCTGGTAACTGATCACCACCATCACACTAGTCTGGTAACTGATCACCACCATCACACTAGTCTGGTAACTGATCACCACCATCACACTAGTCTGGTAACTGATCACCACCATCACACTAGTCTGGTAACTGATCACCACCATCACACTAGTCTGGTAACTGATCACCACCATCACACTAGTCTGGTAACTGATCACCACCATCACACTAGTCTGGTAACTGATCACCACCATCACACGAGTCTGGTAACTGATCACCACCATCACACTAGTCTGGTAACTGATCACCACCATCACACACTGGTAACTGATCACCACCATCACACTAGTCTGGTAACTGATCACCACCATCACACTAGTCTGGTAACTGATCACCACCATCACACTAGTCTGGTAACTGATCACCACCATCACATTCATGTCTTAACATCATCACCACACTTTAGGTCACAATACAGATTCCTTGTGAGTACAGTAGTTATTAATTGTCAAGCCTCCACATAAAGTATTGTTTTACACCAGTGATACTGTAGTTAAAACTATTGATACATTGACACTTGGGGTTCATTATTGTGGCCATTTCAGTAATGTTTTATTTTAAGTTTTTATTTAATTATATTTTATGCAGAAAGAAACATACCGGTACTGAATGTCTGTGTTGATCATTTTTTTTTAGACCATTAAGAATATTCTGTATATTATTACTATATAATTGAAGAGAAGGTTTGTCAGTTTGCTATCAAGACTGAATTATGTAGACAGCAACATGTGGGTGTGTAGCAGCTATCATGACAGTCTGCACCAAACAGCATTCATTAATAGTTTGTGACATTCCTGACTTTTTTCTTAATTGAAGGCTTGAAGAAACTTATTTTAATCAGATATTACAGCCTGAATAAGTAAGATCATTTAAGAATTATGCATACTATTTCTGAGTACTGTACTGTACAGTAATAGAATCAGGTAAAGAATGCCAACAATTTATAAAATAATGTACAGTATTTCTTTCTTTGACGTGGAAACTTTAGAAATTAATAATTAGTTTAGTGTATAGTTAAATAACTGAGTACTGATCAGTGTGTGTGTGTGTTTGTCTGTATGTGTATTTTGATGCGGGGGCTGGACACTGGTGCAGCATCAACTTCAAGAAGTATGCGCGAGAGACTGTTATCCAAACAGAGTCTCCCACGTACAAACTTATCCACGGAGATGGAGATGATGCTCCGAAGAAGCCTCGCCCCCCACCCGTCTCTTCATTTGACAAGGAGGCCCAGGCCCCTGCCCCGACCTTCCCCCGACCGAAGCCTGCATCAAGGCCAGCACCGGCAACACCAGCACAGCCTCCTCAGCAGGGAGGAAAGTCAGGTGACCTGCCACCCCATTACTCCTGCACACGTTTGCTCCAACACCATTCACTGTCGTGTCTTTCCCTGGAGGTGGCTAAATTTCATCTTTGTGCCGCCTCACGGCGCCGGTGTGCCTAGTGGAGTGCCCTGCATGTTCCCACACTCCCCCCAGGCTCTTAATCCACAGGTGGTGCCAACAACATGGATGGAGCAAGGAGGGTTTTATGATGCTTCTTGGTTAAGGAATCATCTTGCCATTATGGGTGTGACACGTGTGACTGTGTGTGCGTGTGTGTCTGCCACAATTTTTATCGCATGATTCTCCTGATTTCTCCCTTCCCTCTCTCTCTCTCCTGCCTGCTCCACCACCACCACCTCACTTTGATCACTACTACTGATGCTGCCCCATAGTGTCAACTTCATGAAGAATGAACGAGCTTACGACGGCAAGACTTCCGACGTCCTGCGGATGGTGCAGGAGATGGACAAATGCCCTGTTCAGGAAAATGAAGGTGAGGTAACGAGCCTCTTATCCCCTGACAAGAATGTTGTCCAGGGGCATTCCTTCAAGCTCCTCCAGCAGGCACTGCAGACGGAGGAGAGTCTAGGTAAGTGGTGCCAGGACACGGACACAACTACGCGGGGCCGCATCACCTTGGCTACCAAGCCTGGCGACAGTTAAATCAGTGGCCAGTTAATTATGTAGGAATGCATAGGCAAATCAGGGGAAGTAAGATAATTATCCAGGAAACAGATACAATAACTCTAGTATTGTATTAGCATTTAAATCAGTGCTTAATCAGGAGGGAGTTTAAAGACTAACAACTATGTTGTTAACTGTTATTAAATTAAATGCATACTATAATTAAACCTGTCATTAACAGAAAGAAGTGAGTTACGTTATTCAATAAGAAAAATGCCTAGAGCCATGTTGTATTTTTTCATGATTGTTAATACTTTTCTTAAATGGATTTGCATGTGTAACAGCTTCATTATTATTTCTGACCTCTACATGGCATAACTCTTGTCTCCTTCACTTGCATTTTTGCAGATTAGCATCAAAACTAATATTATAGGTTTTTGGTTTTTTTTATTATTATTTCTACCTTGGTTACTGCTTTATATTTTTAACTTAATTATTATTATTATTTGAACTGTCCACAAGTTTCACAGTATCATTTCACTAGGGGGTTTGGGCTTTGGTTTCGTGTCCTGTGCAAGATGGGAAAAACAGTTCAACATTCCAGTTACATTAAAACAGCAGCTTGAGCCATGTCCCTAAAATATTAGACATTTCAACAAACACTATACAGTACAGTAGAGTATAAAGCTAGAGAGATAAGGACTTGCTGTTTTGGCGATGGAACCGTTTTTCTCACAGTTTTCATTAAGGAAAATGAATTAGTGTTGTGGTGAAGTATTTAAGAGAAGGATGGGAGTATGATGGGCATGTAGCACCTTACATACAGTACAGTAAACACAACAGTACAGTACCTTTTGTGGCTAACTTACTGATAATTAATAATTCTCTGCACTATTTTGTTTAGTCCACTAGTGAACAAAACAGGAAACATCTTCCTCTGGCATTTTTGTAGACCAGACCCTTATGATAACTAATCTTGGGCAGCAGTTCCCTCACCTGTATTCATTGTGAACAAAAATACAAACGGCCTGGCAAGTGCATCATAATGAATCAATGAGGGATGCACTTAGTGTATAGTGTGAGATAATGATATTTGTTTGATCACGGAGTTCATATTATGTATTATGTATTGCTATAAGTTATTAAAGGGTGATGCGACTAAATATGAACTTGTTGATTGACAAAAAAAAATCACAATATACTTAGTGAAGTTTACTTTGAGTAGTCAGGTATTTACTAGGTAGGAAAGCTGGTTAAAGAAGTTACATTTGCAGGCAGAGAAGTTAATGTTGGTTGTTTTAAGAAAATTTGGGCTTCAGAAACCCACATGCTCCCACTCCCAAGCAATGTTCTGCTTTTTCAAAACCACTTTCCCTTATTCACAACTTATTGAAAATAAATTCTATTAACAAAGATAATTTAAACATTGCCACTGAACAGTAAAGCTATTTACTGTTTGATGGAGATAATCATTAAAATAAACATATTAACTCATAAACCCTTGAGTGTGAGGTCTTTGTGGTGGAAGGAAATCTCCACTTATGGTGTACACTCCACCCCTCTTAATTTATCAACGTGGGGCTCTACCTGTGTTGAATTACACAGTGTCCAAACTTTGTGAATCAATTCAGATATTTTGTCAAGATAATGAGGTGTTTCCATCAACTTAGTGGGTAATTCAGTCAGTACAAAAAAAAACAACTCCATTCTGATTTCTTGTTGAACTCCAGGAGTTTAATTTTGTCACAGATCAACCCTCTATTTTTTCCCCATATCAACCACCAGTTTTTTTATACCTGTAAGTAGAAAACTTACTGGTAGTACAGCAGAGACACTGCAGCTGACATGCTTCTCAGTGATTGTCACCCAATTTGCCTTTATTACTTTACCTTATATCTGTGTGTATGTAAGGTAAAGTGTTGTTACCTCTATGGGAAAACTGCAGTTTTCCACACGAGAGATGAATGTCACATGGGGAATTATGCATAAATTAGTAGTACAGAATTACTGCGCAAAATGAAGATTTAATCACCTTGATTGTTTCCCATCTGTGAGGCCTCAGGTTCTAACTGTCGGACGAGTCAGTCATTTTGATAACTGTCGAGTAATTCGGACATTTAGGTCTCGATGCCAAAAAAACTTCCTACAGTAGTAATTATTCAACTTTGCTAAAAATATCCAAATTAAAGTGAAGTTTGAATTAGAGAAGTACAGATTAGAGGAGCTTGAGTGTACAGCACTGAGACTTTGGTGTGATCCTTTAGGAACAAGAGGTATTGAAGGGGTATATTCACTGTGTGTACCAAGTTGGTCAGTTTGACACCACAGGTCAATTACCCAATATACAGTACACTAGCAAGATGCTAATTTACAAAAGTAGTACAGTACTGTAGAAAGAACTTGGATATATCCTCTGTATGGTTAAAACTGCTCCAAAGTTCTCCAGCTGTACTGATAGTGAATCATGGGTAACATTTATCATTATTTGGATCATCTATAAACCATTAATGTTTTTGTTCACCAGCTTTTAAATCCTGCATTGATCGATGTATTATAAATCGTAAATGGCAAAAAAAAAAGTCTTGTCCACTTCAGAGAATGATAAATAGCTTTACAAAACAAATAACTTGGAATAAGATGTTATAGAGGAAGTGGTTTTAGCATCTTTGTGGCATTGGTCTCCTCAGTCTGCAGCTCTCAGTCACACACACACGCAAGGTAAGCACCAGTCGCAACCCTTTGTTACTACCAGCTCTTCACTGCCATCTTTTATTATGGCTGTAAGGTTCACTCATGAGCTGCATGGTCATCACAAGTTAATAATGTATTTACCCAATAATTATCCATCATGTGTTGCCATTTTACAGCAGCTAATTTAATGTGATTTTACAGATGGTTATAAACTACTATACTACTGATAATGGATTGATTTGTTCAATAAAGACAATCTGAAATAGAGATCTATAGTATGCTTATATTAATGATGTATATTACATAGCCTAGAGCTTTTCTACAACAAACTGTCATAGAGAAATATAGACTGTAGCTATTTTTAATATTATAAGTAAAACAACATTAATAGAGTAGTCCCTGTTACTGTAATTAGTTCACTCTATGAAGAAGATATTAATAGAATAGTTCCTCATAATGCAATTAGTTGACATGAGTAATATTAACACCGTTCACCACTTGCTTGTCCTGACGGTGCTGTACCTGGATCCCTTAATCATAGAGAGAAACTGGCGCACCTCACCTTTACCCTTCTAAATAAAAATCAACATCACTTCTGTTTTGTTAATACGAGTCACTCGTTTCTAAAAAAAAAATCTTGCCCATACACGATTAACGTTGACGAAAAGCATGTTCACAATAATAGTCGCAGCTCAGTGACCATAGTGTCGAGCCTAACACTCCCTCCACTATATCTTTTACTTGAACTGGTATTCTGGTAACTCTTGGCAACAATTCATCGCTTAAAAAGATACGTTGATGGTTAGATGTTGCTGCTATGTATTATAGTTCAGTTCAGTACACTGCTGGTCTTGACACATTGACAGTATTCTGACATTAATCTTGTGGTCATCTAAGGGAAGGGAAGTTCTCATAGTAAATAAAGCCTCAGATGTATTTACAGTACATAGTCTGAGGTAACCATAAGGAAGTCTTGAATCATATTAACTGTCAGCAGGCGGAGATCTATGAAAATATGCTCATAAGAACTGAACTAACTCGCTTATTAGGCCCAGAAATACGCCGCACTGAATACTATACGTACAACATAATTTACCCAGGCCATTCTTCCAAACATTGTATATTAGAATAAATAGGCATGATGAATATGAAGGAAGTTAACATTGATAGGTAAATAAAAACACTGTAAACATGACTATGGATCACAGGAAAAAAAGGAGGAAAGCCAAAGGAATCTCTGTTTACATAAAGGTTTAGAAAGTGACCATTACACACCAGTGGGTCGTGATATGAACTCACCATGTTACATATAGTACAGGGTCTGGGGAGTACAGTGACTGAGGAACATTACACCAGTTAGACCCATGTTGAATATTAGCCCCAGGTTGAACATTAGCCCCAGGTTGAATATTAGCCCCAGGTTGAATATTAGACCCATGTTGAATATTAGCCCCAGGTTGAACATTAGCCCCAGGTTGAATATTAGCCCCAGGTTGAATATTAGGCCCAGGTTGAATATTAGCCCCAGGTTGAATATACAGGACTTGTAAACAGTATTGAGTAAGCAACAGAAGACCTCAACCTTGGGAAAAACTATTATAGTCACTGCTACACTGTTCATAGATACTGAAAATAATAATTATATAAGAAAGGAACACTGTATCATTATTACTGTCGTCTCGAGTTAGCCAAATAGAATATTAAGTGACGTCCAGTAGCGAAGGGGTAAATTAGTACAGTTCACATACAATATAATATTTAGTTTAATAGAATGATCATATTTTTTTTTCCAACAAGAACCATTAGTAAGTCGTGGGAAAGACATGTGTAAGTAAATTTGAGTGTTGTCAATATTTTATTTATTATTATTATTATTATTTTTGTTTTATTTTGTCATTATTCATAACCAGTCATGCATGCTTGGGTATGGGCTGTGTTGTGCACGGTTGCTAACTTGGCCTATTATTCTGGATTTTGTTTGTTTGTTTCTGCATGAATATTTGTTGCCTTTTTAGTGTGTATTGAGCATGTCTGGATCTGTTCAGTAGCATGGCACAATTCTTCTTTCCAGCTATATTACTTATTTATATTTATATTATTTTAATACCTTAGTCTTCACATGCCTCTAGGAATCCTCTAAATAAAACATTCTTAGATAAAAGGTGACAGTGTGTAGGTAAACTTTAATGAAGCCTCAGATATTAATGATGAGCGTGGCACATCATCGTCCACGCATCTTAGTTATCTCCTCTCATTGTTATGTGTATGTTAAAGAGAGACAATGTACTGTATACAGTACTAGAAGGTAGATAGAGACTGGTAGAGTCACTAGCTAGCATGTTGTCCACTAGAAGATAGTCAGGGAGTGTAGCCATTTTTAGAGCTCCCACTCAAAATATATATTCAACTTTTTAATATTCATTTCATATAATATTTCAATGAAAGTTATGAAATTATTTGTTAATCTAAATTTATGTACCTACTTTACAGAATTTGCTGTGTAAATAATATATTTTTATACTGACATATTGTATATGACTTAATACAAACAGACAAACCATTGTTCATCTTGCTTCTGAATTGTCCCAGTAACATTTGATTCAGCTAACTCTTAATTTTACGTTGTACATACCTTTTGTCTCGTGTCCCAAACCATCTTGCAATGCTGTACATTATTTCCTACCAAGACCCTTATCCATTTGAGAATATTTCCACAAAGTGTGTTTGTACAAGGCCCTGATGCCCTGCTATGACAGTGTGTGACTGTGTTCCCTACAGTGGCCCCTTCATCCCCTCCTGTGGCTCAACCCTTCTCTTCGAACATCGCAGTTTCTCAGACGAAGCCCAAGACGGAACTCCTGCCCGGCGAAAACATTTGTACAGAGTGTGGTAGACTAATTGTGTAAGTACAGCAATAGACTGATGCCAGCCTCACTCCCACTACTCCTCCACCTCCCACAGCTTTATCACTAACTGCTCATTTAGTCTGCCTGCTCATGACAATCAATAACCACATGTTATTTTGATTGGAGAGTTGTGGGAGATGACGGAGGTGGGACGAGGTGGTATGGTTGTGTCCGATGGCGGTAGTAATGGGTTCCTTTATCCCGGGCACAGACGGCCCCTTGATTGGTGACGGGCCGGGCCCCGCGGGCACTCGCAGCGTGCGTGCCCCACAGACCAGTGTGAAGCCCGAAGGGGCATCTGGCCCCTCACAATCCACCAAGTGCTCTGAATGTGAGCGACCCATTATGTGAGTACTGGCACTGGTCTCCCATGGATGATGGAGCCCACCACCTTTCTAGTGCATCCTGGCAGTGGCCTGCCATCTTATTTTTGCCAGGTGTAGGTGACTCAGGTGCACCATCTGGGTCACCTACACGCACAACATTGGTGCTTGTGATAAGGTTGGCAGGTCACTATGCATATCCAGCCCAGGCTTTGTAGGACTACCATTTGTTCGCTCATTGAAATCGCAAATTTTCCGCTAAACATTGGTTCCACGTGCGCTAATTAAGAGCCTGCAAAACTGTGACCCAATTGGGTCACGTGAACCTGTATGAAGGCAGACGTGCCCAGGTCAGCAGCTGGCATGAGGCATTAACGACATTAACACTGCACTGCTTACCTCTCTCTCCCGTTGATAACCATCTCACCTCGGTGTTCAGCAAGTGAACTGCATCCATGGTAATGCCCGCTAGTTGTGGGCGATACCCACGGGCAGCGAGCCGGGGACTGTGACGCCCTCTTGCACGCTGCTCACTCTGTACACCAACATGGTGTTTTTGCTGTCCTTCCAACACTGCAGTGTTTACTAATTGTACGTCAACTGTACTGTGCATCTTCAGCACTCGCTTTCAGTTTTATTATTTTTCTTTACTGTATATAATTATTTATATAAAGAAGAGAGAACATGGAAAGATTAAATAATGCAGAAATTGACCTTGACCTTTACCTATGATTCCACTTGAATTCTTAGAAACATTGTGGCAAAAAAAAAATAATGTTGACTAAAATAACGGTGTTGTTATTTCTGCTATAAGTACTGTATTCATTGCTAACTTTCTTTGACATAGTAATGGTTAATTACAACTGTATCTACCCTTTCCTCCCACAGAGTATGTAGAGTTTGTGTACCCTTAAATATGCAGCATCACTTCATTGCTCTCACTCACTGAGACGTATTATCAAAGCTTCTATAATTCATGACAGAGGATGTTACACTTCTAGGTGCAGAGTTTAATGCCATACAAGTGTGATAATCTTATAAAAGTCATAGTCTTAGAACATGTGATAGGAAGCCGTAGGAGTGAGAGCATTGATTTGAAGGATCCACTTGTTTGCGGCCCTCTCTTCAGGGTGGGATCATGCCTCCACTGCTGCCCACAATACCTGAATCTTTTTCTTTATCTCACTTTCAAAAAAATAAAAATAAATAAATAATCGATTTTATTGCGAGACTTAGAACCTTCAGCTTACCTACATGGTTTTTCAGTTTGTAGTAAAGAGCTCAGGCTTCACCAGAGAGATGTCATATGTTAGTGACGACGAAGAGTATTGTGGGTAGTGTGGTGGGATGCGGCGTGTGTGGCAATGGTCCACTGACGGTAGGATGTGTGTGTTTCAGCGGCGTGTTCGTGCGTATAAAGAATAAGAACCTGCACGCTGACTGCTTCAAGTGTTCCACCTGCGGTTCCTCACTCAAGAATGTTGGTAAGTTACTTGTATCCCTCGTGTAGTCCTCCCCTCCACCTCCATCCTAGTGACTCTCAACCCTCTCTTTTGTCCTAACACAACGCTCACATATTCACACTGCCAGTATAAGAATATTTTACTCTTTTTTTTTCAGCAATATCTCTACATTTATTATCTGTAGGCTAGCACATGGGTTAATAATGCTTTTTATTAACAAGCTGTGACTCTTGAGTTAGGAGTTGGTGTGTTGATGAGGAGAAGAGAGTTTGTACAATATTGTTACAAATAGCACCACTGAGGTGTCTGGTGAGGAGGTTGGTGTTGCTAATGAGAGTATCATTGACCAGGCTACTACAACATCAACGAAAAGCTGTACTGTGACGTTCATGCCAAGCAAGCTGCCCGTCACAACCCTCCAGGACCCAACCTGGAGCCGGTGTTGGTTAAACCGTAAGTGTGTCTTATCTCACCCTGTTGTCACTTGAGCTTATATTTTCAGATTCTTTGTTACTTTGAATATTTATTGTTGCCTCCTGAACTGTCACAAAGAAAAAATAATTGATATCAAATGATTTTTCCTTTTTAAAGTGGTGCCCCAGTGCCTTCCGGTGCCATGCCTGCCCCTGTGTCCAAGGTGGGCCCACCCCCTGTTCCTGCTGTAAGTACTGTGAAGCCAATCTCCTCTGCCTTGGTACAGAAACACGTAACATCAGATTCTCACCACAATAACCCAGATATTCTTACAGTTCAACAATGGGAGTTGCATCATGACCTTATAAAGATACAGTTTAGTCTCATGTGTCAACTAACCTCTATAAATTGTGACAGAAGTAACAATTTGTGTGTTGCATCAATACCATGGTTAAGGTTTTTGATTTACCAATTAACCAGATAGGAATTGAAATGAAACTCCTCGGTCAGTAATTTACACAGAATAAGACAACTAACTTGATACCTATAGAGTATTTACTATACAAAAATGTGGTACTGTACTGTATAAATGTAAGCTGGACACTAGGTAGTGAATTTCCCAATAAACCAACCATTTCTGTTCTCATATCTGGGAATGACTTTCATTTGCTTGCGATGCTATTGAGACTGGCAAAAATACCACAGGCATTCTCAAAATACTCGAAATTAGTTAGATGTATAAATTCCATCTTAGTTTTGTAATTAAGAGAAAGGTGTCCCATATAGTTATTGGGAGATACAGTACTGAGAGGGAGGGAGGGTGTCGCTCTTGTGTCTGTGACTAATGGTCCAGACCTCCAGGGTTGTTAATTAGGCCATGTACTCTGGCAGCCCTTCAAGCCTCCCGTGGGTGGTGTGAGGATCATGCCGTCCTCCGTCCTCGCCCCAGCACCCATGCCCAAGTTTGCCCCGGTCCCCCCACCCAAGGTACATCAAGCAAAAGGACAACTGCCTCTTTCACTGCCATTAGATACACTAGCAGTTGGAGTGATAATAGCTTTGTTTTAGCTTCTTCATAGCTTTATTGCAAGTAAACAGTGCCATAAGTTGAGATTGGTTCATAAGGTCTACTAGTTTGAGCAGTGTGTGCGAGGATGATATTAAAGGAGATCACATATGACAAGTTGAAGAAGAAAAAAATAGTCAATGTAATGAGGCTGTTAGTGTGAACAGGGCGCTGTATCTGGACAAGAGTGAGGCTCAGCTGTATTTGGACCTACCGGTACAGTATGTGTGTAGGGATGTATTCTTGCTACACCACCAGAATGTGATGGGAAGAGTTCTGTTGAAAGTTCATAGTTTTGAGTTTTGTTAAGGAAGCTTGTGACATAACTGATGCTGGGTGTACCTGACTTTATATGGGAGTAAAGATGTGCAGTAGATGTGAATATGTGTGTATTAGAACAGTAGATATGAATGATGAAGAATGTCTCATGCAATAAACAAGAATGGCAAGTGTGCATAATATACTGTACACAGATAAAAGGCCTGCTATGGACGATACAAAAGGTAGTGCTGTACAAGGCTGGCACACATAGAGCTCAACTAATGCACTTACTCCCACTGGTTGTGCTGACACTAGCTAGACCAAAGCACTGTTATACTGTGCCTGTGATAAATAGTTCGACTCAATTAACAAAGACTATTATAACACTCACAAATTTTGGCTTGGAAATTTTATATAATCCTACTTTATTTATTTTCATGTTTCCGGTACTGTAGTTTACTTTCATTTATAGATTTCACTTAGGGCTCATTGTATTCTGGTTCAGGTGTCGACGTGGACCAGGATTTTTTGGGGGACAGGCCGGTCGTCACCTCTCGGTTCTGCTTAACACGTTTTCTGAAATATGTGATCAGTTTTTGCTAACGTTTACTTACACATTGATTACTGACATGTTGTAGGTTGTTGATGTAGAACTACGGGCGACTTCATTAGTGGATAGCAATATAGACAGTTATAATAATTATGTCACGTTATAGATATACCGGGTAATAGTACCTGTGTTGCCAGGATGATGATAGGAAAGTTCTGTTAATTATCCCTTCTGCATGTAATATAATTTTTACATTTAAAATTCACACTAAAATAACATCTCAGGGTAAGTGCTGTAATGATGTTAGAGTTGTCTGGTAGAGTTGCTTCTAAAAATAAAATCCTTTATTTTGTTTAACAGTGCCATGATGATGATGGGCTATTTACGTCGTTCTTATGTGTACTGTACTGTACTTCTAACTTCTGTTTTTGTCAAGTCTTTTGATGTCTCTGTAAAGTAATCTTAAACTCCGACCGACCCGCTATAAAGACATTGGCTTAGTGTTTGTGTCCTTCCTCTCCGTCAAATATCACAGGAATGATGTAACATTAACTTGATGAAGCAGGAATGGACAAGCCATCAACATGGCAGCAATATATTAGCAGGAGCCACTGGAGAGTCTCTTGTCCTCCACACTCCCCCAATAGTCGCACTCACATATTTCTTACAGCCCGAGCCCATGGTCCCAGAACCTACACCAGAACCTGCTCCAGAGCCGCAGCCCGAACCAGAACCAGAACTAGCAGTGGAACCAGAACCAGAACTAGCAGTGGAACCAGAACCAGAACTAGCAGTGGAACCAGAACCCGAGCCAGAGCCGCAGCCTGAGGTAGATCCGTCTCCGCTTTATGCTCTGTCAACTCGCTCCTTCATAGCCACACTATTGTTGCCTGGGAAGTGGAAGCTGCACCTGAGGGAGAGCGACTCTCTGCATCTTGTTGCTCTTGTCTCTTCTCTCTGGACCTTGTCAGTCCTCTTGGCTTTCCTCTTAAATTTATGGTCTGTTTGCTTGCTTGAGAATCATGAAGGTCATTAAAATGGTCCTGGGTTGGCAGTGAGGTGATGAAAAGTTTTATTGCAAATGATGCATGTTGAAGTTGTGGAGCATTGTAAGGTTGCTACTGTCGACAGGGATTATTGCATGAAGACTCTTTGTAGCAATGGCATTTAATTGCAGGAATCATCTGTAATATCTATATGATGTTGAAGGTTTTCAGTGGGCTCTTCTGTTTGTTGTGGAGTTCAGTGGTGTTGTGTGAGATCGCAGTCTGTGTCATTTGACTATTCCTTGTTGATTGAGCTTGGTTGACACATTCCAGTTCATTGGTTGAGCATCCTGTTGGGTTTCCAAAGCATTTCTTGTGTTGGTCATTTTATATGCTTTATTTTTGTCTTTCTTTAAATGCTTCCATTATTTTGTGCTAATTATTTTAAGTTCTTTCTTGATATACAGTACTGTATAAAGTATTCCTAACACTTTTCTTTAAATATGCCTTTTAGCTTACACTCGTCTAACTGCTCTGAGACTTTTATCATTTGCTTTACTCTGCAGTTTCAAAGTTTATTTTGTGTTAGCATCATACTAGAGGGTTTCTCACCAGGCCCACAAAACCAGTTTTATTGTGGGGTGCCAGATTTTTACCACTGTCTGTCAGTAGTGTGGCCAGGCTAAGCCACCACATAGTGGCAGACACAGTTAAGAATTTTGAGCACAGATATAAAAATCAGCATCCTGGGCTGGTAATTAAGGCCCAGGATGCTGTTGGTGAGAGCCCTCAGGGAGGCAGCCTCGCGACTCCACTTACTGGGTCGCCTCTGACACTTGCAGCCTGTCGTCGCCGAGCCTGAGCCAGCACCAGTTTCTGAGCCTGTTGTGGAGGCTGCACCTGCACCTGCGCCTGTCCAGTCTGAGCCCGAGCCCGAACCCGCAGCTGCGCCTGAGGTATACATGGTTGTGAGTACAGCCCTTCCGGAAATCTCATTGCCCCACGCCTCAGCCCGGGCGTAGACGTCTTGTTGTAGGAGCCCTGAAGCACGCCTGCCGTGGGTCAGATACCGTACATAGTATCTGTCTGCCAGCTCGGTCATCCCATTAATTGTGACTCATGTGGCAAACCTACAGCCATAGTCGTTGGCACCCATGCTGAGGCTGTAGGGTGATGGATTTCGGAAGTGTGCCAACGTACTGCTGTGCACGACTTCGTCACGCCTGGTTTAAAGGGCACAACACCCAACGACCCCTAGGACACACAAGACCTGTCAACACATATTCTAGGGGGTCAACAGTTTCTACAACACTACAGTTTTTATTATGACAGTAGAAATTCGTTTGAGTTTTCTTTATTGTAGACCTCTTGGAAAGAGAGAGATACTGTACTGTACACTGGAGAATGCAAAGTTTAGCATTCCCTTTGTTCATACATTAAGTAGTGCTGAGACTCATTAAACCTGGGGGTTAGTCATTATACATACAAATAATGGGGTTCTGTGTGTACCTGATGTAGCTTAATGATGTTATATATGGTCCCTGCAGACTTGAGGATATAAAGGCTCTTATGGTCAACATTTTCTTGAGGTACGAAAGTGCCGTTGTTAAACTGTTGTATCTCGTAAAGGTGACGTAAATCTTCGTCATATTTTCTGTTTTTAAGTGGTACAGTATTAAACTATGGTGGATCATCACACAAGTTCATGACAATGATAGAAAAAAATTGTTGATACAGGATGTTGTTACGGTTTATCAAACTATTTATCTCGTGGTTTAACTCGCTGACTTGAAGAGAAAGTATCATTGCACACAGACCACAGGCTAGGCTCTCCGTTCAGAAATACTTTTCTACCACAGGATATACTGAACATAGAAAGTCATTTTAAGAAGATGTGGTACAGGAAATTATGTGATGCATCTACACTAACACTAGTCTCTGGGTGGTGATAGTAAGTAAAACTGCAACAAATTCTGTAGGCTGGGAACTGTTATATGTGTTGTGTTTGGGGTAGTTGTTGGTGCACACATCGTGGCATCCAAGTAACAAAGAAGAGAGTGACCATTAATAATTATAATAAGCTACATTTGGTACACGAGAGAGAGAAAGATAAGAGTAAGTCAGTGTTAGTCATGGCAGTACCAGCGTTCCCAACGCTATTGCCAGCATCAGTGGAGTGTACTTCTGCATGAGTATAGTACCCCATACAATGCATGCATATACATATGGTCGTGCATGTAGTACAGTACTTGTATTGCAGAGATGCATGCACGCGCACGTATGTACTGTCTGGTATAGCTATTCATGCTTCATGCACATACATTCTCATATATGTACAGTATACACAGCTATATTTGTACTCATATCCATAAAAGTACAGATGGTATAAAAAAGTATCTTCTCAGATGGGTCTGATGAATTTCAAAATGATCAGTATGACTTGTGTTGTCTTGGTAGGATTGTCAAAATTCTTCGTTCGATGTATAATATTGTTTCACACAGAGTGGCAAGATACTTTTTGTGTATATACGTTCAAATGAATACTGTACATACTTTACATAGCTATTCATGCACATATGTATAGGCATCCTTCTGGCCATCTTCACACGGTGGAGCTGCCAAGAGAGTGGTGCATCACTATTATACCACAAAACTTTGCTAATTTTTAATAATATAAAACATGGCAGGAAAAGTTTAAGCATATTGTCAGTCACTCAAATTGTCACCTGCAACTCTGTACAGGTGCAGAGAAAACCTCTGATTTACATACTTGAAAGTGAAAAAAATAAAAAGAGGAAGAGTGATAATGCTAAGCTTACATCATAGTAACTGCCTTGCAACAGTAGATATATTTATAAAAGGTTCAATTTTTACTTGGACACCATAACCATAAAATGAAACTTGCTATACTGTACCTAGAAGTACTTCATGGGGCACCAACTCCACACGGGATGGGAGGCGGCTAATTTTGAACCTCCCTCAGTAGAAGGATGCCGACATGAACAGGTTGCAGAGAAAATTCCTTGGCACTATCTGGCATGTAAGTTCTTGAGAATCAGTATGTGAAAGGGAGTGGAATTATAACATATTTTCTCTTGATTTCTCTTCGTAATTTTATTTATTTATTTATTTGTGCATATATGACCCAGAAGTAGGGCCAGATATTGCCCAGAGTTCGGGGAATTTTGTCCGCAATGTTACATAATCATACGCCTGTGCATACACCCATATATGTATATTACATTCCTAGACATATACATCCTTCCATGCATACACTACTACATAGGCTACACCATACATCATACCCAAACATACATGCATGTAATGATCAATATACACATGCACACTTAACACATACATACACATTTGGATCAACACAAACACACAACCATGCAAGTATGTATATGAATTAAGATACATGCATACCGCATACATATCCATAAAAATGTAGGTTAAACTGCATACAGATCCACACACACACACACACGGAGCAAACAAACTTATAAGATTAAATGTGCACATAAGTTTAAAGCACACAGATTGGGTTTAATACATACACAGTAGGATTAATGTATACAGGTATGGGTTAAATATGAGGATAAATATTCACACATAAGAGTTCTATTAGTACTGTACATACATACTGTACATACATACTGTACATACATAGATACATATATCCACAGACATTAACACAATACAAAGGTTTTCACTGACTTTAAATTTAAATGGAATATATTATCAAGACAATCGTAAGTATACATAGACAATACATGCGTATACACAGTTGTGTGTATCACCACTGTTACAATTACTGTATGTGTACACAACTACCACACCATATATCAGCTACACTCACGTACACGCTTGGCGAGGCTACACGTACACACTATGCTTTACTACACATTGATATACCACTCAAGATGTACACACTCAGTTAGGGTACATCGAGGTTTTGCGCTAGGCTAGGCTACATTCATGTACACAGTAGGCTACTCTTAGATACACACTAGGCAAGGTAACACACTATACTATACCTGTACTGGGCAGATGTACATACATGGATAGGGCTGCATCATGTACATCAGATTTGTATATTGAAGAGGGTGTGTGGGAGGCGAGTGTTGTGGTGGGTGGCATGGGTGGGTGGTCCAGTAGCTAGTGGGCGGGCTGCCAGCTGAACTACCCACCCCACCCGATCTGCCTGTTAAGGAAATGTGTACCTCCCAGATGCATGCGTGCCTCTCCCTCCCGACCTCCGTGCACGTGTTATGTTTGTAGTGTTATAGTACGGTGGTCACCCCGCGTTGTGTTACCACCACCCGCGGTCCTTTCAGGGCCCCGAGGTCGCTCCTGTCGAGCACCAGGCTGAGGCTCCAGCACCAGCAACTGAAGACATTGCTCAACAGCCGCAGGAAGAACCTTCACCACCATCTGAGCTGCAACCAGAGCTGGAGGTCCAACCTGAAGTTGAGGCCGTCACACTGCCCGATACAGAGACAGAAGCAGAGGCTAAGTTAGAGCCACAGACTGTAATAGAACCCCAGGCTATCTCAGAGCCACAGACAGAGGCTATCACGCAGCCAGAATCTAAACCTATAGTAGAGGAGCTTGAACCTGCAGCAGAACCAGCAGTTGAATCAGAACCAGAAGCTGCAGCAGAACCAGCAGCCACAGCAGAACCAGCAGCCGCAGCAGAATCAGCAGTCGCAGCAGAACCAGCTGTCATATCAGAGCCGGAACCTGCCGATATTGCCGCGGAATCTCCGGCACCAGGTGTGGCGGGGGAGTCTGGGGGGGCTCTGCCCCCTCCGACTGCCCCGGTGCCCACGCCTGCTGCCCCCCCTGTGGAGGTAGAGTGGCGCATGTCCCCTGCTTATGATACTGGCTGGGCCAGTGCCACAGTCTGCCATAGTTCAGCGTCCATACGCGCGCTGCTCCACAAAGTAACCCTTGCTCAGTGTTCACATATAAAGTGATTAATTTAAGTATTGGTGACGATGAGTGCCAGCCAGCAACTAACCTTCCCCGAGCATCATGTATTGTTCAGTTTTATTAGCATAGTGTGGATACAACATTACATTAGTGTTGGTTCTCGGTCCTCAGCCATAATCACATAGTAAAGGGACCGCTTCCCCCTCCTCCTACATCTGGTGTGGGGAGGCGGTCCCGGCCACTTCTGTGTTTACCTTAGTACTAACATGTTCTCTCAACGTTGCAGCCGGCGCCGGTCCCTGCTCCTGTCCCTGTCCAGGCCCCCGCAGCGCCCATGGCGGCCCCTCCACCCACCTTCACCCCATTCAAAGCCCCGGCGGCCCCCGCGACCCAGAAGGTACCATTTGGTGCCCCTGCTGGAAGCGTGGATGTGCGGTCGCACATTCCCAAGAAAGGTACTGTGACATAAAGTGTAGAGAAAGAGGTAAGGCGACCCAGCTGTGAGGCGATGGATTACACTATTGTGATAATAGAACTTGACCCACCAGGCCCAGCCTGTCTCGCCTTGCCTCTTGTGCTAGTGTTTAAGGACTACTGTAGGTTAATGTTGTGTTTTTATTATTATCTGGTAAATCTATAATGGTGCATTTATTTTGTGTTTTAAACCTTTGTCTTGGCAAAGTGAGGGAGGAAGGGTCAGTGAGCATGATTGTGGTGTTGGCAATGGGTGTGTGCCAACAGATGGTGCCCATGACCAGGCGGGCACCACCCACAGCCCTCTGTCCATCACACCTCAACTTTCCTTTGTCCTCACAACAAAATAAATGAAAGTAATTAAGCTGACCAAGATACACTAGTACAGAATAGTGCCAAATCAATGGTTATTTGCCTTTCTTTATTGTCATCGATGACACAATGGCTTGTTTCGCTTTGGCATGTGTATATAGTGTGGTAATTTGCTTTTTTTATTTCTTTGATACAATTATTTTTTTTTATAAAATATTTAAAACTATTCACACTATGGGTACGTGGGGGAGAGGTGTAATGGCTGACGTTGTCTCTTGAGCAGCTAAGCAACGATACCATCCAAGGGCTGCCAAGTTCCTTCTTTTTGCTGACGAGATTTTGTCTTTGTCACAAATATAAATAATTTTTTTTTATCTAGTTTAAATGATGTACAATTCTACTTTCTTTGGGAAACCTCTTATCACTGAGACCAAGACATGTAAGCACAAATACAAGCCACAATATTGATGGTAGCAATTACATTTAAAATTCCTACCTCCAGTTTTGTTCTAAAAATAACCTGGCATGTCTCCCATACGTCAAGGTGAAACCTCATCATAGACTCTTGATAAGTGGGCGGGGGAGGATGTGGCAGTAGTGTCAAGAGAGTCACCCCACGGTGTACCTCCTGGTGTGACACAATGATGAACATGTACAGTACATTACTAGTCTGCACTGACCAATGTATCATTACTTGATCAGATAAGTTTTTAGTGCAGGATCTTGATGGAGGTTGAACTTGACTGCTTTGTACAGTATACAGTAGTTTGATTTTTTTGTAAATAATTTGTGCTTTTATTTGCCACAGACATAAGTCTCAGGTCTACACACCAAGCACTCAGCTTCCCATTCTTCTCTACCACTGCAAAAACACTTGAATTTTGTCTTTAGCTCTGCAGTGAATTTACACTTTTGCTTTGGCATTGTGTTTACAGATAACAAAATAAAATACCAAATAAAGATATCTTGAAGAAATGCTACTGTGCAAAGTATGGACTCAGATGAGACACTGAAATTGAGTTCAGTACTAATACAGTATAATGAAATTAGTGCCATGGCTGAACCAAGGGAGGAGGCTTTGGAAAAAAAATTATATGTCCAGGACAAAAATTAAATGATGCAGTGAACTAGACAAGTCCAGGACAAATACTCAACAAATGCTCTCTGCCCTTCTCTCTCTCTCTCTCTCTCTCTCAAATGATCAACACCTTCTCCCAAGAACCAGTGAATATTTTATTTATTATTTTATATCTTAGAGATCAGTGATTATGTTCTAACTGGGATGGTTTGGTATCCATTCTTTCCTCCGTCCGTCCACGCAGTCGCCCGTTAGTTCACACTACTAAGTGAACTTAATTCAAAATTCACATTAATTTGTGTGATGATCTGACCCAATATGGTCAACTGGTTCTTATTTCTTCAGTAGGGAGTCACTTCAACAGAAACCTTGACAGTACATTTAGTCTTCAACTTCATTAACTGTCAGAATTAAGAAAGTCAATAAACTTGAGACTAGTTGGTACACAACTGGAAGTATAGGTATAGTACCCTACCCAGCACACTGTCTAGTAGGGTACACTTCCTGCCCGGTATGTAAGCCCCGTGATGGACGCCTGCCAAAGCCAGCAGAACAAAATTAGTAACTGGTCAGTCACTACAACACTCGTCATCCTAAGTCTCAGCTGTCAGGGAGGCTGCCCCACATATAGCATATGCTCTTGTTAGAAATAAAGTCAAGTGGATGAACTACTACTGATCGATTAGGCCATTGGTGATACTGCAGGCTAATGCTTACTAAGTACTGTACAGTGCATCATATATAGTACAAGATTTAAGTCAGTCATGAGAGTGATCAGTTATTTATGTAGGCAGTAATAATAATTGTGTCCAGCAATATGATTGGTGCACTGAAGCAGAGTATCTTTTAAGTTTTCTTTGGTTTGGTTAAAAATGTATTATTCCATTATTGATTTGGGACCGAGTCATATGCAATGGTAGCCAACATCCTTGCATACTGACCTGCCTGAGGATACTTAGTTTTTCTTTAGGAGTGTTAACCCTTGCATACCTTCACCTTATCTCTCATATTAATAAAAACTTTCTTTATTGGTCAAGAACCAGCCTCAAGCATGCCCTCTTGGTAAAGCCTGTAGTAAAGGACCCGACCTACAGCTGTCACTCTCCTGCTGCTGATGGTTGGGTTTCTAAATATACCTCATTTACACATGGCCCTTTTATTATATGAGAGCAGCTATGGTCGGAACCTCAGCCAATAAAAGTAAATTTTTTATAATATGCAGATTAAATTATTACCGAACCACTAATGATGTATTCTTCAGCATATAAGGCATTAGTTTTAAATTAATTTTTGGTTTATAATTTTGTAAAGATCTTTTTGCATGCCTCTTAATGTTATTGATTTTGTTTATTTTAGCTATATTACATGCTTCTAAATTACTTGGCTCCATTAATCACAGAATTATTAATCTTCCTCAAGTTTCACGTGCAATTTCAATATTCCATAAGTGTATATGTTTTTACATAACCCTTTGCTATGCATATTAATTAATTTGATTTTTAATGAAATTGATGATTTTTAGATCAAGTACAGTATTGTTAATAAATTAGAATATGGTACAATAGTGATTGATTGTTGTATAAAAAGTAGTTTTATTATGACATTATAATCAGGCAAATCCAGGAGTGATAGAGTACTGTGCCAGTTAGGTTCTTGAAGCTGATAAAGTTGTACATAATACTGTCAGTGTTGTCTAGATTATCTCTGTGAAGAGCAAATTTTTGATGAGCAGTTTGATAGAAATTAATATTTTGCTGATAGTGTTGAATAGCTGTACAGAAACAGACATTTCCTTCATCAGAAGAAGTCACTGAAAGATTTTTGTTACAAGTGGCTGGAACTCACTCTGGTTATTTTCTCACTTGCAGGCCAAATATTACTGGTGGACAGACTGTATACATTTTTATGATGAAATTATTCTATGAACATCTATTAAGAATTATTTATTGATTCCATGTATGTTGTTTAATATTTAAAATGTGAGGATAATTCTTAGTGATTCATTGTGTAGAAGTCCCTTGATGCAGTGCCCCTCACTCACTAAGTCTTGGATTTTATATTAAACAAATTACAAAGGCATTTTGAGGAAAGTTTTACTAAAAGAGTTATAAACAAGTTAGGGGAAGTGTAGTGTTGTTTTAGAGAAGTGATACAGGTAGTGTTGAATTAGTGGGGACAAACCTGGATATGCCTGTATTAAGTGAGCAAGTAGAAGGTGATGGTAGTGTAAGGTGTTTGAGCAGCATTACAGTATGAGCTGCGTGTTGATGATGGGGCAGGCTGCTTCCCGGTAGCCCAACCACTCCCACTGCCCACCTTAACATTTTCTTCCTCCAGGACTCACCTCAATCATTAACTACTACTGTATAGTCATGCTTTATATTGAACAGAGGTTGTTACATAACTGTACACCTGCCATGTCACCAAACCAATATACAGTAGTTGATTTTTTAATTATAATATATATATATATATATATTTATTTATATATTATTATTATTATTATTATTATTTTATTATATGTTTTTATTTTTTTATTTTTTTACTTTTATTATTTTTTGTGGGTTAACCCAGAATTGAAAGTTAATTATTAAGTAATTAAAAGATATAATGTTAAATTAATTTTTTCATAATGACTGACTTGATACTTTAGTGACACAACTGACAGTGATGACTAGGACAATGATGGCTGGACATGTTAAAATAATTGGGAAAATATCCATTAATCACTAACATTATAAAACCAACATCTAAAACAAACTTGTTACTCATTTGAAAACTATTTTGAAGATATATTTAAACCAGTTAATAATTTGTAGCAGAAAACTTTAAAATGAGAAGTGTAGTGTATGCATCATCAGAGTTAGGTTGGCAGGTGTGCACTAGTGTAGGGAATGATGCTACTAAGTGGGCAGTGGTGGTGTCAAACTGCCGTTGTGTAAGCAGCCTGTGGCTGCAGCTGGTGCTGCTGGAGTTGTGCTGGAGCTAACCCAGAGCCCCCAAGTCTGCCCTTGTCTGTGGCCCTGGGGTGGGGGAGGTGGTGTGACCCACCTCCCTACCTACCCACCCCTCACCCCCCACTGCTCCCCCAGCACGTCTCCTCCCCCATCCACCCTGCTCTCCACTAACCATTACTCACCATAAACTACTGGCCATCTAACTCACATTTCCTAGACTCTTGTCTGTCCAGTCTTCTTAACTATTATTTTTATCCTCCTGGAAACTGCATGTACCTCATAGAGGGAGTCTTACCAGACATTTTTTTGGACGGAGGAACCTTTTTTATTTTTTAAAATAAAGCATTTTTGCTTCCAATAAATTAATCATAATTTGCCTCGGTTTGGAATTGAATAACAGAGCTGGTGGTCCAAAATGTTAAAATAAGTGCATGTGAGTTGGCTGGTGCAATACACAACACGGCTGCGGAGTCATTGATGCACGCGCGTTTTGTTTTTGTCACATGCTGCCTGGTTTTGACTGATGGACTGCCGTAATAATAAAATAAATGCCAGAACCAGTTCCCTGCGGAGTCGCAATCTAATTAGGGATTTCCTTTCTTTCCCCCGTCCCCATTTTTTGTCTGGTATGTTCCTTCCCTCCTCTCCCCTGTGCTTTGTATCCCTTATTCATTTCTGCTTCCTTGCCTGTCGCTACACCCAATTTGATACATTTTTGGTAATTCCCATCCACTTTGTTTTCCACCTTGTTGGTGTAACTCCTCCCGGGTCTCTATGGTCACTACTCTTGTGACATTAATAACTTCTGTTGTACTTTCCTTCCTTTTGTTTAACTGGTATATCCATTTTCTTCTGGATCCACTTCTGGCACTTTTAATGGACTCATATTGTATGTTGTTGTTTATCAACAAATTTACTCCTAATTGCTCTGGATTTCTTGCCTATTATTACTCGCTTGACTCACCTGACTCTTGGCGATTTTCACTTCTTGGTCATTGACTCTGACCTATTATCACATTTACTTTAAATTTATCGTGTTTGGGTAACTTCTGTTCCTCCAAATCACTCTTACTGGCACCCTATTTCCTGGGTCCCTTGCTCTCACTTGACCCACACCATCGGTGCAGGTGTACCCTTTGTGTGGCCGCCGCCAAAGAAGGTGGACACGGTGGAGGAGGGGCCCCGCTCGCCTGCTTGGGCGCCTGCGGGGGAACCTGTCTATGTGCCCAGACCAAAGCATGCTGCTGGTCCACCCCCAAAGAGGCCTCCCCTCTTGCCCACCCCACCACCTCCAAAAGATTACGATACCATGGTCATAAAGGCTTCCCCTCCCACCCAGCAACCCGCTGAACCTGCCAAAGTTTCCCCCGCTTCTGCTTCTGCTTCTGCCCCTGCTCCAGTTCATCCACCTGCTCCTGCCCCTGCCCCAGCCCCCACTCCTGCCCCTGCTATAACACCAGCATGTAAAATCCCTTCTTTGTCTGGAAAGGGTAAAATAGAACCCCCATCATTTGTGCCAGTCACTGCACCAATGCCCACTGTTAGCAAGTGTGCCCCCACCCCACAGCTGTCTTCTACTATGCCTGCTGCTCCCAAGCCAATTGTTCCTAAACCAGCTGCTACTGCTAAACCTGCTGCTTCTAAGCCTATTCAGGGATTTAAGTCTGTGGCAGCTCCCAAGGTAGTACCAAAGGTAGCTTCATCAAATGTTGGTTTTAAGTCAGTTTCATCACCCGGCCAGAAAACAGGTCCGGCCCCAGGAGCTCCCTCAAGACTTGCCTCCGCCCCCATCCCTCCCCCTATTTCAGTTCCCATTGTTAATTCTGCTCCAGCCCCTGCTCCTAAGCCTGCTCCAGGTCCAGCTGCAGCATCCGCATCAGCCCCAATGCCAAAACCTGCAGCCCCCAAGCCCCCCGCTCCCACAGGCCCGGCTCCAGCTCCTGTCTTCGCTCCGGCTCCAGTGCCAGCACCTGTTCCTGCTCCATTTGGTGGTGGCATGCCCAAGCCCACGCCAATGCCGGATCTGGGTGGTAGTTCACTGAAAGGTGTTGCCCAAACTGGAGGGCAGAGGTCTGCCCCTCGTCGTGGACGTGGTGTGATGAACCCTTCCACTACTACCAGGATACCCGTATGTGCTGACTGCACGCGCCAGATCAGGTTGGTGGTGTGGTTAGGATTTAAGGGTGTTGTAGTAGGCTAGGTGTGTTCTAAGCATGTTGTGTGTGTACCTTTTGTCATGTTTGTTGTCCCCTGTGGCCAGGCACAGTGACGCCCGCTGCCACCACCACCAAGGAGCTCCCAACCTGCCGTGGCTGCAACACACCCATCAGGTAATACCCCCTGTACTAACATTCTCCTCCCTACTACTTGCATTTCACACTCACAGTTTAACATATGGTAATTAAAATTTATTAACATACTGAATTGTAAAGAATGAAAATTAGAATTATCTAATATTACAGGGCAAGTTATGACTAGCAGCGTATGAATAAAATACGTAACATTTATTTTTTTAAGGGTAATTATTGATTTAATGTTAACTGTACTAAGAGTATATCAGAAGATAGTCACTACTAATATACAGATAAAGATGTGTACACAGTATCTTGCATTATTTTACTCTTCAGGGGCTTAATTACTGTAGACTTATGTAATACCATTATCATCACCATAATTCTTCCAACACAGTTGTAAATGCATTACTTTGTCTACTTGTACATAATGTGGCTTTGCATGTTAAGTTACTTTTCCTTTTATCTGCATTGTCCAAGGTGTATATATGCCTGGTATAGGTCAAGCTATAATATTATTGTATTTGAGCAGTTGATTACATCATACTTATACAGCACAGCAATATTTACAATGAATAACAATGAAATATTTTGAAAAAATTTCCTCCAATTACAGTAGTTGGAAACTTGTTAATTTGATGTACACTGTATTACTGCTTACACTTGACCTACCTAGATTTTTAACCGAAGCCTTAATAAACTTTTCACAGAGGCCCCTTCGTTTCTGCATTGGGTAAAACCTGGTGCCCAGATCACTTTGTGTGCTCCACTGAAAGTTGCCGCAGGGCGCTAATTGACATGGGCTTTGTAGAGGAGCAAGGTTCCCTGCACTGTGAAGACTGTTACGAGAAATACTTTGCCCCCATCTGTGGCAAATGTGACAAGAGGGTGAAAGGGGTATGTCTTATTTTTTTCATATGAGCCAATTTATCATATTGCTTTTGAATAGTATCTTTGTACTTTTGCAGGGATACTGTATAAATTACAGTACAGGTACTGTATTCTTGCTTTTTTTATTCGGTTCTGACTTAAGAAAGCAGAGGTTTATCTGGAAATTTAGATTATATAAATGGTAATTAAGTGAATTTATTAAAAAAATGATGAAGTTCAACGTATAGTACTATACAGTATTTACAAAGAGTAAATAATTATTTTTTGTCTCTAGGACTGTCTTAATGCTGTTGGTAAGCAGTTTCATCCCGAGTGCTTCTGCTGTGCTTACTGTGGCAAGGTGTTTGGTTCTGGGGCCTTCTATCTGGAAGATGGATTGCCTTACTGCGAAGCCGGTGAGTTGTTTGCCCCAGGAGTAAGTACTTAGTAGAGAAGGGGATTTTTTATTTTTATTTTGTTAATCTTTAACATTATCTTTATTAAATTATACAAAGGTGTTAACATAAGTTGCAAAACACATGTAAAGGAAGGTGTATGAAGAGTTGAACAAGGTGAAGTAAATAGAATTGGTTGAGTGTAGTCAGAGGAATTGTAGAGGAGCAACTTTTTTTGCTTGGGGAAGTATTATCTGTAGTACAGTATTGTGATAATATGCCATTAAAGGTCGACTGAACTGTTATGTCATTTTACTTTTTGTGTCAATTTCTCATAGATTGGAACGACTTATTTACGACCAAATGTGTGGGCTGCGGTTTCCCCATTGAGGCTGGTGACCGATGGGTAGAAGCCCTCAACAACAACTACCACAGCCAGTGCTTCAAGTGCTCGGTAAGTTGCCTGTCAGTGTGTAAAAGTCCTATTTTTGAAGTGTAATCATCTCCATTTCCGAAATTACTGCTGCATTGCTAAAGTTTAATATAATCTTTAGTCTTCAATATTTATATAATAATGCAGTATGTGGTGGAGATAATTCTTGGCCTTCTGTGTACATGTGACAGGTGTTACATGTGCAAGTAAGTGATATAAGTACACACAGTATAAAGTTTCCTTACAAATAGGTTGGCTAGACACACAACTTCTATCACCAAGGAAGTGCAGTACACTACACTGTTAAAAACAAACCTTCTTTCTATTGGCTATTAGGACTCCCCTCAACAGCTAGCACTGTTCCATTGCAGCACCATCTTAGGAAATATTTTGTAATCTATTTTGTATTTCTTGTTCCCCAATTCTTACTTTTTCTAAATTTTTTTGTCAACATTACTTAGACTATTTACACTACATTTTAATTGCCTCATTTGTCAGTAAACTTTGAAGGATACGGGTAGAATATTAGACATGATAATTCTCCTCCGTGTTGTAGCATTGTCATTGGGTCATAAACAGTAGTAGATTTTGCACACACAGAATGAAGTGTTGAACATCATCAACCTGGTGTAAGGGGTATGGTAGCCTTACTCATGCTAGTGTGTTTGTGAGAGGACCTGTTTTTCTTTATACTGTACAGAGCTGCAGTAATATTTCATTTTTTGCCACACACACACACACACTGTATGGTATAAGGTTGTATATAAATACATGCATGTATTCTTCTGCATTCAGTACCATGCATATAAGGTGAGGTAGAATATGTTTTTTTTTTACGAGTGTGTTCTTGTGACATCATTCTTCATTTACCATTTCATGCATCCGGTTCAGGGTGCAGAGGTTGTTGACACCAAAATGTTTGACAAAGAAACCTGCATGAAGTACATTACAGTACTGTATATATATTGAAATGTCAGAATGGCCATTGTACCCTGCATGAACAATTGTTTAGGGTCCAGTACTAAAGTAAGAGGTGTGTTTGTGTGTGTCAAACTGAAACACCTCGAGTGTAATAGTATTTATGCTCCTGAAGAACCAAAGATGTATTTGAAAACTATTTTATCCATTTTTTTTGTATAGCTTAAAAGAATGTTTGTTTGCTCCCATCCTATCCACAGGTTTGCAAATCCAACCTAGAGGGCAAGAGCTTCTATGCCAAGAACGGCCGACCCTTCTGCAAGTCCCATGCTGGCCGCTAAACTCCAGTTTGGGCCACTCTTGCTTGGTGCTTTGATCCGATACTTAGCCACATTCCTCAACCACCCTTGATCACCTTAAAGACTCCCTAAATAGTCTATTGTGCATTCAACCACATGAATGCCACGGACTATGGGCTCTTGTTTGTTATCACACCTTTAAACTGATTTGACGGTGTTAATGGTTACCAAGCATAAGGTGTCTCAAGGAGGATTTTGGAATATGGAAAATTAGAGCTTTTTAGAATTCTCAAATAGATATTAAATGTATTAATTATGCGAGGGTTTCTTAGTTTTCTTATTATGTTTGATTAGCTTCAGTAAATCCTCTAGTTAACTTCTTAGTTCTCTGATAGTAAATAAAAGTTTTTCTCACAAATAGCTAATTAGCCAAGCATAGCTCTAATCTTAGCTAGTGGGATATAAACTGTGCAAATTACACTTGCAGTCAATAATTATATTTGTGGGTGCACCATAACCAATCAATATAGATTTAATTAAGCCTCGCCTGTCAGCGACCTGAGCCTAGGTCTGCCTTATGCACTAAGATTCACACTTACTGCTCATTCCCTCTGTCTTTATCTTCGGGTGGAGGTGGTTGGAGGGCGCTTAGCCACACTTACACTTGTGCTACAGCAATACTGTCCTCACACTCCTCTTGTTCCACAGACAGTAGAGATGCTCAGTATCTGCAGCACAATATTAACCAAGAATTCTGTCAATGTAGTGTGCATAATTAGAGTAGTAACTAGCCTCTAACCTGCAGAAATGCCACAAGAACTTGGAGGGCCAGAGCTTCTTCGCCAAAGGTGGAAAGCCTTTCTGCAAGGCTCACGCCCAGCGTGGTTTCTAAGCTGCTTCACAGAGCACGCAGGGTCCCGTCACGGCTCTTCCTTCTGAGGGCAGGGAGGGGTTCACCTGCTCCCATTCTCTAGCAACAGAATCGACTGGCTGCACAAGTGCCATCTTCACTAACTTATGTACAGTCGCAGCAGCAGGAGCAGAAGTCCACTAAAACATATCTGCTTACCTGTCCTTGTTTAGCTATTTAATAACATGTACTGTATTATACCCCTCAAAAGTGACTAACTGTTGAGGCAGAACTCTAGTGTGAGTTAACCATCTTTCTGTTGCATTTATTTATTTATTTGTCTTTATATGGTAAGGCAGTTAGTCAGCCTAATGGCTCAGATTTATCAAGAAATGGTGCATAAAAATCACCAGTGATATGAAAGTCAAGTGCCTTGATTTTATCACATTAATCTATTAGAGTAAGTATACATAAGCTTTAGTGCCTAGATTAAGGTTCAGTAATACAGACATACTATATGAAAGGTCTAACATGATATGTCACATGTACTACTTTTGATTTCTTCATTGCTTTAGCTATTTTCCAGTCCTTGCTGTATACTGTACTGTATAGAGAAATATATCAATTGTGAATAACAGCATATTGTTACACAGAAACTATTATTGTATATATGAATTTCGTGAATGAAACCTATTTATCTAAACAAAATAAAACTACTATATATACCAACTTAGCAACAAGATTCTAACTCGGCTATGCTTGCTTAGTCTCCTAAATGCCGTGTGTCTTGTCTGTCTCAATTTCTGTTTATGTTTGATGTTCACACGCACTGAGAACAGTCTTCGTGAATTTGGAAAAAGAGGGAATTCTAAGTCATTTGCTGACCGTAGAGCTTGCTTAGGGGCCAATTAATACACATCCCATGACCCTGTAGCAAACAAGTTTACGGAGGCTGATGTAGATTGTTTTAAATTCACGAAGGCTGAACCCAAAAACGTTTTAACTACTCAATCTAAAATTCTGTTGCGTGTTTCTTGATCTTCTGATTATCATTCGTCCCGCCTTCAAAGGGGAATATAAATGAAAATAGACATGTTGTAATGTTACTTTCATTACCCTAAACATTTGCTTATGTATTGTGGCTGCTCATATATATATATATATATATATATATATATATATATATATATATATATATATATATATATATATATATATATATATATATATATATATATATATATATATATATATATATATATACATATACACAGTAGTACCCCGATTTAAGCGGTCAATTGAACCCATGGGGTACCGCGGAAAGTGAAAACCGCGTAAAGTGAACAACAGAACATATGGGATTAATTCCAATAGAGACTGGCCCGACCCTCAAACTCCACTTTTTCAGACACAATACCTACGTTGTAGTAAAAATTACATCTTGATTTTATGATGGTATGCACACACATTAATAATTAAGAGAAATATCAATAATATTAGTTTTTTAACACTTACATTAGTAGAAAAGATGGTTGGGCACACAGGGATGGGGGGTTGGTTCCGAGGCAGAGGGCAGATTATTGGCCCTCACCTGTATCACTTGTATCAATTGTTTCACTATCCACCACAGAGGCTTGCAGGGCCTCTTTGTCAAACCCCTCAAAGTCCATATAAGTCCATATCCTCTCTATCACTATCACTGACTTGGGCCGGCTGTGGCGGGTGAAGAACTCGGTAATGTATTGATGACTGGGCGACCTTGTGCGCATCCTGCCTGCGCCGCTTCCCGCGTATATGATAAAATCATACAGAAAATAGGGAAACAATGGAGCACCCTAGCTTTTGTCTTTATTCAAGAAGGTAAATCAGGCAAATAAATTATTAGGTCTTATAAGAAGGTCGTTGAGATATCTAGACGGTACGTCCCTTGTAACGATCTTCAAGAGTGAAGTGCTTCCCCATCTGGAGTACTGTCACCCCGTCTGGTCCCCTTAGATATGCTAGGGACTGTCAGTTGGTTGAAAATGTTCAAAGGAGGGCCACCAGACTGGTGTCTGCACTTCGGCACCAACTACCTGAGAGATTTGAGCGCCTGAACTTGCCTAGCTTATACTACAGACGGGCAAGGGGCGTCTTAATTGAGGTGTATAAGCATCTCGAGGGGCACTACTCAGTGTCGAGTGTCCTTACTTGGAGCTGGCGGACGCTCGCCCCACAAGGGGTCACAGCTCAAGGTTGAAGAAGCCGCAAGTCCAGAAAACTATGAGGGCAAACTTTCGGAGTGAGGGTTGTGAACTCTTGGAGCAATCTGCCAGCAAGAGTTGTGACGGCACCGAGCATGAGCTCTTTCAAGACCAGACATGACCAACACTGGAGCAGGTTCAAGTACATTCAGGAGCTGGTGCATGCCCAGTACAGTACCCGCAAACAGTGCGGAACAGAGGCGTGACCGACCGCCCAAGTGGCTAACGAGCCGATCGATCAGTGAAGAGGATAAAAGAAGAAAAATTCTACCCAGACTTTCTGCCTCATTTGCACATATCTAGATTTATTTATTGCTATTATTATTTAGTTCTTTTTATTTTTTATTAAATTTTTTATTGATTATTAATGTTTAGTCATTATTATTATTACAGGGTATTATATTTTTGCCCCCGAGGCCCTGATGTGGGTCAGTGACCTGTGCCTGGGTGAGCTGAAGCCAGTAATAAAAAAAATAAAACCCTTCAACATTGCTAAATCTGCCTCCCGAAAGGTGGGAATGCTGTACAGATGCCGTTGCTATTTCACTCCTGAGTAGTTGCTTCAAGTTTATAAGGGATTTGTTCGTCCTAACTTAGAGTACTGCTCTCATAACTGGGATGGCTCTTCTACCCAACTGTTAGATAGGGTGGAATCAAAGTCTCATTAACCATCCTGTGTACCGCCGGCAAGGCTGTGGGCTCGTAACACTCATCTTGCCTGCGGTGCCCACCATTTCTCACTGGATGTTGGCCACACTAAAATAACCCGTTATAGTACAGGGTACATCCTTCTTTCCTCACACGGCCAATCAAAACCTTTTTTATGGCAACCAGTTAAAATGATTTGTGGTTTAATTCGCAGTATTTTTGGCCCAATCAAATTCCATTTTTATTTTGGGTCTAGTATTTTAAAATTCAAATTAATTTCCGACCATGGAAGTCTGCTATGGGTGTCACTTCAATTATATGGAGCTGATTGCGAGTTTTTTGGGAAAATAACGAAGAAACTATAGCATTTTTAGATCTCGTGGTGTTCTCCCGACCTCAGTAAAGTGCCCTAAGTGCAAGAACGAATGCAAATGTCGTCAAGACCAACATGTGTGGCCTTGTGGTAACTCGAACGAGAACCAGGCCAATAAGGTAAGAAATACGTGATTCCATCCTATGGTGAGAGTCAGTTAGGTTAGGTCAGGTCAGGTTTATGTTTTTCTAGTGTTTTTTTGTGTATTTTGTATTTGCTTAGCCATTATTTTTCGGAAAACGCGCCACCCCCAAAATATTGAAAAAAAAGGCCAATTTCCGACGGAATTGAAGGTCATAACCGATCTAAACACACATAAACACACTAGAATTATATATTTTTTACTTTCTAACAGTTGGGTGCGCTTATACAAATTTACTGGATAATACAGATACTCTTCAATATAACGGTAGCTGCCTTCTAAAATGGTTGTCAAAATTAAACCTAGTCTCTACCGTAATTAGACAAGTTCTATTTCTGTAACTTAAAGGTAAAATAAATCACACGAATCTTTAAGAATTATATTGTAGTTAATAAGCATAAGGTTAATTTGTGTATGGCCTTTTAGGTGAACAAGAGGGAGACTTACTCGAGAAGAAGTTAAATAAGAAATGATTAGTGAAAATAATTCGGCTTAGAAAATCTACAGTACAGTGTCTTTATTTTTCATATGAATACAGAGACCGTAGCATAGGTATTATACGCATTCAATTATAGGTATAAATGCAAGAACAGTTTAAAATGCAAATACAGGTAGAGATACAAGTCCAGGTACATGCTGTATACAAGCACAGGTACAGATACAAGTGCAGGTCCTGATAGTTACAAATGAAGATGGAAAATAACAAGACTTTGAGTAGTGATTGTTGTGTTGCGTCATCCAGCCTGTGGGGGGAGGGAGGAGGTAGGCTGACCATATCTCGTGACTGCTGCCATTGGTGGGGTGGGTAAGCTGGTGTGCTGACATTAATATGGTCTCTCTCTCTTTCCAGCCATCTACTAATATAAGTGTGTATCTCTCGCTCTTTTTATCTAATTGTCTTTATCTTCTCTCTCTATCTGTAAAACAACACATATCTCTCATCTCTTTTCTCTCAACCTCCCATCGACTGGAATCATCACAGAAAGAGATTATCACAGACACATTTTGAGTGGTGTATCGCTGGCTCTTACTGCACTGTCGTTTTTAGACAATCTTACAGTTAATTTTTACATTATGATTAACCACCGTAATGCTAACCTAATTTAACCTATCCTGACGCTGGCCTAACCTAACTTTATGTTAACAACCTAATCTAACTTAACCTTACCTAAGGCTTACTAAACGTAACCTGATGTAACCTAACCGAACATTTATCTAATTTTATGTAACTTAATATAAACTAATCTAATATAATCATATCAAACCTAATCTAGCCTAAATTAATCTAACCAGCCAGGTAGCGTTAGGGGGCTAATCTTCAGGTGATCCCAATTGAGTAAGCTTACGTCTAGAGACTATAGGGGATAGTGAAGAAGTAGAGAGAGAGTGGAAGGAGTGGGTTGGTTGGCGTGGGCGTGTGGGCTGCGTCGAGTCTCAGTAGTCCATCCTCCGCGCAACAGATGACTCTCCACCTCTTGTGTCCCAACGAAATTCTCAATACTTTCCTCTCTTGGTATTTGTTATTTTTTTTTTTTAATGCAGTGAAGTTTTCTACCAATGTTGATGAATTACAGAAACACATCTGAACTGTAATGGAGTAAAATATCTGAAAATATAATAAATGAACGCTAAAATCAAGGTAAATACAAATTACTTCACAGGGTCTTGAGTTGGAGACTGTTTGCCCTACCACACTGTGTTGAGACTCGGCCGGTGGCGGTGCGGGAGGAGTCAGTGGGCGGTAGTGTGTGTGTGTGTCTTGTTTAGGAACTGTTTAGTGTAGTGGGGCCCTCGTCAGGATGGTGGAGCAGCAGGAACAAGGCGGTGGAGGCTGGAATTTCACCCGAATAGGTAAGATCAAAAAACACGTTAATATGTGTGGTCCATGTTTTCGTGGATTAGTTCTATTATAACTCGATATGTAGTGATGGCTTAGGGTCTCATAATAACATTGGTGTCTTTTAATACAGTGAGTGGAAATAGTGTTAAGGAACAAGAAAGAAGTGACTGAATTTACGTAAGAAGCGATTTGAACCTTTGCCAATTAGAGAAAAAATGGAACAACTGAACTATGATTTTTACCAGGAACAACACTAATTACTGCTAAACTAATTAGATGTCGCTCCGTAATTTAGTCTTGTTGAAATCGTTCATAGTTCAGTTGGTTTTGCTTTACAAGATAAAACATGTTTGTCAAAACCCTATTACTACAGCAGGAAGTGTTGAAAACTAACTTAACCTAAGCTAACCTAACCAACCCATTACCGCGTTAGTTTGGTATTCGGATATTCCTATCACCGTGTTACTGTGTTTTTCTCGCTATAAACTTCAACAGGTGCATCGTGTTGTGTCTAGGATGATTTTTATAGTTATATTGTCGAGTGGGTTACATACTTTTCGTGGGGGTATCTGTACTGTAAGGCTCTATTTTCATTTTGTATTTTCTTTTCATTTGGATAAGCTTTGTCATGTAATTCCTGTTTATAGTATTATGTATCAGCATTTAGGTTGTAATACATCGTTTATTTGTTTATAAATTCATTACATTCCCCCTTAAATATGGGTTAGATTAGGATACTACGTTGTGACAGTTAATTTATTGGGTTTTGTGATATACAGTAAGATCTTTTGTATACAGCTAAAGTTTGTGCCTGTACAAAATACTCGTGTGTGTGTTTGTGTGCGCATCAGGGATTCATCAACAGTAGAGGAACTACACATGTTGACTTAGAAGTTAAAATAAAAACTTGTTTACTCATACCCAAAAAATATCTGAGGAAGTTTTAATCGGATTTTCAAGTGAGGAAGTTGCACGGGAGGAGGTAAAATATGGGATGTTGTGCTGTGTAATGAACACCTGAGATGTAATTGTGATTAATGATGTCTTATAGATTAGCGGATCACCTGAAGATTAGCTCCCCTTTCGTCACTTCCATGCACATTATTAACTATCCTAACGCTAACCTTACCTAATTTAACTAAACCTAATCTAACCTAACTTAACCAAACCTAATCTAACCTAACTTAGCTAAACCTAACCAAACCAAATCCAATCTAACTTAACCCCCAAGTTAATTGTGACTGGAACTAACCAAACAATCTGAAGTTAATCCCATGTTAACATAAGAACATCAGAATGGAAAAAACAGCAGCGGGCCTATTGGCCCATACTGGGCAGTCCCGTTTACACCCAACCCCTATCGCTCATATATCCATCCAACCTATTTTTGAAGCTATCCAGCGTTTCGAGTTAATGATGATGTTTAGTAACTTGGTCCACCCGTCCACTACTCTATTTCCAAACCAGTGTTTACTTATTTCGCGCTTAAATCTAAATTTGTCTAATTTAAAACCATTGTTACGAGTTCGTTCCTGGTTGGAAAGTTTGTAATGTCCCCTCTGTTCAGCCCTGACTTCCATTTATACACCTCGATCATATCGCCCCTCACTCTACGTCTCTCGAGGGAGTGCAAACTAAGACGCTTTAACCTGTCTCTGTACTCAAGGTTCCTAATGCCCGGGATTAGTCCTGTCATTCTCCTCTGAATTCTTTCTAGGGATTCTATATCCATTCTGTGGTACGGTGACCAGAATTGAACTAACACTCCTTTGTATGAACCCAAGTACTGTGTTAGCTTTGTTTCGAGCAATTACACATTGTTTACTTGGTTTAAGATTCCTACTTATCATTACTCCTAAATCTTTCTCAGTCTGATTTCTCTATAACATCTTTGTTCTTCTGTTATCTGGTTTTTCTGTTTACATCACCTAGACTAAGTGCTTAACATTTGTCCACATTGAATTTCATCTGCCATTTTTCAGACCATTCGAAAATTTGAATGATAATGGTCCAAGTACTGAGCCTAGGGGTACTCCACTAGTGACGTTACTTCAGTCGGATTTACTGCCGTTAATGCTCACTCGCTGTTTCCTGTTCTGCAACCACACCCTAATCCATTTTAGAATATATCTTCCAATGCCATGAGTATCGATAACCTTACCTAACGCCATTTATCTAAAGTTATCCAATGCATAGTGACCTTTATTAGTACCTTGGTTCACATCTGTTACCTGGTGGAAACTCGTGAGAAACAGGGAACAGAATATTCCTTTTGGTTGACTTCTGACCCCTCCCCCCCCCCGTCATTTACCGTTATATGATCTCGTATAACCTCTGAATGCACTGAAATTACCGCCGCTATTGAAGGAGTGACCTAGTTGCCTGATTACCCTTCATTCTATAGTTTAGTATATAAGAGCATTTGCCCCCCACTGCTTCTCCCTCCCCCCTCCCCTCGTCTCAGCCCAGTGAGTGATGGCGGGGAGGTGGTCAAGCCCTCGTGGGGAGACAAACTGCTCCTCCTGTAAGCTGATTACCTACCTGTTGGGGATCTTATCTCCGAGGGGCAGCTTGTTCTAGGGGCGCCTTCATCCATATGTGTCGTCCTTATTTCTATTCATTCATTGGTTGTTCAAGTAAATAAGATATGTACGTTTATCAGGTTATTCATCGTGTGTATGTATGTATGTATGTTGTATATATGTATGTATATGTATGTATGTATGTATGTATGTATGTATGTATGTATGTATATTTGTATGTATGTATGTTGTATATATGTATGTATATGTATGTATGTATGTATGTATGTATGTATGTATGTACTGTATGTCCATCCATCACCGGTCACCCTCACCTTTCACTAATACCCCAAACCCACACCCCTTACCCCACACCCCTCACCTCACAACCCTCACGCCTCATCGGCAGGCTCTCGTTAAAGATGGGTCACCGCTTCCTTTGATATGTTGGCTCTCTCTCTCTCCTCTCTCTCTCTCTCTCTCTCTCTCTCTCTCTCTCTCTCTCTCTCTCTCTCTCTCTCTCTCTCCCCCCCCCCTACCCCCGTCCCTTCTCCCTACCCCCGTCCCTTCTCCCTATTTTCCTTCTCCCCCAATCCCCCTTCCTCCCCTTCTTTCCCCGCCCTTTCCCCCTCCTCCTCCCCTTCCTCCCTCCTTCCCCTCCCTATCCCCCTTCCTTCCGCCATAGACAATACAAGAGACATCAACATTGTGGTCTTAAGAGATACCGTTGTGGTCTCGCGTCTCCCTGGACCACCTGACCTATTTCCTGAGGCCAGAGAGAGAGAGAAAGAGAGAGAGAGAGAGAGAGAGATGGTTTAAATTTATCGTGTTCTTAGTGAAAGACGTGAGGGTCTGGGGGATTAATAAAGAAGTGTGAGGGTCGATCGAGGTAATTGGAGGGGGGGGGAGGTGAAGGCCTGCCTCGGTCGTTTCTATGTCAGTTTGGTTTATAAAATGGACAGCCATGATCGCGATGGTCAGCAGAAATGTTGACACCCACATTCATTCTGGTGACGTAATAGTATAAATAAATTGGCACGAGGGATTTTATTAGAGAGAGAGAGAGAGAGGGGGGGGGGTTTAGTCGTAGCTACACGGCATAAAAAAAGTCTTGACATTACATAATAATTATCCTCGAGAAACACGGAAGTGAGGACTCTGTGTTGACCTGGGAGAGTATTTAAACTTGGGAGGGGCAGCTGGGATAGGAGTTGGGGTGGAAGGGATGGGAGGAAGGAAGGAGGTAGGGTCGGGGGATAAGAGGGAAAGGGAAGAGAGGAGAGGTGGGAGGTCGAGGGTATGAGAAGAAGGAAGGAGGGGGTAGGAGAGGAGAAGGGAAGAGGTGAGGTGTGAGGGGAGAATTTCAGCTGTCTATCTTTGAAACTGTAGCAGTACAGAGTGAACAAACAGACAGACAAATATGTTTTATCTCTACATTTAATAAAAAGGACGTGTCTGTCTGTCTGTCTGTCTGTCTGTCTGTCTGTCTGTCTGTCTTCCTGTTCTAGCCACAGCTCCTCAGGTAATCAAACCTTTGTCTTTTATGTAAGGAAGAAAATACATATCAGATCCCTCTCTCCCCCCCCCCCCGTGGTGGCCTCCTTCACCGCCTGCGTCATCGTCACTGTGATGGACGCTAACCCACTCAATTGTGCCGCGGTGGTGAATTAATAAAGTGATAATGGAATCTCTTGCCTCAGTTCCTAACACGATCGTCGCATTTACCTCGTCTCGGGTTGCCACTCTCAGCCTCACGCCGGAGAGTGGATATACTGTATGTGTGACCGCGTGAGGTTCCTTCCCGAAATCTCAGAATGTAAGAGAAAACATCTTTGAATAGATAGTCTTGGTTTAATTACGACTCCATTTATTTACCCTTCAGTTTGGGATCGTAGTTTAAGTGGTTGAGTTGGTATGTTTTTTGAAGTTTGTTTCAATATTATTATTTAAACAAAAGTCGCTCTGAGAATCCATAGCAACGATCAAAAAGAGTTTAACTAGGCTAAATGATGGACTTGTAGAATACTTACTACTCTACCCCCCAAAAAATACTTATTTATTATTCTGTGTGTTAGAAGTTGTGAATGACTTGGAGATTACCCTCCCCTAATTTAATTCACCTTTGATTAAACACCTTAATGCTGCCTTGGGGGAATTAGTTTAGGTGACGTTAATTTTAAAGGTGAAGCTAGATTATTGGGGGCCTAGGTGATCTTCAGGTGATCAAAGAAGGTGTTTAGGTTGGAGTTGGGTTAGCTTTAAAAAGGTCAAACAATTTGATGATTTGTAAGTGGACTTTTGTTACACAGAGAGAGAGAGAGAGAGAGAGAGAGAGAGAGAGAGAGAGAGAATTCATGTAAGGTTTCTTTGACCCCTTACGACTTACTGGAAGAGGGAGGTGGGTGGATGACAGACTCTCCCTAGTCTTAAAAGAAAGGTCTAGCGGTGTTTGATTCGTGGTTAGGCCAGGTCAGGTTAGGTTAGGGTAGGTTAGGTTTGATATAGATATCCTTCACCTTAACTAACAAGGGGTCAGCATCCTGGCTTAATTATGTGTTGTGGTTCGTGGTGGAGCGTAATTGCTACCTACCTACCTGCACCGTCCTTCTCTACCTTCTCTTTTTGTTTCACTTCTCTCTTTATCAAGCGTCTCTCTCTCTTCTCTTCCTCCCCACCACATCCCTTCCTCCTCCACCTCCCCCCCTTTATCCTTTCCTCTCTCTCTCTCTCTCTCTCTCTCTCTCTCTCTCTCTCTCTCTCTCTCAGATGGTCGCCGAGACAACCAGAGGGAAATGAGGTCAGGGGAGGGAATCATCTTAGCTCTCATTAATTCTAACTATGCAGAGAGAGAGAGAGAGAGAGAGAGAGAGCCATGATCTTCCAGGAATGAGCTAAATCATCACAATATCAAAAGCACGTTATCATTATCTCTCTCTCTCTCTCTCTCTCACGTGGACGCGTTATATTGCAGCTTGTCTCCCAGATCAAATTATGTAAAACTGATTGTAACTTTTCGTCATTTTTTTTACTGCGGTGTATTTTTTTTATCACTGTCTGGGCTGAATCTTGTCGATGCAACGTAGTTATTATTTTTGATTTACCTTTTCATTCTAAATATTAATAACGAAGTTTGTCTTTGTCTTTATGATCTGATCTGACCTGACCTGACCTGACCTAACTTGACCTGACCTAACTTGACCTAGGTACACCAGAGGAGAACGACAGGTGCTACACCCTTGAACGTGACCTGGTGCGTTAACTACTCTTAGATCTCGGCTTTTACGTCCTTGAGAGAGACGCCTCCTACATGCCTAAGTATAGCACCTGAGAGTGGTGAGTGTGGTCCTTCAAGTTAAGTAAAGAGTGTGTTCATGGGGACGTGAAGGTGTGTGTGTGGGTGGGTGGGATGGAGGGAGTGTGGGTGGGAGGGAGTGTGTGGGTGGGTGGAGGGGTGTAGGTGGGTGGGAAGGGTGTAAGTGGGTGGGAGGGAGGGTGTGGGTGGTGGGAGGGAGTGTGGGTGGGTGGAATGGGTGTAGGTGGATGGGAAGGAGTGTAAGTGGGTGGGAGGGAGTGTGTGGGTGGGTGGGAGGGGAATTATTGGGTGGGTGGGAATGGGTGTGGAGTGGGTGGGGATGGGTGTGGGTGGGTGGGAGGGAAGAGGTGGTGTAGGAGGGATGAGGATTTGATGATAGGGAGTGGAAGGAGTTATTCCCCTCCTCCCCTCCTCACCTCCTCCACCTCCACACTCCTCCCGTCCAGTAATAAATTACATTGGTAAACCTGACATTACCAGGAAGTCCACCTGTTGCTGACACTCTTCCGCGCCTTCTCCCACAACATCCACCTCCCCACCCCTACACTCCCTCCCCTACACTCCTTCTCCCTACCCCATCCTCCCCACCTCCCTACACCCAACCCCCCACTCCTCCCCTACTCTTCACCCACACCCTCCCCACCCCCACATAAACGTTACATAAGAACAGGTGTACAGTAGGTATAAACCCTCGAGAAATTTGATAGCAAGGAAAACCCCAATTGTATTCAGGGTTCAGCATGTATATGGACATCGCAGGTATACAGTTTACAGGTATTACAGGTTTTCATGATATTGGGGTACTGTATATTTCAAAGCTCCTACTGTACATCCTGAAATAAGTACTTGGTCACAATGTCTCTGTTACTTCTAAATATAAATGTCTTGTTTTTAGCTCCTGGGCGCTCATCTCACTAGGAGTTATTTCATGTTATTTGTGTTAGTTAGATGGTGTTTGCTGTTACGAAATCTTTCCGCGAAGCCCATGAATACTGTGAGTGAAATGTTATCGTTTTAATAGAAGCCAGAGACGTGATCGTAAGCGTATTGTGGTATTGATGAGACATGACGTGGCCGTAGCCTTACATGTGCTGCTTCTCGCACAATAATCCTCTTTGACTTAATCACTGACTGCCAGACCCAAGCCAGAGTGGACGACCTACTTAAGTCTGACTGTGTTGTAACGATCCACGGTTCTCGAAAACACTGAATTGCATCGGTGGTACAATGTTAGGTTGAGAGTATTGGTTTGATTCCTGTTTGGGTGTGACTGATGTGAGAAGGATGTAGTCTAGGCCAGGGTGACCTTACTAGACATAACCGGTGTTCAGTAGGTACCCCAGCGTCTTTTACTGTCCTTGTGAAGTTGAAGACTGAAGATTTGGACAGTAAGTTTGATGTCTTCCTTCGCTATATTCTTTTACAACCAATGTTAAACCATGTCATTAATTAAGTACAACGGTTGTCAGGTGGATATACGTGTAGATAGATAGCTGCATATAGTGTTCAGTTAAATCGTTTTACATGTTCACATTGGTTCAGTATGTACACAGTCAGCCTGTCAGTCTATTCTATTACAACTGTTTGCAAGTAGTGTACTGTATTGGGGATGTACTCTCACATGTGCCTGTGTTGGTCAAGTCTGAATTTTAAGGAGCTCACACTTGATGCTGTTACAACATTCTCTGGCAGGTTATTCCACCAGTTCACAACTCTTACTCCAAAGAAGTGAGCTCTGATAGTTTTCCTTATTTATAGCTTCTTTAAATTAAGGCTGTAACCTCTAGTGACACGGCCATCTAGTGACTCCACCCGTACATTTAACTGGAGTAATGTCCTTTGAGATTTACAAAAAAATTCTGTACAATGGCAAAAAATATGTAGTTTTGATTTAATTAGAAAGACCTTTCGAGAATATTGTATGTTTATTATTTTATTTCATTTAGATCTATATTCTCAATACATTATAATGAAACTGATACAATACAGTACAGTACTAGTTTTATTTGTGAGTTTTCGTGGTTTTAGTGTAAGAGACGGGGTGTTGTTAATTAAACCTTACTATGTGGTTTTATATCTTGCAGTGTAAAGGTTACCAATCTTTGAATAATAATTTTGATGTCTTGTGTTTCTAGACTCATACTTTAATAGCGATAAAAATTAAGTTCTTAACAACCTTGCCGTTCATATTAATTTTATGGTTGTGTATGTACATGTATATGTGCAGCATTGATTCGTTACACAAGCACTTAATATAATTCATGGCCTGTAGGTGTGGTGACCGTGGTATTAGGTGTGGCGGCGTGGACATGGCAGGCGTGGTTTGGTACATCAGTGGGCGTGGTTTACAAGGCGGACCCCGTCTACGACTTCATCGTGGTGGGCGGGGGCACGGCAGGCAGTGTAGTGGCCGCTAGGCTGAGTGAGGTGGACCACTACCGCGTCCTGCTGGTGGAGGCCGGGGGTGAGGAGCCCTGGCTCTCTAACATACCCCTGGCAGCCCCCCTTCTCCAGCGGTCCCGTTTTGACTGGCAGTACCTCACTGCACCTCAGAAGTTGTCTTCGGGGGCTCTGGTAGACAAGGTGGGTTGTAGGGAAGGGTAACACCACTGGGCGAGTGGGAAGTTTGAGATTGTCACACTGCAGCTGTGAGGGACCTAACAAAATCGTGGAGCACTTAAAGTACGGTAAAGAGTAAAATAGTGCAGAAGGCAGAATATCCTAAGACTTATTAAAGTTTCTGGCAACGTCAAGCTCATGAGATACATGTTAAGTGATTTAAATTTGCCTTTCAGCATCTCTCAACTTAATCTCGCCATATGTAAAGGAAAACCTGTTTATTGTTTAGTTCATCGTGTGTGTGTGTGTGTGTGTTGACATTGGCCATGTTGTTCATGTGTTCTTTAAACCTTGCAACTGTTGCTGCATTAATACCATTACAAGTACAGTACTGTACAATACAGTAAACATCTCTCTTTATTTTTATATTAATTTAGTTTATAATCTATTTTACACTGAAATTTATGTACTGCAGTCTAATGCATTTTGCACGTGAATGAAGGGCTATGTCATCCTTGCAGCAATCAGCGTGGCCTCGGGGTCGGGTGCTAGGGGGGAGCGGCACCATCAACTACAACATCCACATGTTGGGGTCGCCTCAGGATTTCCAGGTTTGGGAAGAGGAGTATGGTGCTGCTGGCTGGGGCTTCACCCAGATGAGGAAGTACGCCAACAAGGCCGAGTGTCGCAGGCTCAGGCCCAAGATCTTCAAGGTCCGTCCAAGTGTGGAGGACGTTTTCCATTGATTCTCTATACTATAATGATATATTAATCATAATATATTATTGAATTAATTGTGGATTTTTCTAAAAGTCCCTTAAACACAAATAAAAATGTTCAGACTTTATCAAGTCTAATAGAGTAAAAATCTACAGCAGGAGCAATGCAGCAGCGAGGCCCAGGAGAAGTCAGAGGCAGAATGCAACAGCACCAGCGGCGAGGGACTAAAAGTGGGACCTGGCGGTCACGTGAGACAACACCAAGATGCTGTCCAGTGCTACCACCCTCCGGTCCGCGTCCATACCGCTGCCTCCACCCTCACAGACACGTTTCTCGCTGCAGGAAAGGAGCTAGGTCAGTCTGTTCTTACTTCAGTTAATCTTAATGCTTTTCCAGTTATTGTATATGAAAGAAAAATTCTCACAGTAATGAAGTTGAGCCTAATTTCAAGGACACCCTTATTAGTACACTTATCAAGTTACAGCTGAAGTGAAAGTTTGTAAGTTGGAATACTGCCCTAATAAATTATCAAACATAGTCTTCTTAATATTGTTTAGTTGAATACACTTAGTAATACTGAACCACCCTCTTATATGTGTGTATTTGATGCTATTGGACCACTCATATAGACCATCACCACCAACACTCCTGAAGCACTGATATGACTCAACAAAACACTACTTAACCTCTTCAGTGACTCTTATATGCTCAGTATACTGTATTATAATTATAAGGTACATAAACAGTACTGTAATAGATAATGGTAATCAACTGTACCAACCGTTCTGAAAACTAGTGGATTAACACTGCTCACAATACTATGAACCACATTGGCCCCATGGGTAGCGATATTATTTTTAGGGACTGTACGTCATGTTTTAAGTCTGTGTGATCATATCAATTATATAAAGCTAAAATAAAATTACTTTATGACGTTAACCTCCTCCTCTCTCTCTCTCTCTCTCTCTCTCTCTCTCTCTCTCTCTCATTCATTCATTCATTCATTCATTCATTCATATCTGGATGATTTTGAGTCAGATGATATTTTCCAACAGAAACTCAGGTTTATTCTGACGTTAATTTGTCCCTACAGGCCTGCCGGTGGGTAACCTCAACGATGACATCGACTATGGGGTGATGGCGGCCGAGACGACGGTGTTCAAGGGTCGTCGCTGGAGTACTGCCACTGGCTATCTTAGACCTGCTCTTGGCCGACCAAACCTCCACGTCCTCCTCCACACACATGTCACCAAGGTATAGTACTCTCCACTTCCACATGTTTACGCATTTTATCTAATCTCCTAAAGTTTTTTCCAGTCTCCTTGCCATTCTGTGCTGTGTTGCCTCCCATCACTTTCCATTAATATGTTCTCCTCCCATTACTCTTTTGTCCTTATTAATGTGTTCCTGTTCCATAACTCTCTGTTGATATGCTCCCTTTCCATCTTTATAGACGTGTTATCTTCTCATTACTATTAATTGATGTGTTTCCCTCCCACATCCCTTTATGTATGTGCGTTCTACCCATTTTGCTATTTTTGATGTTCTTTTGTTCCTTTGGTTTATTTCATTTTTTTTTGTCCCAACAGATCATTTGGGAGGGCAAACGTGCTGTGGGTGTGGAATTTGTACAGTGGGACAATGCCCACCTTAATGGGTCGGTGTATGCTCACGGGGAGGTGGTACTGGCAGGAGGAGCCATCAACACCCCTCACCTCCTCACTCACTCTGGTGTGGGACCCAAGTCTATCCTGGAAAAGTTTCAGGTATGTTGAGGTTGTTCTTGGAAAGTTCATTGTACTGTATTAGTATTTTGAAATTGTCCAGGAAAAGTTTAATGTTAATTATTGTTATTTTGCATAAGTTTCCCAGAAAAGTTCTAAATAGGGAGTATTTACATGCAAGGTAGACCCCCCCCTGAAAAAAATTTCATGCAACCTAAAAAAAGTTGAGAAAAGTTCCATGTAGGCTAGGACTGTCTCAGAAAAGTTTCATGCAAGTTAGGGCCATCTTAGAAAAGTTTCTTATAAATTTAGACTAGCTTTATTCATTTCTACTCCTTACCTCTCTAAACCTGTTGTTTTTATGTCCTCATAGATCCCAGCAGTGTCCGTGCTTGATGGGGTCGGAGGCAACCTTCAGGATCATCTCAATCTGCCAATATACATCTCCTTGGAGAAGTCTGCCTCCCTCAACCCTGCCAAGATGCGCACCGCCTCCAACATGTGGGACTACTTTATCAATAGTGGCAAAGGTAACCACACAGTTTACACTAGACACTTAACATATATTTATCGGGTACTAGAAAGTTAATCAGAAATTCATCAATATATAATTTCAGTTTTAAAGAAACAAGGATACTATAATGAGAAAATAATCTAACTAAAAACTGCAAAGTTCTGCATCAAATATTTCAACTCATGGTGACATTCAAGAGTTTACATAGATCAATGATAAGATTTTGTTATTTGGGACTATATATATACACCCCCCTGTATATGGAAAAACTTTATTATTTTTATGTTTTAATTCAGTATAACTTTTATCATTATACCTGTACAGATATTTCAAAGGCACCTCCAGAATCCATTAATCCATGGAGTATTTAAAATAGACTCTGTAGTTTTAACATCATGCCACAGTTCTCCAGGGTAACAAACTACTCTACAGGTAATCCAGACCCTAAATTTAGAACATGAAACTCGAATCGAATTAAAGTCGTCATAAACAAGGGTAAGGTTATAATTTTAAATGGAAAAAAGGTATTCAGTATCATGGTTCACCTTTAGAGAGATTGTCTTTGTTCTTCAGGTGACCTAGGAAGGACAGCCATCGAGGGTGTAGGGGTGATGCGACTGTCACACCAACAGCCTGAGGTTGGCGTCATTCTCTTCAACATGGGAGCCGTCGACAAACATGTCTACTCCTCCGTCTCCAACATGAAACTTGATGTGAGTGAATTGATATATCTCTGTGATGGGGGAAGTATGGGGAAGGTTAAGAGAATAGGGATGAAAGAAAAGGGAGATGGAGAAAGCTGAGGTAGGGAAGGGGTATGAGAGGAAGGGAGAAGGAGAGGGAGATTTTCCCCCAAAATCTGTATTATATAGTCACTCATTTTTATTTATTTATTTTTTTATGTAAACTATGATCTAAAGTTTGGACAATAAAAAGTTCATAGATGAAAGAGTTAAATAGAATCAGTCTCTCTTAGATTTGTTTTTGTGAACAGTGTATTGAATTTTAAAAATCCCAAATGTTTTAGGAATATTGAAGTGCTATTCTTACATCATAGTTAGTAATACGTATCAGCTTATACAGTAGTATATATTTAACTATAAGTGCTGTTTCTTCATTATAAATTAACCTCAGGTACAGTACAATTTATATATGAGAGAAATTTCTTTAAAAAGCCTTTCATTTGGTATGTTTCTTGTCCCAGTGTTACTAATTCCAGTGTTTGAAGTACTGTAATGTCTTGTAGCTGGATTAAGTGGTGTTATTTTGCTCTACCGTGTGGCTTTATTCCAGTACTTTGAATCAACGTTCCCAAACATGGACAACCAGAGTGCCGAGGGGTTCATCTTTCTGGCAACATGTTTACACCCAAAGAGTCGGGGTCTAGTTCGTGTGGTGTCAAGCGACCCCCGTCATCCCCCCTCCATCGACCCCAAATACCTCCACCATCCCTACGACATCACTTGCATGAGAGATGGTGAGCTGGATGAGGAAGTAGACAACATTGGTAATAGTGTTTGAAAACCTGTCTTAGCTTACTTCCCTAAAGTAGAATACTGTATATTATTAAGAAAGGATGTACAGAATCTACACCTATATTTACTTTGCTATATTCATATCAATCTAGTTATAATACATTATCTTGGTTCACAGGCAATCTTATTTTGTTAAAGTTTTGATTTCTAACTGTGATACCAGTAATGTACACTGTTTTAACAAGCAAGGTTACAGTATACTGTACACTGTTTCTGTGGTGTTCATGGGAATGTAACTCAGATATGAATGAAGTTCACTGAAACACAAACTTACTCAAGAGTTAAAGAGTATATTGCTTTGTATTAGATTTGGTTAAAGTCAACTTACATGTGGTAAATTATTGTATATATAAAGATGCAGATGTGCTTCTAATCTAAACTTATAATTTTTCCTCCACAGCATTTAAGTTTGTGTTGCGTTTGGCACGAACCAAAGCATTCCAGAGCTTGGGTGCCTCTGTCCACCTGCCACGGTATGATGAGTGTAAGGTACGTGGCAGTGGAGGTGTCTATCGCTGTACACCCACTAGGTACCAGCCGTATTGGTCAACCAAGTGATCCTTTGGCTGTGGTAGACCCAGAACTCAGGTAGGCAACCCTAAAACACTGCTGCTCCACAGACCCTATAATATTACCTGAAATACACACATCTCACTCTTTCTAAACAATTGTATGAGACCCATAATAAGGTGTAAGTATGACCGAACAGCAGCTCAAACTATACAATATATTTTTGGGGGGTTTGGCCTTCTGGATTCACTATCACAATACAGGTATCAGTAAACCAGTCCTCATCTCACTTCTATTTGTGAGAAATGATCATGGTAAAATGAAACCACAACTCATCCCAATGCCAGTCCAAAAATTTTTAATCTTTATTCAAATTAAGTCGGTAATACTGTATACTCATCTCATTTCTAATCATCAAACAGTAGTCACAGTTTAAGTTGGCCTGCACACATTGTAGTGCTCTACCTCAAAAAATTTATCAGTCAAATTAAAATAATACTCATCTTCCTTCAGGGTGATTGGCACGGAGAGGTTGCGTGTGGTAGATGCATCAGTGATGCCCACACAGGTCTCAGGAACACCCAACTCTGTAATCACTGTCATTGCTGAGAAGGCTGCAGACCTCATCAAGGTAAGACACATGAACTTACTAGTGTTTGGCTACTTGGGGTGTAAGATTGACTCGGTATTATTTTTGTAGATGTGTTAGAAAAGTGTTTCCTTTTTGCTTTTATTTTGTGCATTAGTGTATACAGTCACTAACATCAGCTTAGACGTAGAGTGAGGGGCGATATGATCGAGGTGTATAAATGGAAGTCGGGCTAAACTAAGGTGATATATCAAAGGTACTCAAACTATCCAACCAGGAGCAAACTCGTAGTAATGGTTTTAAATTAGAAAAATTTTGATTTAGGTACGAGATAGGTAAACATTGGTCTGGAAATAGAGTAAGGGATGAGTGGAACTAGTTACCAAATATCATCATTAACTTAAATACGTTGAATAGCTTCAAACATAGGTTGGATGGATATATGAGCAATAGGGTCGAGTGTAAATGGGACTGTCCAGTATGGGCCAATAGGCCCACTGCAGTTTCCTCCATTCCTATGTTCTTATGTCATAGGTGTACTGTACTTCACCCAACCACCCACCTTCTGGTGCTATCACATCCTTTCCTGCCAAATTTCTTGGGTTCTTGACGTACCTGCTGCTCCTGCGTACTTGTTGTTGAACTTATTTTATATCGTACTTGTTGATGCCATCTGTCAGCCATCCTGTTAAATGTTTGTTGTTCTCGTGTCTCGTGAGTTGTCCTGCTAGATCTAAAAAAAATAGGTAAAATTTTAGTTTCATACAACCATGGAATCTGGAATTTTTAACACATGCAATCGATATATCTCATCATTCTGACTAACTTTCAGTCTATACACTTCTGTTGCAAGTGAATAATATTGAACCCTAATAGAATCTGACCTAACCAACCAAAGAAACCTACCTGACCTTACCTAATTTGCTAGACAGGGGGCTAACTCTCTGCTTATTGAGGAGAGAGTACTTATTTTCACATCTGGTACCAATGAAAGCAACTTTGTTGAAGCGTCATGGTGTAATTTTAACTTTTTGGTGGACGTGAGAGTATGCTCAGACTGAGTGGGTCGGTTGTGAACAAAGTGAGCTGTCCACCACATGTACTGACTCGACAGATTTTTCGAGGAGTATTTATGGTAAGTAGTTAATTTCTTCACGTACAAAGGATGGAGAGACATAATTTTAGTGTCATATGATCAGTTTTACACTGTGTTTTATCCTCCAATTTCTCTCATCCTACATGCCCTGCCCACTACAGGTGATTTATGATCCTAGTTATTGAAAACAAAAAAATAAATACTGTATCAACATTATTATTCACTTGCAACAGAAGTATATAGAATGAGAGCTAGTCAGATTGATGAGATATATTTATTGCATGTGTTTAAAATACCATAGTCCATGGTTGTACAAAACTAAAATAATACAAAAAATATATATATTATTCATTATTTATTTGCTTTCTCTGTCTACCAAAACATTGTTGGTGTTTGTACAATACATGATGAGGGTAATTATTGGCTAGGGGGGATACTGAGGCTCTTGTTATACTTTTTACTTTTATCCCCTTCACCACTGATCGGCTCGTTAGCCGTTTGGGCGATCGGTCACGTCCCTGTTACGCAGTGTTGGCAAGTACTGGGCATGCACCGGATCCTGAATGTACCTGAACCTGCTCCAGTGTTGGTCAAGTCTTGTCTTGAAAGAGCTCACATTCGGTGCCATCACAACACTTTCTGGTAGATTGTTCCAAGAGTTCACAACTCTCATTCCGAAAAAGTTTGCCTTCACAGTTTTCTGGACCTGCGGCTTCTTCAATCTTGAGCTGTGACCCCTTGTGGGGCGAGCGTCCGCCAGCTTCAAGTAAGGACACTCGACTGAGTAGTGCCCCTTGAGATGCTTATACACCTTAATTAGGTCACCCCTTGCCCATCTGTAGTATAAGCTAGGCAAGTTCAGGCGCTCCAATCTCAGGGTAGCTGAGGTGCCGAAGGGCAGGCACCAGTTTGGTGGCCCTCCTTTGAACATTTTCAACCAACTGACAGTCCCTAGCATATCTTGGGGACCAGACGGGGTGACAGTACTCCAGATGGGGAAGCACTTCACTCTTGAAGATTGTTACGAGGGACGGACCGTCTAGATATCTGAACGACCTTCTTATAAAACCCAATAATTTATTTGCCTCATTTACCTTCTTCTCGCAATGGCCCGAGAACTTCAGCTCATTGTCAACATACACACCTAGGTCCTTCTCACATTGTCTCAAATAGTGCAGTTTCTTCATCCCGTTGGAACATATGATACGCCTCCTTACAGTTGGTACGCCCCAGGTGCATCCTCTTACACTTCGTGACATTGAATCTCAGCAGCCATTTCTTCGACCATTCTTGGAGCCCACAGAGGTCCTTTTGCAGCTCTTCACAGTCCGCTCGGTTCTTGATTTTCCAAAATAACTTGGCGTCATCGGCAAACATTTGTATGGAGGAGTGTATGTCACAGTTACCTTAGATCCCTGTTTTAGAAATTTTGCTTCCACCCATTTTGTATATAAGGTTTATAATCGATCATATTTCAGTGTGGCAACTTTGTACACTGTTGGTGAGTGTCATGGTTTCACCCAATAACAGTCCAAGAATTGATTTATACATTGATTGAATATTTTTCTACTCTTGTTTCCTGGACTTCAATACAGTATTTAACTTTTACCATTACTTGATGCCACTGATCTTATTACAGAAAACTGATGGTAATTATTATTTTATGCCTGATTACTTATTGTATTACAGTACAGAATATGCCTCTACTCATTACAGGAAATTAAACTTTAATTATCTTTGTTTTATGCCTCGTCAATGACTACAGGAAACTTGGAGTGACAAATCTATATTGGCGAGTCAGAAGATATGCTCCACCGCACCGGACTGTGAGGAAAAGATTATAGCCAACCTCTCCAGTTTAGCACTGTCTTGTATCAGTGTCCATCCCAGTAGCGTAATTATTTTGGTTGCCGTGGTTGCGTTTTCTTATTTCCATATTGTTGCATTTTATCTTTAGCTAACTGACAGAAGCTGGATATTGTCTTAGCTAATTGACAGTACAGCTGTTGCATTTAATGTATTTTCTTGAGCTAATTAATCATGACTGCAGGTATCTGTAGCTAATTGGCTGTACATTAGCTGCATTTTTCTCATTTACTGTAGCTACATTTTCCTTTTTTATCTGCTACTTGACTATGGCTACATTTTATGTAGCTAATTGATTATGACTGCTTTTTATTTATTTTTTAACTTATTACCCTTGGCTGCTTTTTTCTGAAGCTAATTAATGGCTACATTTTTCTTCTTAGCTAATTGACTTTGGCTACATTTTTCTGTAGCTCACTGATCGTGGCTGCATTTTTCTTTTTTTAAGCTAATTGATCATGGCAGCATGTTTCTTCAGCTAAATGATATGGCATGCACTTTTTAATGAGTTAATTGACAGTAGCTATATTTTTCTTAGCTAATTGACAATAGCTGCATTATTTTTTTAGATAATAGACAGCAGCAACATTTTTATTGAGCTCATTGATGGGATTTGCTTTTATAAACAATTGCTACTGAATGAATTATATTATTTTAGTAAATCAAGTCTGGAATCTTAGTTTTAATACATTGAACTAAATTTATTTACTATACTGGAAGACTTGATCCACCTTCCAAACTGTATTACTTGCTACAGTGCATATTTCAAGGTAACTAATGATTTTATATCATCAGCTGGGAGGTCTTCACTAATTGTTCTTAGTGTGGCTGCAAATCAAGGGGGCCAGCCATGGTTTGTGTACTGTAATTGTATACAGTAGTTATTAAACAAATACTTTTTACTTTTACTTTTAACCTCTTCGCCACTGATCGGCTTGTTAGCCGCTTGGGCGATCGGTCACGTCTCTGTCACGCACTGTTGGCAAATACTGGGCATGCACCGGCTCCTGAATGTACCTGAACCCGCTCCAGTGTTGGTCAAGTCTTGTCTTGAAAGAGCTCACACTCGGTGCCGTCACAACACTCTCTGGTAGATTGTTCCAAGAGTTTACAACCCTCACTCCGAAAAAGTTTGCCCTCACAGTTTCTGGACTTGCAGCTTCTTCAATCTTGAGCTGTGACCCCTTGTGGGGCGAGCGTCCGCCAGCTCCAAGTAAGGACACTCAACTGAGTAGTGCCCCTGAGATGCTTATACACCTCAACTAGGTCCCCCCTTGCCCGTCTGTAGTATAAGCTAAGCAGTTCAGGCTCAATCTCTCAGGGTAGCTGAGGTGCGAAGTGCAGGCACCAGTTTGGTGGCCCTCCTTTGAACATTTTCAACCAACTGACAGTCCCTAGCATATCTCGGGGACCAGATGGGGTGACAGTACTCCAGATGGGGAAGCACTTCACTCCTGAAGATCGTCACGAGGGACGGACCGTCTAGATATCTGAACGACCTTCTTATAAGACCCAATAATTTATTTGCCTGATTTACCTTCTTCTCACAATGGCCCGAGAACTTCAGCTCATTGTCAACATACACTCCTAGGTCCTTCTCACATTGTCTCAACTAGTGCATTTTCTTCATCCCGTTGGGACATATGATACGCCTCCTTACCGTTGGTACGCCCCAGGTGCATCCTCTTACACTTCGTGACATTGAATCTCAGCAGCCATTTCTTCGACCATTCCTGGAGCCCACAGAGGTCCTTCTGCAGCTCTTCACAGTCCGCTTGGTTCTTAATTTCCCGAAATAACTTGCCATCACAGGTAGAATTAATTATGGCAACTCTGGGTTATGGAATAAAAACACTTGTGTTGAGAGAGAAATTAAAATCAGGTTAATTTTTCTTTTATCAGAAAAATGTAGATACAGTACTCTATTTAAATTGGCCAACAGGTCGATCAGTGGTTAAGAGAATAAAGTAAAGTTTGAACTGGCCGAGTCATCAGTCTTGGCTACTTCTCCACTTTTCCAACAGATAATAAAGATGAATCTTTTGTGCTGTATTGCCAACGTCTACAATGTAATCCATAATAATTAATTTTTGCCTGAAGCTCCGAGACAATAGATAGGTAGATTGTCTTAGCCTCATTGGAATTATTCCAGTTACAGTATATATAAGGCAGCTAAACCTTCCTCTGTTTCTATTACATTAGTGATAAGTTTGGCTTATCTTCTTGGGTGTCTTCAAAATAAGCATTTATCTGGTAATACATCAGCAGTCATACAGTATACAGTATTCTTAATTTTACGGACTACATAAGCTCACTAGAATACGAGTATTGCTATTATGTGATACAGTACATATTAAGTGTTAGTCAAGACCCTGATGTAAGGTTTTGATCCAACACCTCGGGAGCTGGATCTTATGTCTTAAAAGATGCAAATTCAAGTTGGCTTTTCAAATGTTTATTTTCATTGGTGTTGTTATCTTATACTGTAATCAATTTACTCATTATGTGATTTACTCAGGGCATGATGCAATGTTCTCCTTGTACATTAAAGAGGTGTAGGGCTAGTAACACCATGAAGCCAAAGTAAATCACAAAGGGGCATATTTTAATGTGCATTAATGTAATCAAGAGTGAATGACTGAAAATATGTGGAGTGAAAAGATTCTGGATATCTGTACACGTATTTCGTTTTATGGAAAATAAATCTGAAGAGCAAAAGAGAAGTGAATTGAGGACAACTAAAGGGGGGAAAGTAAAGGGTGTAGCAGTGTTGTTGAGTGATGAAATGGGGAGTGTCAAGTGTGTGTGATGAAATACAAGAGTCAGTTTTAGAATATCGTGGAATATAGTAAAATTGGGGAGGGAAAACTTGGTTCTAGTGGGAACATTTGCACCTGAGAATGAGGGAACAAGTAGGAAAAGAAGGGTTTAGGGAAGACTATAGAATAATTGTTAAGGCTTTAGTGTGGGAGTAAACATTCAGGCTGCAGCAGGGTGTGTACATGAGCAGAGATCATGGCGGTCATATAATATTTAAGGAGAGAGATGCTGCTGATGGTTGAGGCTGGCTTGTGTGAAGCAAGAGGGGTTAACCAGAACTGTGCCTTGTTTTGGTAAGAAAGAACAAATGACAGACTGGCAGAACACGTATCTTACAACAGCGAAGGAATGTATGAACAAACAATGTGTATGTGCTCTCGTTTCCAGTCACCATGGTACATTAAGTATAAAAAGGCTTGAAGGAGTGATAAAAAACAAATAAATTTCACTGATAATGTATATGATTTATGTACCAAGCAATGGAATTTGAATTTACAAAGGTTTCACATACTCTAAACTAAGTTTCAATAACATGTGAACGGTATCAGGATAACTGCCCTCTGGTTGTTAAGTTAGGTTAATTTAAGTTAGGTTAGGTAAGGTTATTTTAAGTTAAAATTAGGTTATTTCCATGTTTTTTGCCAGTTATTCACTGGCAATGGGGAGAAATTGTCCGGGGGGGGAGGCAAATGTCCAGGGGGCAGTTGTCCTAGAACCCATGTGAACATACAGTACAGTACTTTGGAAAGTAGCATACACAAATAATATTTCAAAATTATTTTAAAACTACACAACAGGAATGTTATTTTATAAATTATGAAGATGTTTGTAAGGAAATAGTTAATAGTAGTTAACAATAAGGGTCCGGTTACCTAACGAAAATCTCTCTAGAAGATAACCTATTTCTTACCTCAAGAATAAAAAAGCCAATCAGTTGGAGAAATAGTACTTTTCATATTCAGGTTTTACCTCTAATTTTCTCACAAATAAAGGTGTTGCTACCTACTTGTTTTACAACAATGCCACATTTTTGCATCACTGTTGACAAAATGCTTCACAGCAACTGACCAACTGGTCCCAATTGCTAAGCATCAGAGCACTTCCCAGCCAACAACTAACCAACCTTCTTTTCCTTCCATACTAACCTACCTATCCAACCCTAAAATAATAATAATATGTATACTGTACTGCAATTCCATCCTTGGATAGGTGTGTTAGGTCGAGTTTGTTGGTTCATCTTATTTACAATAAATTATAATACAATGTGGAAGTGTTTGTGTGTGTGTAGAAAGAATGACAATGCTGCTGCTAGCCAAGCAAATAATGTAATTACAAATACAGTACTGGACTACAGTACTATTATTTGTCTCTGATATTCTCAGTGTAAGAAATAAAAATTTATTATCATTGACTAAACAAATTTTTTCTACACAAAACAAGAGTGTTAATAATGTGAGAAAAACCAAAGAAAAAACCCGAATGTAAAAAGTGCTATTCCTCCACCCAATTTGATCTATTCTTGATAGTAAGTATTATAAGTTTTCTTCCCGAACATATCACCAAGGACTGTTGTTATTTATTTTACATGCTTCAACTGCCAGAGGTTAATAAGCACTTCATTAAGTCTTAAGTTCTACAAGACTGCTTATCAAATTTAAAACTTCAGAATACTGTACATTTATTATATTCTTTTTACTGTCCCATGGGGGAGGTAGAGGCATTACTGTACAAGTATCTTTAACTAAAGGTTCCCTAAGAGGTCACATTGACCCCACAGCAACACTTAGTGATATTTTACACTTTATCAACAACCTCACCATCTTCTACGCTTTCATAATTTCTCAGACTATTTTACCTTGCTTTTGTTCTGCTCTAACTCTTATGTACAGTCACTAACATACATCTCAATATCACATTCATATTTCTAAATGGAAGCAAGTGATGGCTATTTCACTAATGTTTTAAGCTTGACCATGGTCAGCAACTGCTGTCTGAGGATGATTCTATATATCAACCCTAATGGAAGTATGGGATGTGGTCACACTTGATACAAACAAATTGAGGCTTCAGTGATAAGCTTTTGTGTGTAAACCTAAATCTTAGACCAGATTCTCATAGATTCATACATTATTATCTTCCTCTAACTAGGAACAAGGGATTGCATCTTCATGTTATTTTCAATGTTACATTTCTAAAGTGAGCTAGTTGATGCACTCTTAACTCCATTACAAAAAGGATTTAACATAAGAGCCTTTGAAAATCTAGACCCACTTGTTCATAAAATTTTAAATCTTTACAGTACAGTATACCTGAGCTATAACCATGTTGTTGAACATATTAGCCTTACAACTATTTTAGGTATAGAGGTGTAGATCTTACATTTAACACTGTCATAGGTGCTGTGGTGCAAGTAGGTAGTAAACTAATGTGCAACACTAGTGAGCTAAATTATAATGACCATACCAGGATTGTATACATGTATAATCCTGTCTGGTCAGAGAAAGTCTTGCACTGTCTCACCTATGCATCACAATTTACATATAAACAAACAGTATAGTATTATCCTAGAGCCATTCTGGTTTATGAAATTTATCTCTGCCAGATTTAAATACTGTAATGATAAGAGCTGTGTACTATGTAACAACTCTAATTATTATGCATAAAAATCCAAAAATTAAATTGCTATTGGGAACACACCATAACTTGTAAACTATAAACAATTCATATATTTTAGGTTAAAAAATCTGCTATGAAAGGAATAATCACTGAACATACTGTAATTCTCATTTATAAAGATACTGTACTATGTATATTCCAAACTGTAATTGCAGGTTACAGTACTTACAATATCAATGAGTGACATGAAAATTTATATTTTGTCTAAGGCATAAGTATAAAAATGTGGTCATTAAAATGTTTCTGCCAAAATTTTACTTTTGATATGCTAAAGCAAAAAATAGTGCCTATAAAATTTCTTATCAGTAACATGATTGAAAGATAAAAAAACACCAATTAGGCATCCTTGTAAGGCATATCTTGTGTTGTAGTAACCTTTAGTACAAGAAACATCAAAGTAAATCTACAGAAATATTACCATTTACAAGTAGAGTTATGAACAAAAAGAACTTGGCTGTGAGGAAGAGAGGGTGGGGGTGTTGCCTCTGGGTGGCGGTGAAAACTCTCCTCAAACATTCAACTTTTTACGACATTCTTGTAGTTGTTTTGGTGTATTGAGTTACAGTATTTACAGCAAATTGTAAGTGCAAGCTGTGCCTGCCTCATAATTAAACTAAAAAGAAAGTGAAAATTTGTGGAGTGAAAATAAAATAAACTTTAACTGCCACCTCTATGCAACGGTGCCAAATCTCTACCTACCCATACCCTCCTCCTCTCCCTGCCAAATTATTTTTATCCACAACTATACATAAAAAAATTCCTTTGTAGTTAATACTAGTGATGCTGAAATAGACTACTGCCATGATGTTAATACACTTCCTGTTTAACTCTTGAAAAACAGTGTAAATTATGTACACACAGCATATGAACCTATGACCATTTTGATCAAACAAGTATAAATAATTGGTTCATTGGCTACTAAAATGTACTACAGGTTGTACCTCTCTAGTCCAGCATTCTGTGGTCCGGAACGATTTTAGTTTGCCAATGGAGAAAATTCATTTGAGTCTGGTACTTTCGTTGTTTGGCTAAATTTTGCCTTATTTACCCTACTTTTTTGGCGAATTACTACCTGTAATAAAGCAACATCCTAATGCACCAACGAAAATAACACAGATTAAGTTAAATAAAAACTAAAAAAACACAGAAAAGTTCTTATGTTCTACAGCTTCAGCTAGAGTTGAACCTGATGACTTGGCAACTTTGTCATCCAAGTAAAAACACACACAACAACATTGGCTGTCCTTATGTTTTCAACTTTACCACCACTGGTGGGTAGAATTTTTGTTTTAAATTCAGAAACATTAATTAAAATATATATGAACAGTAAATAAGTCTTGCCTTCATATTCTTATGTAGAGTAATGACGATATGTTTCATATGTGCGCACTTACATACGCGATCTCACTTTTTTTCTTTACCATTAATGGTTAGCTACTTCTATTGTTCCATTTATTAACATTAAGTAACATTACTTAAAACAACCATATTAATTTTACTACAGCTACAACCAGGGTCTTATTTTCTTCAGTTTTATATGTAGAACCACTCGGTCACTGGTTTTGTAAACAACGAAAACAATGCCGTCTCGTCTCCTCGTGTGTTTTAATATTCTACGTATTATTAATGAATTGTATTGTTCATTTTGCACACATAAACATTAATTCAATCAAAAAGACATTCAGTAATAAACAATAATGAATGTTTTGTACATCGAGAAATGACGCTGTTTACACAATTGTGCATGAATTAAAAATTCCCAAAATTTGAGAAGCTACTGTACAACATTTAACCCTTCAATATGTCTTCAAAGAGACCACGAAGCAGTGAAAGTGGTACTAGTGCTTCCAAGCATAAGCACAAGTCACTATCTATCCAGGAAAAAGGTGAATTTCCATGGTCCGGCACCGGTCATGTCCCGAGGTTGCCGGACTAGAGAGGTACAACCTGTACTGTAAACCAAGGATATTTTTTACAACAAACAAAAATCTATACATTATTTTACAGCATGCTATCAACACTTACAGTACTATATTGAGACTGGTCTCTCCATTAAAGGCTCCAAAGATGATCACTTTGTGTTCTAAATAATCCATGTTAATTAGAATATATATATATATATATATATATATATATATATATATATATATATATATATATATATATATATACCGTATATGGACACATTTCATTTATGGAAGACAAACTTTAAAATACCCAAATCTGTACTTCTATCAAAAGATTTTCATTATGTCTTTCATAGTAATTCATCATGGCCGTCCTACAGTAAAATATGGCACTACAGTACAATAAACATGACTAAAATATTGCTCTAGGGATATATACTTCACTCAGAGTTTTTATGTAACAATTTCTCTACAAATCCTTTAACTTCCTTATGAGTCACAAGACCAACAAATTTCTCAATAACCATCCCTCGGTGAATTCCCAGTACAGCCGGTACCGCTGTAACTTCAAACGCTTGAAGAAGCTCTGCATGCTCATCCACCAGTACCTGTTGAGTGGAAACATCCTTAGGTTTCAAATATTTATGAAAAATATATCATAAAATTACATTAAATGAAAAATTCTCACCCATTATGGCATCAAAGACATTGTTCATATCTCTGATCATCATTACTATTTCTCTCTTTTGTGTATACAGTACTGTAGTATGCCATAAGTCATAACAATTATGGTATTTCTTGAAAATAATAAACAAACTTTATTTACTATGCAAGAGACATGCATGGTGGTGTACACTAAACCCTGGAAATTAACAAGCACTTGAACCTTCCTTCCACACACGGGATAAAACTAATTCCGCTTCCTAAAGACTCACTAGAGACCTAGATTTAATTTTCAAACTGATGAAATTTTTGGCACATGTTAGCAATGTTATAGTGCAAACAGAAAGTAACTAAGCCATTGCTCTTTATACTTGAAACCAATATCAACAGCAAACCATCAAAGCAATATCTTTCCAAATGAATGAACTCTCTTCACAAGCATTAATCGGAGATATTAACATTAGATAATTTCCCTACCTCTTGGCACAACTCTCTATACCATTAGTGTATTTCATGTTATAGACTTTTACAAACCAAATTAACAGGGGATAAGTGGATAAATCTTACTGGCTCTCAGCTTATTTATCAATACACTTAATTTTTCAGTGTTGTCTGTATATACTCTTCGTGTATCTTAACTTAGAAAACAGTATTGTACTAGAGTTCCAGAATGACAAAATCATAATTTTATTCCTCATTCTACGTCTAAAATATACTCTGCCTGAAGCTCATAAGCTTTCACCCGCAACCGTACATTCCTTATAAGCATTTACTCACAATTACACATTCCTTGTTTGTTTGTTTTGTGTATTAGAAGACAATGTGACACTATATATTAACTAAATCAATCTGTGTTTGTGCAAGGGAAAGTTAAGTGGATTGAAATTTGTGTTCTTAATCAGAAATCTAATTTTTGTCATCCATTAAGTAGGTAGTGTCATATATGAGTAGGTTTTCTGATACTGTTAATTCTTAGTGCATGTTAAACATTCTAACAGTCCCTTTCTGTCTCCTGAAAAGTGAAAGGACAAAATATGAAACCACTTTTTATGGGTAGGGACAGGAGACAAGTGACCTGTGTCCAATGGGGGTCAGTGCAAGTGCTTTTACAGTTCCTTGCCTGGTGAACAAATGTTGAAGCTGAGCTTTAAACTCCTAGTGCATTACATATTTAGCAGAGTGGGAGAGGGGATGAGGCACACTAAATCACATAATACATTATCTCAGTCTCACACACACACACACACACCATTCCACACTGAGTTACACACACATACATCCAACATACAGTAGCAGTGTTTGTCTAGCCAATGATGCCACCAATCCTTCCCAACATACATACAACACACCTTCATCAACCATCATACCATTTCATTTGAGCTTAATACTTTAGTACCATTCTCCTGCTTTAACATTAACCATGAAATAACGACTGGTGAGTGGATGTTGTGGGAGAGGGTAAGTGAACATCTGGGAGGATGGAGGCACATCACAACATCCCACATACACATAAGTACTGTAATGTGCAACCAGCTGTATGCATCTGTTGACAGTATGAACAATATGGCTGCTGTTTAACTGTTTTTGGCAGTGTATTCTTAGTTCTCAATGGAATCAGTATTATTGTTCTTAATGTAATAACACAGAATACTGTATATCGAATAAAGTATTGGTACAATACTTATTTATATACTGTATTGTGCTGTATTTGTGTTTTTATAATGCAAGAGGTTCTTGGTCCCATAGAAAAAGTGTTTCAAATTTTTGGTATCTGATGAACTTCTTAGCATCAGTAACATCTACATATACTGTATTAAACTGATGGTCTTTGAACTTTTGTAACTGGTTCACATGGATAACCATTAAATCAGGCATAAAATTTACCTAAACATCAACTTACTCTTGTCTATTGCTAAAAATCTGAATCTCATTCAAAATCTTACCTCTGCAAGATGCAGTTGACCAACGTTTTCAGTTGCAATTTTCTTCAATAAAGGCCTGAGGGAGTGACATGGCTCACACCAGTCTGCATGAAAATTAACAATTACAGGCAGTGAGTTTCTCATGACTTTATTCTTGAACTCATCTTCATTTTGTATTTCAAATATATCCATTAGGGGTTCACTTTGATGGAAGTTCCTGCTTCCAGGGGAAGCTGTTACAAGCTGTCCTTGAGTAGAAATACTCAGGAGACTCCTAACTGGGATCCTCTGTAGAAACTTGCACATGGCTGGGTTGGAAGTCATATTGTTAGGAGGCAAAAATTTACAGTGTACAAGTAAGACTATTAAACTTACTTACACAGTCTCAGCTAGCTCTGGTGTTATTTACCAATATTGTTTTGTACTAATCAAACCTTTCTCCATCAATATTATAAGAGCCACAGAGAGAATCTTTGTTTCTTAAAGCTTGACTTTCTTAAGTGGCTTTGCTAATATAGGCTCAGTCCAGTCTCCAATAATGGATCCAAATGCAGCAAGTGCTGACAAGCCTAAGATCAGCACTATAACCACTCGAGGTATGAAGAGATGATCAATCACCTGAAAAATATGAATATCTTATAAATCTTAAAAAAAAATCTTCTTTAAAATGCAGAATGTAATACAGTACTGTACAGTATATGGTTTTAGTATTAGAGCAGCCTTCTCCAAGGCAGTTACCTGGTAAGTAAGACAGTGGTTGGTAACAATGTTATCACTGTACAGTATAACATACAGTAGTTTTATTTTTCCTGCCACTTTTTGAATCCTCAGAAAGTACTCAGTCTGCAGGGACCGCTTGTGGTGGGGAGATGTAACAATGAAAGGGCTATTATTCACAATCCTAAACGTAACACAGAATCTTTAAAAATGGTACAGATAAGGCCCTGAAAGATGCCTCACTGAACTCTAAAGGTACTAGACTTTAACATTGTTCTGGGGATCCATAACCATATACCTGTTCAGTATAGTATGATGTGTTAAGGTTCCCCCACCATGGAACAACCCACGACCTGCCACTGCTGAGATATACTGTACAGTAGTGTTGTAACTGTCCCAGCTTATAGTACAAAACTTGATGTCTTCACTTCATGGAAAAAGTCATGTACAGTATTTATACATATTATTCTGTGACTGTACTTTTTTCCTTTATCACTTGGAGCATCTGTGTAATGTCATATACAGTAGTACCCCGATTTACGCAGTCAATTGAACCCATGGGGTACCGCGGAAAGTGAAAACCTCGTAAAGTGAACAACAGAACATATGGGATTAATTCCAATAGAGACTGGCCCGACCCCCAAACTCCACTTTTTCAGATACAATACCTACGTTGTAGTAAAAATTACATCTTAATTTTATGATGGTATGCACACACAATTAATAATTAAGAGAAATATCAATAATATTAGTTTTTTTAACACTTACATTAGTAGAAAAGATGGCTGGGCACACGGGGATGGGGGGTTGGTTCCGAGGCAGAGGGCAGATTATTGGCCCTCACCTGTATCACTTGTATCAATTGTATCACTATCCACCACATAGGCTTGCAGGGCCTCTTTGTCAAACCCCTCAAAGTCCATATAAGTCCATATCCTCACTATCACTGACTTAGGCCGGCTGTGGTGGGTGACGGGTGAAGAACTCGGTAATGTTTTGATGACTGGGCGACCTTGTGCGCATCCTGCCCGCGCCGCTTCCCGCGTATATGAGTAGATGCACCGCGGAAAGTGAAAGTTTGGTTCTGGCGAGGCACCGCGTAAATGAGAAATCGCGGAAAGTAAAACCGCGTAAAGCGGGGTAATACTGTACAGTAGATGAGAATAAGTAACACTGATGACAGATGAAATTAATGAATGAAGGTCTCCCATGGTCTGCTGTTAAACACAACTCTGCATCTATTCATTCATCTTCTCACTGTATTCTCTATGGTACTGTACCACCTTCTTGACTTTATAAGTGTTCACAGTACTGTACTGTCAGTTTTCTAAAAATACAAACGTAAGTAATTTCCATAATATCAATGTACAGTATTATTCGCACCCAAACTATTCTCCCCGCCCTTTTACATTAGTATTCTTTATAAAAAAAAATACATAGTACAGTAGTGTACATGTACAGGGTATATTAAAATTTAATTAAAAATACCAATACTTCTGTACAGAATTAAAAATTTGAACCAACTGAAAAAAAAAATACTGATAGCTCCAAATGATGCAATGGCAGTGTTAAAATTTTAAATAATATTATGGTCAAAATATTATCTGCTTGGCATCTTAAAAAACAAAAAAAATCCTACCACTTCTTCTGTGATGGGCTGGTGAGGGGTTGGGTGCTGGGGGAGGAGAAGGAGTATGAGAGAGAACACTGCTGCAGCCACAGTAACTCCCACTGCTGCTACTGTACGACTGCGCCCACAAGCAATTATGGCCACTGCAGCTGCCACCCACACCACAACCAGCACCACTACACCCACTCCCAGGCCAAGTACCCGCATGTTATTCCCGGAAGGCACGACATGCACGTTAGCCAGCTGCACAAGACACAACAACTGTTAATGTACTACAAGTAAATAATTCCCATTAAACTATAAATATTTACAAGAAAAAATATATATGAAATACAGGTACTAAAAATAAAGAACCAGGCAGTACTGTAAAATTCAAATCATCACTACTGCTTTAATAACTTAAAATCTTCTTCACTGCACAACAAAGCACAAAACAGAAATATTAGAAAGCAATAAACAATATTAAGTCAAAACATGACAAACTACAGTACTTTAGTTATAACATCTTAATGCATCTAAGGGGAGGAATCTAGTACTACTGTACTGTATCAGGTACTCTTTAACCAAACATGACAACAACTACTTTTATCAAATTTTGTAACAAATTTACTTAAAACAAATGATGAATTTATATCGGCAAACTGACATTCAAACATTGTTCAGTACTTTTTATGCAATTCAAGTTCTGTTCAGTTATCACTTTTAATGTTTTCAATGACAGAGTGTAGTTTGCATATGATTACTCTGTGCAACATGATACAGTACATGAATCTGTTCAATAGTGTCATATCTAAGTGCTAAATATGATAATTGCCTTCATAAGTACAGTATTTAAAATTTATTCCTATTTTTCACCTTGTTTACATTGCTAATACAGTATACTCTCTAAGTCTTGAAAGTAAAGTTTAACACTAGGTGAGTGCTGTACAGCATATATATGAAAAAAATGAAGAAAGGCAACCAACTTCTCACCTGAAAAATTATTCAGGTGAGAAAGCCTGTCCAGGAAAGTAACAGCCTATCAATGGAAAATAAATTACATTACTGTACAATGATCTTTAAACTATTTACTTCACTGCACTAAAAGAAGCATATCATGGAAAAAAATTCTTATACATTTGATGCTTTGTTTATACCGGTACTGTGGACGTAATCTAAAATTTGGGTGAGTGAATAAATACTCCCGTCACTACTGGGGAAGGCGAGCAATGGGCACACATGACCAGGTGCTTGCCTCTCAACACTGTACAGTATACAATATGTAAGAGATGGAACACTTTCTTAGCTATACTGAGCAGTAATAAGGATTGGAAAGATTGATATGAAGCTTCAGATTTTGTGACTCCCTTATTTATATTCCAATCTATTAATGGATTTGTCTACTTTCTTTGACAGACTATGGTAACGACTATATTCCCTTTTCTTTCTTATGTAAACTATTCTAACACCTTTTGATCAATTGTTCTGACCTTGTATATCATGTGGTTACAGTACTGTATTCATTAATGTAGTTGTTATTATTATTTAATCTACTGTATTTCTTCCACAGGATTCAAGACTGGGGGAAGGTACAGTATAGATATCATTGGTCTTAATGAAGGAGATTCTTAAGTTAATAATAAGCATGAATCCCTGTACTGTACAGTACTACCCCTTGGCCCACTTATATTAATGCTCAGTGTAAACCCAGAGAGTCAAGGTGGTATTGTATGACCTGAATTAACCAATCCAAAATTTTATTAGATTATTCTTCAGTTGGTTAAGTTAAGGTGGTTAGATCCTGTTTAATTAGTTTGAGTTAGTTGCAGTTATAAAGTTTTATGCTGTTGGCCCAACTCAAGTATTGTTTAAATAACTATGATGATGCTTTCATTGTTTTGTAAGTTTGCAAAAAAAATTTCCTGGCCGCCCCCCCCATCTGCTTTACATTCTAAGCAGTTCATAGTACAAGAAAGACATCACCTTTAACACTCCATAGCCTCCAAAACAATAAAAACCAACAGAAGAGCAACCAATAAATGTGACTATTGAGTTAAGTGGTTTTAGCAAAAGTTAGCATCAACAAACACGATACCGGTAATCCCCAATTCACGAAGCTTTGGTATATGATTTTTTTTTTCCCATGCTTCGATTTACAAACAAAAACCCAGTTACGGAATTTGTTTTGCCATTTTCAATAAATTTTGCCGAGTGTCACAATAATGAAAATACAGTAGCTAGGCTAAAATAATGCCCAGTGTTTGCTTCCAGTATGCTTATTTATTTCTCTTAACTTATTTCATTATTCTCTAACACTCACAATGTTATATGTCTACAAATAGCTTTCACTGTGTGATCCTCTTCCTACCATCACAGTATAATTATATAACTTACTCCTCAAACTTATTTAAGACAAGTAGACTCGTCTCCACCAGCACTGCCCACTTACCCAAAATAAGAGGAACCATCTTATTTCAGATTCACAATATCATGTCGCAGTCACTGGAATCATTTGATTGCTGTTAAGGTTTGTATGTCAACAACAGATCACGCAGATGGATGCGGCAGATACACATCCATTTATTTGTAAGGAGGAAAGCCACACAATAACCAATATCACACGAAAGAATTACAATTTCTACTCTTAATTCGTAGTTCCCTCAGTTGCTTTACTAGGTGGGCCCACGGCTTCTATTTTTTACAGGAAATATGCTCCAATATTTTTCTCTTATTAATTTCCCTCTCATTAGTTTTTCAGTGACATGTCTTCACTTCCAGGAAGATATTGATCAACTTTTATGTTAAGTTTACTGCCAACTTATTTGAAATTTACCAAAGTAACATACTGTAACAGTAAAAATCGGAGTTGTAAATGGAATGAAACGGTCCGACTAATTACCCAAATGTACCCAAATGTAGCTGCAATTAAGTCAAATAATGGTCCTACATGAATAAATCAGACTGCCAATCTTTTCTCGACTAGTATTTGGTGTCACAAAGTAAAAAAAAAATTGGAAAACTTACTTTAATCTGAGTTAATAGATCGCGTGCATGTACCGAGGGAGCGAGTAATTACCCAAATGTAGTCGCAATGAAGTCAAATGATGGTCCTACAAGCGTAAATCGGGCTGTGAATCACTTCTCGATTATTATTTGGTGTCAGTCACAAAAAATTGGTAAACTTAATTTAATCTGAGTTGTGTTAGGTTAGGTTAGGTACATGCACTCGATCTATTAACTCAGATTAAATTAAGTTTACCAATTTTTTTACTTTGTGACACCAAATACTAGTCGAGAAAAGATTGGCAGTCCGATTTATTCATGTAGGACCATTATTTGACTTCATTGCGGCTACATTTGGGTAATTAGTCGGACCCGAATGAAACGCCCCGAAATGCTAATAATTCTACAATTATATTACTGCCTTAATATATGAACGGCTTCAAACATAGGTTGGATGCTTATATGAGCAATAGAGGTTGGGTGTAAATGGGACTGCCCAGTATGGGCCAATAGGCCCGCTGCAGTTTCCTCCATTCTTATGTTCTTAAGATATATGACGTCAGCTTTCACTCCGGGAACCTATGACCTAGTGTAGTTTTTACGTCCAATTCATTTACGGGTTATTTCTACTTTATTCACGTGATATCATTGTAAAATTTAATATGCACTACTTATACGTTTAGTGAGAAAAAGTTGTTTAAAACCGCCAGCATACCAAGGCCAGTCCTCCACCTCCAGACAGTGTTTGTTTACATGAAGAACAACAACAACTTCGGGAGTGACGTAAACTACCTTTCTAGTACATTTATATATCTAATGCCATGATGATGCTGATAAGTAAAAAATATAATCCTTTCTATTTTTTTAAGCTATTTTAATTCATGAAATTGGAATATATTGGAGAAGTTAGCGAAATACATAATTTACGTGAGATGGAAATGCTACACCTTGAACTCTCGGGAACCTTCAGTACCAGACTGGATCAAGACCAACTTCAAGGTCCTTGGACGGGATGCATTCACTTCTGAAGAGCATGAAAGGACGAACGGAATATCTAGGTATGTGAACAACCTTCGTATACGTCATACAAGCTTAATTGTTTGATTGACCATTTTCTCACAATAGTACGAGAATTTCAGTTCGTTGCTAACGTACAGTTTACAACTCTCACAGTTACTCCATTATTGATGTTTCTTCATGTCGGTACATGTGATACACCATTTCTTTGACCACTTCTGAAGCCGATAGAAATCTCCCTGTAATGCATCACAATCCATTTCTTTCTTAATTTCCCTGAATAACTTAGCGTCGTCCGCAAACATTTATATGGAGTCAATAGGATCTGGCCAGTTCCCCACAAAGGCTCACAGGCCATCCAGCTGGAATAAACACATCAGCGTGAGATAATGTCATCCTTTAAATCGCAGTTTCTTTTAATACGAGGAGTTCCTTCTTACCATCTCAAATTCCCCTTGTGGTACACGCCTTGACCCGACCGCCGACCCTAGTTCTGTGTATCCCTTAGTGTCAAGACCTGACTGAATTACTTGGAATGGGCAAACTGTACTCCAAGCTTTTTCAATAAATTTGTTAAATTAAAAAAAAAATCTGTATCGAAACTTCTCCAAGCCTCACCATCCTAATCCACACTACGTATACTAGTGATATCTACACCTTTATATCACTTAATGTGACATACTACACAACTAAAGGAATTATCGAGTCTTATTTTTATCCTCTTCACCACTGATCGGCTCGTTAGCCGTTTGGGCGATCGGTCACGTCTCTGTCACGCACTGTTGGCAAGTACTGGGCATGCACCGGCTCCTGAATGTACCTGAACCTGCTCCAGTGTTGTTCAAGTCTTGTCTTGAGAGAGCTCACACTCGGTGCCATCACAGCACTTTCTGGTAGATTGTTCCAAGAGTTCACAACTCTCACTCCGAAAAAATTTGCTCTCACAGTTTTCTGGACTTGCGGCTTCTTCAATCTTGAGCTGTGACCCCTTGTGGGGCGAGCGTCCGCCAGCTTCAAGTAAGGACACTCAACTGAGTAGTGCCCCTTGAGATGCTTATACACCTCAACTAGGTCCCCCCTTGCCCGTCTGTAGTATAAGCTAGGCAAGTTCAGGCGCTCCAATCTCTCAGGGTAGCTGAGGTGCCGAAGTGCAGGCACCAGTTTGGTGGCCCTCCTTTGAACATTTTCAACCAACTGACAGTCCCTAGCATATCTCGGGGACTAGATGGGGTGACAGTACTCCAGATGGGGAAGCACTTCACTCTTGAAGATCGCTACGAAGGACGGACCGTCTAGATATCTTTTAGTCTGTTTTCTCCAACACGCAATAAAAATTGCCTCGTGGACACATATTCACGTCTCAACAATAACAATATTATAGTCAATCCTTATTTTATAAGATAATAAAATAGTAAACTGTATATTACGCTACCCACAGATGTGAAGCACGGAACACCTCCATAATAAATACCGTACATATTTAGTATGATGTATGCCAGATATCTACTAACTCAACAATCCTGTTTAATAATTAATTCACTAATTAAAACAAAATACTGCACTTAATCACAGACTGACGCGCGCTCTAACGTTTAAACAAAACAAACGAGTCCCCACCAACCACAGTTTATGATAACAGTTATTACAACTGTCACCGTATTAAACTTTTTATTTTTAAATCAGGCAATGAGAAAATATATAATACGTAGAAAAATATTAAGATATACTTGAAACCCCAAATATCTGTGAGTGTACTTACAAGTGAGCGACTGAGCGATTCCGCACAGTGATTCAGGAGAGGACAGCAGACACCTCACAACAGATCGTTCTGTACCTTTTGGCCTTCCAGACAGGTACTCCCAGCCTCTTAACTTGTCCCACGGTGTGACGTCACTGATGGGATCCAACAATGCATTTGCGTGATGATTTTTAGTCATATTTGGCTCATTCAAACTGGGTGCAAACTTTGGCATTTGAAAATACTGTGCGAATTCTTCAACCCACAGATTCTCCACACACCACAATCACTCAGTGACATTAGGGTTTTGAATGAATTTCTGGAATCTTATTTTCGTTCCTGAAATTTTCTAACGTTCTTAAAATACTTTTCAACTCATCATAATCACAATACAGGATCTCTGTGTGCCAAATTGTGGAGACCTGCTTGAACGCATTTTTGACTACGTGCACATCCTCACGGACTCTGGAAGCACCACTGTAAATTTTTCCCAGGACGAACTAAGGGAAGCTCAAATTCGGTAGTCTAATTAGTATCACAAATTGTTGGAATTGCCTAGTGTTACCAAGCTAAAGTTCCCGGAAGTTCTGTTGTTTTGTATTTTACAGTAATTTTCTCTTAATGATGTTGGTTTTTATTTAATGCACAACTGGAAAGTAACATTTTATTCCGTTTATTCTGGGAAAAACAAAATACGGAGTTTAGAGACGCCTGCTGCTGAGGGGGAGCTGGACGTCAAGGATCATTTGTTTTTGTCAAGATTATTATCTAAACCAATCGTCAACCGACCTCGCTAAAGGAACAATATAATCAGACTAAATTTCAGTAACGGTTATTATTATTATTTTTATTGATAAAACAGTTTTACTTGTTTTGGGTTAATTTGTCTATTACAGGCCATAAGTTACGAGTAATTAAGCAGTAGTGTTGTATATATCTTGTGGAGTGATATCTGGCAGCAGACAGACGGTAATTTACATTGTGTCATCCGATCACCGTGTGCAGGGTATCATAATAATCATAGTTGTCTGGTAACAGGCTAACAGCCAGAGGACAAAGTTTGTCTGTTGTACGCACACTTTCTTTTTTAAGGTGGCCAGTGATACACATGATCTGACGCATGACTTATTACTTAGAAAATGGATTACAACTGTCGATTTATTAGACACGGAGATCTGTAAAGAGAATGTCGTAATTTCAGGTGATATTATAAAAGCAGTTATATCTCAGTTTAATGATCTTTAGGGAGCGTATAAGAAGCAGGTAAACTGGTGACCTGCTGTAAACAGGCAACAGGTAAATAGCACTGTTCTGTATATTAAAAAAGTTTCTGATAAATCTTTGGTATTTTGGAGAGTGGCTTTTGATTGGCTTATTTGATTAGAAGAGACGAGCAAAATACTTTTACGAGTGTTTGAAATAAGATTATGGCTGTTCATTTATATTACTGTTTTTCGTGCTAAACCTGTAGAATAGATACTGTATATGCATCTCAGCAAGATCATTAATTATTTGTGTGACAGTCAGCTTATGTTCGCGACCATGTAAATGTAGGTGGCTCCAGTTTTCATTTGATAACGCCCGTTTTTCATCTAATATCCAATTTTTACTTCGCACAAACCTTCCTTGATTCCATGAGCGATTGTTCACAAAATTTAGTGAATATTGGCTGGATTATTGTTGTTCTATGACAAAAAACAACAGAATTATAACGCCTGTGCAAGTTGCAGTAGGTTACCAAAACAGTGTCACGGTCTTGCAGGTAATATGACAGCTGGATGCTCAAGAAATATCTTTATTATTTATCTCATGAGACCAAACGCAGTGACACACTCATTAGCAGGTAAACATCCTATAAAACTACCCCACACCGGACCCACTTGACTCCCTGCCTGTCAGAACTCGACTCTTCCAGTTCTTTTGTACACCCTCACTTATATGAACAAATTTATTTTCGGATGTATTGTAACTTACCTTGGTGTGAAGTCAGTATAGATAACGCCAGCTGGTTAAATACAACTGGTTCGTGTGGTAGGTGACACGAATGCACAATTAATATATTGTTTTTAGTCCAGTAAGACTAATCTGGCCAGGGAAGAATTATTGTCCATACTGTGTGACCACTGAATGCTAACCAGGGAGTTTGGCAGGTCAGGGAGGATGGGTGAGCGAGCTGTTCCTGGATGATTATAGTCAGCCAATAGTATTTTTGGATTTTGTTGTAGACTAATAGACGCAAGCAACACCTATAGTTGTTTGTTTAAACTTATTTACTGTAAATATAAACATAAAATAATAATTAATGATGTCTTTGTATGTCGTTGTGGTGAGCCAGTGAACAGAGTTTACGGGGGGGCATTGGCAACAGTCACCCCCTCAAGGCTGATATGGCAGCGAATCCAGGAAAAAGAATCACATATAAAAGGCACGGAAAAACCCTAAGCTAACCTAACCTACGTGCAATGCCATCATATATATATTGTGTTGTCAATGTGTACAAGTCATGTGACTTTTTTTCCTGTGGACTTTACCTCCGTCCACCATGGCAGCGTGTAGAAAATAGATCACCGCGACAACTCGTTTACATGAACACGTTGAAGGTTCTGTTACAGTTTAGTGTGACCAAGTGGAAAATGCAGTTAATATTGGAAGAACTGAAGGTGCTGACGATGAGTTATTTTAATCTGTCAAGATAGAAATCGAAATCCATGTCGGTTATGGGGTGACAATTAAATCGTCACACAAGTTTACATTGATTCAGCATGTATATAAAGTCAATATGCAGTAGTTATACAAGTAATGTTCAGTACACCGTATATCTGGGTTGTCTATACATATACTGAACTGTATGCCCTCATAGTCTGCAGTATATACTACGTGCTAAAGCAATTATGAACTCGAATGATAAGTTTACTGCATAATTACACGCCGTTCAATTAGTCAACACAGCTTACCCCCACCCATTCTAAACATCCTCGGATAAAACCATATCTTAACAGTTAAATCTAATCTAGTGAAGCTAACCTAATCCAAATAATTTAACCATACTAACAATGTTCTTCGCAATAGTCGTTTACGTCAGAGGGAATCTCTTTTCTCTTCTATTTCCCCTTTAATTCTATCACAGAAAACGAAGATGCAACATAACTATTTTTATGGTTAACTTATCTTTGTTGTAGTAACACTTTATATATCTTTAATTATATATCCCGTTGTAACTCAAGTTAATTTGGTTAATACATAAGACTAACTCGCGGACGAACTATTTGTATTACTGTTTATTTTCTCACTTTATTTTCATCAGTGAGTTCTGATATGGTAGTCATTTCATGTGGAAATGTTTCGTTTTGTAGATATTTAGGCGCCCACTAATTTGTCTTCCCGGCGGTAATGAGGCCGCGCTCTGCTGCTGCGCTTTTCCCAAATTCCCCAGTCCGCGCCAGAGGCAGTTTCATTTTCAGCATGACGTGTGAAGGTTGTCGCCAGTCTTATATGGACGTAATTTGGGGATAAAGGCAACGAGACCCTTCAATTGTTCTAAGACCACGGTATTTTTCCTTTAAATAGAGCCTGTGCACACTGCGGGAATCCCTGAGCTTTCAGACCGGAAATAAATTTGTTCATCCCTTCCTCAACGCCGTGGCTCGACGTTTCCCGCCAATGGGCAATGCAGAGTGTTGCTGGGTAGGTAGCATGGTAATAAGCGTTGAGTAGAGAGAGCTGGTTGGTGAGGGTGCCCAGAGGAGGGACACGCGGCTTGAGGGACGCCAAGGTCGCTGGCAGGAACGGCAGCCGCCAGGCTGGCGCGGAGGAGGAGGTGTTGCTTGCTGGTGGCACTGGGTAGTAAAGCGGGTGGTCACAGCGGTGTCAGGCCTTATAAGGCGGGGGTAGGCGTGGGTAGATAGTTGACCCCCGCTCCGTGGGCGGCGCTGGAGGCGTAGGTTGGGGAATTCGAGAAGGTTCGGTGCTTGTAGGGGAGGAATCCACTACAATACTCCCCTTCCCCTCCGGGCGCGGCGTGAGGCTGGAGGTTGGCAGAGTTGCGTGCCACATGTGAGGCAGAACGGGCGGTGCATGCCACATGTGAGCCAAGGCGCGGGCGTGGATGAGCCGGCCCCTAGGGGGGACAGCTCTGTCTAGATACACGAGATCTGTGGGAGAAAAGAGGCAGAAGGAGGGTTGTGGAGGCGATGAATGTTGTGCTTACCTCGCGACAGGTACAGAGTCCTCAGATGCGCCTGCTGGGGTGTGTGGGCCTGGGTCTGGAGCAGGGGCTGCGTTAGGAAGTGTGTCCACGACAGCAGCAGGGTGCATGACAGCAGCAGGGTCCACGACAGCAGCAGGGTTCAGGACAGTAGCAGGGGGTACCTGAGGGAGAAAAGAGGGGTGTGTGGGTCCGCGTCAGGAGCAGGGGCCACGTCAGGAGCGGCAGGGGGTACTGCTGGGCCAGGGGCGGCGTCTGAGGCAGGACGGGTGTGTTGCAGTCGGTAGGACATGGTGCTTGGGGCAGGAAGAGGAACGACTGTCTGCTTAGAGTAGCAGAGCTGCTCTAGGGTGTCTAACCTGCGGTGTAGAGACAGTAGTTGTAGAGCCGATGAGAGCTGCCTCTGCGTGGGTAAGCCAGTCTTCCATGTTGCTTGAAGACGGGGAGAGTGATCAGTTTCTCCTCCATCCTGTGTGAGTGCAAATCTCCGGGGGTCACCATTTGTAGGGGTATGAGATATTGGTTCACACTCAGGATGGGATGGAGAAAGGAAACTCACAATGTGCTCACTGTATATATATTGTATTGGATGTACAATGCAGCTTGTTGCTGGGTAGGTAGCATGGTAATAAGCGTTGAGTACAGATAGCTGGGTGGTGAGGGTGCTCAGAGGGCACCCTCACCACCCAGCTATCTGTACTCAACGCTTATTACCATGCTACCTACCCAGCAACAAGCTGCATTGTACATCCAATACAATATGTATACAGTGAGCACATTGTGAGTTTCCTTTCTCCATCCCATCCTGAGTGTGAACCCTTTATCTCATAACCCTACACCTCGACCCTTGACATAATATAGTTGCCGCTGCACCAACTTTCTTAAATCTACCTTCCGGCCAGACTATTCCTGAGATTTTAGCATTATTTTCGTGCACTTCATGTTCCCTTATTGGATTTCTATTCTATACGTTAAAATAAACCTATCGTTTAAATAATCAAAGTAACAAAAATACCGCCCATGTGTTCCCCCTAATCAGAATAAGTGGCAACTCCAACACACCCTCCCCAGCCTTCGTTTCTCTCTCAGTCTCTCGAACACATTAGAGGTGGTAGATTACTGAGAGGAACAGTTACAGACAAACTCGTGAACAGTGATTCACAGTTAAATAAGCCACCATGTCACCTGGACCACAAGGTTTACTCAGCAAGGACACGCCAGACATTGAGGTAAGTAATATAGGAAAATATTATAAGCAGCAATTATAGTGAATTAAACGTAGGGTCGAGAGAGGAGAACGAGAGAGAATATAGCCTAATCCACAACAATACCTGGACGATTATGTTTAGTATCAAACTTTGAGTAAACTACCAAAAAAAAACCTTTTTATTTGTTGTTGTTTACCAGGGAGAGACATGATGTCCCGTCGATATTAAATGAGTAATCCTGGGAGATGAAATTGAATCTGTTGGAAGATGTTGTATACTAAATGTATCTTAAAGTAACTTTCTATCAGGTTGAACTTGCTAGACTGGTTCGTCAGAGGTGGAATTTCACCTGCCAGAAGAGCTTTATATATACGATAACCAAGGTTCACTGCACATTACTATTTATTTATTTATGAATCTCAGTTATAAGTCATCGGGAATGGACAACCATATTTCATATTGCCGAAAAGGTATGTTAATGCAAAGAGGCTAAAGGGTGGAATCTGTGTTGTTTGATGTACAGGCAGGTGTGACGAGATGGTCGGTCAAGGTTGTCTATTGTGTATAGAGGCCCCGTCGAGGTTGACTACGAGTCTTACATAACATGTTTGTGGCATTTACGTGAGAAGAATGGTGTTTGTAGAGTGTTTATGGTTTCGGGGAAGAGAATTATGGTACTAAAAATTATTAAGGTTGTAATTCAATAGAAAATGAAAATAATGATAGGGATATGTAAATGACACTCAAAAGAATATACTAGGAAACGTGTAGTGTATTATGGTATTTTGCTGCTGAATAATATCGTCTGGCGTTAACCAAATAAATTATTAAAAGTGGTGTCCCCGTAGTGAAGGGGCTAGGCCCCGGGTAGGGTTGCCATACGTCCGTATTTTCCCGGACATGTCCTCCATTTAGGTCTCGAAATCTTAATCCGGAAGTAATTTTTAACATTCTTCAAAAGTCCAGAATTTCAGCTTCCATCATTTTCTCCACGGAAAAAAAAACATGAAGCTGTAATGACGAGAGAGAGAGAGAGAGAGAGACTGAGAGAAGGGAGGTGGAAACAGTAGAGATCTCCTTCAGTTTTCGTCAGCTGAAAAGTCACGTGTACGCTGTACGGTGTTGTCAACTTAGCTGCTAGCATTTTTTTGGGCAAGCATGTAGTGCCATGTACTGATCTTCCTTGTTCTTCAGCCACGCGCATTATATATATATATATATATATATATATATATATATATATATATATATATATATATATATATATATATATATATATATATATATATATATATATATATATATTTGTATTTAGTGCTATTACAGCCATAAATGAAATGTTGAAAGTATACCATTTATTTTTTTTTTACACGCATTTGTTTTTCTTGTCCTGCATTTTAGCAATTTTCAACCATAATCTAGCCACTTTCGCTATATTAATTACGTGTGTTGACAACTGTGACGGTGACCGGTGGTTGGCCAGTCTTTAACCTGCAGTGACAGTGTTTGATCTTCGTCTTTGTTGTGGGTTTGTCGCTTTTTGCCACAGCTAGTGCTTACGATTTGTTGTACTTTTCCAGAGCATAAAACGGTCACGGCTGCATCGAGGTTACACAGCGCCAAAGTGTGTGCCAGGCGGGGGTGGGGGATTTCTTCTGGAACGTCCTCTTTTTTTTTTAATGTTCAGATATGGCAACCCTAGGCTAGGGGAGATAATCTACTAAGTTATGTGGGAAAGTGACATATAAATTAGACCTTGACTATGTGCTCTTTATTATTAACGTCTAGAAGAGAAGAGAAAGTTCCCAAGTCTCAGTGAAGTTTCGATGCCATTAAAACCGCCATCTTTGTGTAGTTCCGTCAGGTTATTGTGTCTACATAATAGCGGCGACGGTGGAATTTTTAATATACGGTATACGACACCCTGATTATGTACAGGTACAGTATATACAGTATACCCAGGTCCCCACACCACCAGTGATCTTGGCCTCTCATGACCTAGACTTCATTGTATCGTTAACTCGAATATATTAGTTGCAGCGTCCACATATCTGTACTCGAATCGGTTCCTTGATTGTTCATATACTTCAGAGAAAGATATAGACACAACTGACAGCAACAGTTTTCTTAAGCGTCTGTGGGTGCAGTTTGTGGTTACCAGCACAGTTAAATCCTGATCACGAGCGACCAAGATCACTGTTACTGAATTAGACGTCATTAAGAGCTCCCTAGCATCAGTTGTTGTTGTCATGCTATGAACAATGGCGCTGACTATGTGAGCTTACATTCACGTCTTAAGAAGTTAGTGTCTCGAATGGCCATGTACAAGGCGTTGTTGAATTTACACCGTACGGACCTGCAGTGGTGGGTGGACCTGGGATCTATGACGTAAAAGCTTCTTTGTTTTTCGCGCTGTTGCGGGAAATTAAAAATCGACGAGCAAGGTAGTGAAGAAATTCCCCGTATTCAGTTAAAAGTGTATAATCTTCTGTGCTGAGTCTAAACCAGTAAACGCCCTTATACTCCATGTTGATTGAGGATATACTCGTACTTCCCGTCTGGTCCAGCCTACGTGACCTCCAAAACTTGACTAACAATAGTGGAGTGTACGAACATGACTGACCACTGTGACAAAGTTGCCAGAGAAAGATGCGTGGGAAATATTTAGAATTTGGCATCTAGTATATACTCTGAAAAGAAAATACTCTAACATACTTTTGGGGGTCATAAAATTGAACCTATCTGGAGTTGGTGGACGGTCGCCCCCACTAAAGGTCGCAGCCACAAGTTAAAGAAGTTATAAATACAGAAAACCGATGTTCCTCCTGGAATGACCTGGCAGAGAATGTTGCGAGTCCCAAGTGGGAGTTCTTTGAAGACCCGACTTGATCAGTACTGGCACATGTTCAGGTACGTGTGTAACAGTGAAGTGACCGACTAGCCGACCGACCGACAAGCTAGTAACTAACAAATAGCGAAGACGATAATTAAAAAGGAAGATAATGAAAACGAGGTGGAGAAGGAGGAATTTGCTTAAATGAGTCTGCATGTTTCAATGTTGTAGGTTAAGTTGCCTTACAAAGCACGGGTGGTGTGTACTTTCATGACCCACAAAGCTGCCTGTGTATGTGGTGACAGTACACCCTGTCAAAGTTGTAGAACGAAAATAACGCCACGGTGTGCGGTATAATGTTAATATTAATGGTTCTGGCGACGTATCTTTATACTGTATAACGAAATGTCTAGCACGTGATGTAGTTTTTCATGGTGAGTCATTGTCTTATAAAAAAATATCCCATGGCAATGAACTAAAATGCAGCAAAACAATGAACAAAACATAGAATAACTATACTAAAATGCCAGAGTATCACCATCGGCCAAAACCTAAACACCAACCAATGACAGGCTAGAACATTTTGAGGCTCCCAGCATTGTATAGGTTACTCGCGCCAAAATTTGAAAGCCGAAAAAATTGCGTTTAAAGTTTTTCCAACTTCAAACATGCATAACTCTGTTGTGTTTTGAGATACAGCATTCATTTTTGATGCATTTTGAAGAATCTTGAGCGAGACTGTACCTTAAGATGAGAGGGGGGGAGGGGGTATATTTTCTCCCGTCACTGATCCCAATACTTTTTAAGACTACACCTGTATACTCACTGAAGTAAAGTGTATTGGTCTCTTCATAATAAGGTCATTTCATCGGACTGAGGCTAAGCTAAAGTAAAAGAACATATGAATGAAGGTAATGGCAGGGGACCTGTTGGCTCACACAAGGCAGCCCTCTTTACACCTTATCCTTATCACTCATATAATTATCTGTCTAACCTATATTTGAAGGCCCCCAGCGAGTTCGAGTTATGTTGGCGTTTGGCAAGACTTTATAAGTACAAACAACTGGTATGATTATTGCACGAGGATAATTGCAGTACATTTTTAGATGTCAATATGTCTCGTAGGGGGCGCCGGTGGGTAGAGTGGTACCGCTCTTGCCTCGCAAGCGAGATGTCGTGGGTTCGATTCCCGGGCCGGTGGAAAGCTGTTCGGACACACTTCCCAGCCTCCCTTGGTCCCTGTTCACCTAGCAGCACAGTAGGTACCTGCTGTAAATCGAAAGTTGCGAATTCGTATTCAGGGGAAAGTTGTTGGAGCTTCCAATAACTTGCTTAGACATAAACCCTTGACTCTTCAGGCGTCTACGCCCTTAACTCATGAGACATAAAGGCAAGCATGATCTTAGCATGCTTCCCTGTTGGGCGCTGTAAACGCTTCTGCGCTTCACCTTACACAAGGATGTAGGGGGGTGCCCAATAAAAAAAAATATATATATCTCGTCTTAAAACCAGACCCGAAATTTTGAGCTTATTCGACCTGTTCGACGGTAAAAATAAATAAAATTGTAAATTTTCTCGAGGACTCTGCCAGTCGCACCGTTATCATATCTTGATAAAACGCCACGTCAGGTATAATCTGTTTGGCTTTTATCTTATCATGTACAAAAGGTTGTTATTCAACTCGTATGAGAAAAAAATATATTGGTTGGGTTTTGGTTGTGTGTAGTGTACTCAAAATCTTTTATTGTTTTCACGGTGGTTACAAGTAGTCGTCTCTGAGCAAGGGGAAAATGAGGCATGCAGGGGTGCGGGACTCGTCGTTTTGTTCTAATGTAACTACAGTATAATCTGACCATAATCCAACTTAACCATAACGTAACAATCTAACCATGACCTAACCATAACTTAAGCTAACCACGACCTAACCTAACCTAGCCATGACCTAAATTAAGGTAAAGAGCCTATGGTCCCGACAGTTCCCCGAAATGACTGAACACCTTCCCACATGACTAGCAATTTTTTTTTCGACTGTGTGAGATTTCCTACAGGATCTCGACATTGTAGTGTTGTGTTATCGTGGGTCGGGCCTGACGTTATTACCTTGCTCTCCTGACTCACGTGGTAACTAAAGCCACCTAATCTAGAACCCTTGAGGTTATGGAGTATATAATTCACCTTGATGTCTTATCTTACATGAAGCTATCATCGATCAACGACACAAAAGCTATATTAGCCGTCTTTCTTTACGTAGTTCATGAGTGCAGTATTACCTCTCAGTAAAGCTTGGTGTCACCAAGGGCCTTTTGCAGCTCCTTATACCTTTGGCTATTTTTCAAAAATCTTTTGCTGTTTTACCTATTACCCTTAATCCCTTATCTATTTCTCATTATACCCTTGGCTATCTTTGCTTATACCCTTGGCTGTTTTTCCAGTACCCTTGGCTATTTTCAGTATACCCTTGGCTGTTGTTCTTCATACCCTTGGCTGTTGTTCTTCATACCCTTGGTAATTTTTATTCTTAATAAAACATTTTGAACCAAATATTTACGTAATATTACTATGAGCATGTCTTACATTTATTGGACATATCCATCGTGTGTATTACTCACCAATATATGTATTGTATTGTCATTGTATTGGTCCTCGTAATATTGTTATTTTTTATATGAGATGGCAATGGTTTTTTATATTATTTTATCCATCAATATATAACAGTTTTTATGAATTATCTGGAATATAGTCAATTTATAATACTGGAGATTATTGGATTAATTATAGTGGATCATATTGAATTAATTATACTGAGGTGTTGGAGTTGTTTCATGTTAACAACAATGCATTATCAGTTAAGGGATTATCTTATAAAGTGCGACCGTTGGATTTAAATATTCGTTGTGTATAAACACTTCATGTAGAAAATTTAAATTCAAACGCACAACTTATGGAAAAAAAATACTCGTATAAGTAAAGTATTTTTGGTAAATATACTTAATTTCTTAATTTGAGATATGGGTATTGAAACTCTGAATGATTGTGTGAGCGGACAGCGAGTACATTACCAATCCCTGGCCTGCGCATGGGATGATGTGTGGTAGATGTGCTGTCACACTACAGAACTAGTACTGGTGTAGCACGTAACGTATCTACAAATGTGTAAGGAGTGGAGGACAAGGGACAAAAGTAAGCTAGCCATTTGGTTCACAAGTTCATTTGTCTAAGGTTACAAATGGACTGATACAGTATTATTGACAGGGCGTCGGCGGCGAGGTGTCTGGAGGGAGAGTTGTTATTGGTGGCGTTCACTGGAGATATTGTCTCCTACACACTTCGCCTTTGGGTATTTCTGCTTAATCTCCTGTCTTCTTTCTTTCTTCTTGTTCTTTCTTAGCCTTCTATCATCTGTTGCACTATTCTAATCTTGTTCATTCTTTTGACTTCGTTGTTATTAGCACATAAAAAATACATATACAAATATGATAATGTACGGATATATGTACAGTACCCCCAATCGCAACATACTGATAAGTTGGGTCTCCTGATAAGTTTTTAGTTTAAAAAATGAATTGACAAAGCTTGGAGTGCAGTTTGCCTATTGTGAGTAATTCAGTCAGGTCTTGACACTGAGGGTGGTATCACTTCTCACTGCCACGCAGGACAGAGGTTCGTACACAGAGAAATACATGATATTCATTAACAGTATATATGAGAGAGTATAAATGTGACTGATGGCGATATTCTGTAATTTAAAGTTGTGCGCTGTAGTCATTGGTGATTGGCTGACTCTTTTGTAGAGCTCTGATTGGTAACTACAGGTTTTCTGTATTTTAACTATGAACTTCTTGATTTTTCTGTTGTAAATATGAAGAAAAAAATGAAATTCGCTTCCCGGATATGCTATAGATACACACCCTAGTTATCTTTGTCAGCTGCCGGTGCTAGTGGTAAATGTGGTATCTTGTCATGTTATCCTTCTCTGGGCCATAGCGTACTGAGAACTAAAATTAAGAGGTGGTGGTAAAGAACAATGGTAGGAACTCAGTCTTCACACACACACATTAAACTACAACGAAAGTATGACTTAAATTTACATATAACGTAGGCATTACAAGCTAATTTATTGTATACATTATTATTTTAGTTACTATTGGGGTAAGGATAGGTTGTGGGGATTGGCCAGCTGAAGTAGCCTATTGAGTTATTATCTCAAGGAATTATTATATAACACTGACAAGGTAGCATACTGTAGTATGTTACCGCTCGCCCAAATCAGCTTAACTCTCTACAATGAAGGCTTTTTTGTCAGTACCTTTACTCCTCCTCTCGCTATTGTCAGTCTGTTTTATTTATTTCTTGGTCTGTAATGTAATTGGTTACGCCAATTATTAGGCTTCAGTTTATCATTGTGTTTTTGTTATATTGTACAGTAGCTAAAAAAAAAAGTGTCAGGGTGGGTCCGATGACCTCTGAAATTATACGTACTACTCATGACGTCTCGGGAGGGTTAGTATGCGTGTCTCACCTACCGCCATTCAGTATGCAACACAGGGTGTGAGTTAGCCTATAGGAATAAAATAAACCGTTAAGTGATTACTATCACATTATAAAGAGACAACACACATATCCCAAAACCTTTCTTCCGTGGTCTCGTATTGTTCTGTGCATGCTCTCAATCTCAGCCGCTTAATATTGTTCTTGTCTTTTTTTTTTTACAGCATTTACTGTAAGCTCATTAAAAATCAAACTTGATCAACACTGGCCTATGTTCAATTACAGTGCATACATTTCAACAGCCCAGTTTATAACACCAGATCGACCGCAATAAATTAAAGATATTGGTGAATTGTCGCCTGACGTTTGAAGGAAAAAAATATTAAATTGCGTCTTGTTCGTTGAGAATGGAATTAAAGAATAAAAGTAGTTACTAATTTTTCACATTACTCTGCAAAATATTCAAAGTTAGAACACGCCGATCAGTGGCGAAGAGGATAAAAGTAAAAAAAAAAGTAAAAGGGTGTGAGCTCTTTTAAGACCAGACTTGACCAACACTGGAGCAGGTTCAGGTACATTCAGGAGCCGGTGCATGCCCAGTACTTGCCAACAGTGCGTGACAGAGACGTGACCGATCACCCGGGCGGCTAACAAGCCGATCAGTGGTAAACAGTGGCGTAGCTAGAGTGTGTGCCGCCCGGGGCGGCCCTTGAGTTTGCCGCCCCCCCCGCCCGTGCCCCCACAAAAAATACATCAATTGTTGCTCCACGAGCAATCCTAATTTCCAACTCCTTCCATTGTGTGAAATTCCGAACGTGAGCTGCACTGGATTCGTGCTCGGATATTCTAGGATTCAGTTTCCACCATATGTTGAATCCATCCTCAGAATTAAACAGTTTGCAACAAAAGCAGTAAAGAGCTTCCTTGGAAGGGGAGTACACCATCCATGATCTCAACATTCTTTCACCATTTGGCAGAGTTTGAAAAAACCATTCGCGTGTTAGTTTTCTAGTTTGTCCTTTGGTTGACACACCTTCACGAATTACTTCACCAAAATCAGAATCTAGATTTTGAACCACAGACGCACCTTGACGTACCAGAAAGATCCGTGTGTCATTGCTAATCTTGCTTGGCCATAGGCCAACATCTTTTATGTCCACTCTGTCCACAGCTGGTCCCGGAATATTTTCTTCTTCATGTTCTTCATCACTTGAAGGAGTTGAAGTTGACGAATCGCTTGAAGTTGAACTTGAATCCCTTGAATTTGATAATGATTTGGTTTCTATACGACTGATGTATTTAAAGAGTGCCCCTTTATTCTTGTTTAATACTTCCTCTCTTGCCTTTCTCTTTTTTCTATACACAGCACCACTTTCTTTAGCTCGCTTCATCTGGGGACAGAGTGATAGAAGTATAAAACATTAATTTTTCGAGAAATAAATTCACACTGCATGTTTAAAATTAAAAGATAAAAAAAATTGAAAAAAATGACGAGAACTTTAGATAAAAGTGATGAAGCTAAATATCACAAGTCACAAATTCTACACTTTTAACAAATAACACATTAAGAAAAAAGCTCTGTGTAGCAAAAGAATGCTTTTGTGAATTTACAAAAAAAAATTTAAAATGTATTACGTACATTATTTATTATTTCGGCATTGCATAATATAAAAAAACGCTATTCCAAAAGTAATATGCATAGGAAAACATTTTTTCTTAAATAGCATTTCCTCAGCATATATATATATATATATATATATATATATATATATATATATATATATATATATATATATATATATATATATATATATATATATATATATGCATGCAGAAACTTCACATCATGAAGAATAGATGCACAATAACCACTGGAGAAAGGAAAGACAAGCAGCAAGTACTTTCGTTTAATACATCCTCAGGCAGAGGATGTATTAAACGAAAGTACTTGCTGCTTGTCTTTCCTTTCTCCAGTGGTTATTGTGCTATATATATATATATATATATATATATATATATATATATATATATATATATATATATATATATATATATATATATATATATATATATATATTATTTTAGGTTAGGTTAGGAATCCGTTACATAAAACAATTGTACTGCACCGTTATCTTTTATTGAGTATGATCTAAAATCACGGTATAATGACACTAGTATCAATGTAATACAATGGAAATGTAAAAAGTAGCAACTTAATCTAAAATTACAGACTCAGAGTACAGTGAAAATGGATGTCTGACATAAGCCCCCCCGACAAAAGCCACCCAGACGAAAGCCACCCAGACAAAAGCCCCCTACTTTGATCGGGGTGGCTTTTGTCTGACAACCCTAACCCAACCCAACCTAACTTAACCTAACCCTAACCTAACCAATAATTAACCACAGAGAAGAACAGTATATTTTACCCTCAACTATTTAATTATGTCCGTAACTTTTGAAAGCCCTTACTGTTGTCAGACAAAAGCCACCCCGATCAAAGTAGGGGGGCTTTTGTCTGGGTGGCTTTTGTCGGGGGGGCTTTTGTTTGTACCCCATTGAGGATAGTGTCTTAGTATAAAATCGCAATGCTGTGAAACAAAATCTTAATATTTAATCTCAGTACCGCAGCAAAAGTCACATCAATATTTTTTAACCAATACTTTAATATTTCTTACCTTATAGTATTATGTCTTCCAACGAAGTAAATAACTGGATCGAAAACACAAGAGAACTTAAAAGTCGTCTAGCCTCCCCTCGTCTTGTCACGATGGAGACTTGTGCAGAACTGAAGTGAATTGCTTGTAACTGGTGGATTGGTCGGCTGTACATGAACTGATATGACCCGAGACTGCATGGTTTTGCAGCTACTGGAGACGTTAATCCTTCCCTTTGTATCGGCGTTAAGTTAATCCTCGTCGTGTCTGACCTAACACCTGACCCACACCACATGAGCTCACTGGCGTACTTGTTTGAAGTTGTTTCCTTAATCCTCAACAGGTTACAGGTTGTGTGTGTGGCGGGGGGCCTCATAGCAAGGGTGTAGCTCATGACGTGGCCGTGATGATGTGGGTCAGGTGTTAGGTCAGACACGACAAGGATTAACTTGCCGCCGATACAAAGGGATGGATTAACGTCTCCAGTAGCTGCAGATATGGGTGATGAGCAGACCCAAAAGTGCCGCCCCCCAAAAGTGCCGCCCGGGGCGGACCGCCCCCCCCTAGCTACGCTAGTGGTGGTAAAGAGGATAAAAGAAAAAGAAACACTGGACGAATGCATATAATTAGTTATTATTGGCTACAGTAAATCTACTTACACAAAATCTTTTCTTTAGACAGTATCATTCTTATTCAGGTTGTCACGGTATAGAACATTGTAGCACTTATAACACACTCTTGCTTAGAGAGACAAATACGGGCGACATGTGGACCTCCCTGTCCTTGGGCGGCTGAGCCACCCATCAGTCATCAAACTTGATACATCCTGGTGTGGCATCCCTACGTTACCAATTTCACATATTGCAACCCTTAAAATCTCTTCTAGATAACTCTTCTTTTTGCACACAATTTGTTTATCAGTAAGTAACTATTGAAAGGAGCAAACCAAATTAGTGATGGAGTGGTATTATTACCTTCTTATCGTGAATATGTGAATTGGGGCAACCAACCCTGAATAGGAAATTGCTGCCTTGACTGCCCTTCGTCCTACTTAACCATTGGCTGAGTCTCGGGGCATGGCTCGCCAACGTCGCTGATTGGCTGTGACGGCTAGTAGTAAGACAAATAGTACCTGTATATCAATGGAGGCAGGTAGCATTTAAATACACCATATGTTTACTTAAGACATATGGCATTGCATCATTTTTTACTGAAGATGACACTAAAACATTGGCTCAAAATACTAATATGGAATTACTTTACTGTCCTCGAAATAATTGCCAGACTATATTGTACTTTAGAATGTATTAAGTAACCTCCTATTCCTCAACCTGTGCACTATGAATACTTTGTTGATATTATGTCTATTATGTAAATAAAACTTAAATGTGAAGGGAGAAAATAATACTGTACTGTATACTGTTAGGTGAGGTCGGGGAATCACTTAATAATCAGATAATCTGTATTAATTTTGTTTTGAATATATTGACCCTGGTGTGTATTATATTTTACTTGTCAACTCAACTGGTGTATGAACTGTGGAAGAAAACTGTATTACTTACCTCTTGTGTGTTTTTTTTTTTTTTGCAGAATATATTGGCCCTGAACCCTCGCATCACCAGCCATGCCACCTTCCAGCCCTCTGCCATCACCAAGGATAATAAGAAGCACTGGAAACGCAACAAGGCGAAGAACTGTGCTGTAAGTCTTTATGCAGACACTATCTTTTCTGTATCTCTTTGGCTCTGTCTTCATTGTCTTCCTCTTTGCCTTCCTCTCATGATTTTAGATTATTTTAAGGTTGGGATAGGTTACTGTTGAATTGAGGAAGAAACTGGTCCAGATTCAAATATTACAAAGGAAATTACGATGGGATGGGGGAGGAGATGAAGCAGGGGTGGATCCAGGAATATCAAAAGAGGGGGTCCAAGTAGTTTTGGGTGGGGGTACATGGCGAGCAAGACGAGCCCATCCAGCTGGGGGTTTTGGAATCTGACCAATATCATGGGCATTTTGAGACCATATTGAAATTACGGTATGTGCAATTGATATTAGGAGATATTCTGAGGTAAATAGTAATTACTTTTTACTTTACAAAAGCTCCTGATTACAATACTATATTAAAGAAAAAATATTGGAATTTTCTGATGAAAAGGGGGGGGGGATCCAGACCCCAGGTTCCCCTTGGATCTGCCTTTGTGAGGAGTATACACTGGCCTGACTTAATAAGGAATAAGAATGCAGATGCTGTGCTGAATATCATAGCCAGTAAAATAAACCATTTGATCGATAAATATATACCTAAGACCAAACCCAGTGCCTCCGGGAATACAAGGAGACCGCTGCACAGAACCATGCAGCGTCCGGCAAAGTTAAGAACAACCTATCGAAGAGCGCTGTGACGGCACCGAGTGTGAGCTCATTCAGTGCCAGACTTAACCAACACTGGAGCAGGTTCTGATATACCTGTATTCAGGAGGTAAGGCATGCCCAGAATCTGCCAGCAGTGCGTATCAGAGACGTGACCTACTGCCCAAGTGGCTAACGAGCCGATCAGTTGCGAAGAGAATAAACGTGATCAAAGTTATATTATAGCATCTGTCATGAATCCAATACTCTATAGAAACAAATTTTGCCTTGAGGAAAAAATAGTTTTTTTTTTTTTTTTACTGTAATTTCCCATTTTGAAGTGAACATCCCTGGTCCAGATACCAATAAAAATTACATTGGAAACAAGATAAACTGGAGCAGTGTTGGTGGTACTGTACAAATGTAATGTGTTTATCTCTCATCAATGTGACCTGGTTCAAGTTTTGGTTTGACTAAACATTGGCAGGTTTCCTCTGGGTACTTCATTTCTGCCTATGTGCTAACACTGGACAATATAAGTCATATAGCAATGTAACAAGAACAGACCAGCTGCTTGAATGGTTAGCAAGCTGTTAGTGGTGAAATGATAAAAAAACCACTGGGTCTTTATACAGTAGATTACAGATTCATATAAACATCACTATTTCTAGGAGTATTGGGCCTGTAGTGAAGTACAGAGTGTATTTGTTAGATGAAAAAGTGTATAGTCTAAGTAACCCCAATGTGATGTAATTTTTATTTGGGTTCCTTATACTGTAGGCCACTGAAAACTAATATGCCATCAGTACACAGGGAGGTTCTGTTGGTCGTCTTCACTCTGTTGCTCTCTAAACCTACCACTTCCTCAACAGAGTCACTGTGGTTTGGAGAGGAACTTTGACGACATCAAGCACACTACCCTGAGTGAGAGGGGCGCCCTCCGTGAAGCTGCCCGCTGTCTCAAGTGTGCTGACGCTCCCTGCCAGAAGTCCTGCCCCACACAGCTCGATGTCAAGCAGTTCATCTCTTGTATTTCAAACAAGGTAGTGTTGTTGTATGGTTGATGTGCAGTTATAGATAATAAATTAGTACTGTGCAGCTATATAAGTCATATAGATTTTATCACGGCTGTACAGTAAAGTTGAGGTGGATAATATTGACTGGCTTTTGCTCACAATGTTGATGACAGTATTGCTTCAAACAGACAATAGTACAGTATAGCTTCACTTGTGAGGGTAATAGAACTTAATATATAAAATCAATAAAGGTGCAACACAGATTCAAATATAACTTAGCACTGTCAAGTTGATTTGCTCTTCTCTACATCTCTACACCCTGTTATCATTTTTTAACTCAATTGTCTCATGAATCAATCTCCAAATATAGATTAAAATAAATATGACTTATTAGACATAAGTTGTTTAAAAATTGATGAAGTTCATATATAAATTTTTGGTGTAGGAGAGGGAGAATTTACTGTCAATCCAACTCTCCCTGTTTATGAATATTACACTGTACTCAAATATAAAGGTTTATTGCATTGATATTTCAATTGCCACTACGAGGAAATAATTAGTTCAGTATGTATTAAAAATTCATTGAAACCTTTTATGTGGTTTGATCGACAGAATTACTATGGTGCAGCTAAAATGATCTTCTCAGACAACCCCTTGGGACTGACCTGTGGGATGGTGTGTCCCACCAGTGACCTGTGTGTTGGTGGTTGTAACCTCTATGCCAGTGAGGAAGGTCCTATCAACATTGGAGGCTTGCAGCAGTTTGCAACAGAAGTGAGTTAACTTAAGACAGTTTTATGACATAAAACTTTTTGAGTAAAATGGATATATTTCCTATGGGTCCAGACAGTATTGTAAATTTTTGCAATAAATTTAACTTTAATGTTATCACTTAGCAGACAGTGGCATTACCAGAGGATTTAGCCTCAAAATACTTCTCATGCATATTTATGAACTAATTTTAATGTGAGTGTTCAGCTGTGGGATAGGTATTACACTTGTTAATATTCTACACTGTATCCAATGATCTCATTACCAAAATGGAATATTTATACAGTATTTATTTATTTTTTATCTTTTCACCACACACTGTATTAGCTTACTAGCCATTCAGGCAGTTGGTTTGCTCTTTGTTTTGACTTGTGTTGCCCAGTGTTAGTCCATCAGGAAACCAGAATACTGTACCCTGAGAAAACCTGCCATATTTGGTAGTGTCCCACTGGATAACTCCCTTCTCACATCTGTCCTGGGTTGGGGATTGAACCCAGGACATGGTAGTTAGAATACATGTGTAACCACTATACCAATTTAGTGGAGGGCTTCTTTTGTTTTTGTCAAATTTCAGGGTGACCGTAATCTTGTCTCTTTATCAGATATTCCGTCAGATGGAGATTCCCCAAGTTCGGCCACCTGACTTACCAGCAGACCTTCCTGAGAGCTACGATGCAAAAATTGCACTGATTGGTCAGTTTCTATAATGTACTTGTCTGTTACTAGCTTTTTGTAGCTGTCTCATGAAATTTTTATTCCCCCAAAATATATTACACTAGACTCTCGATTTAATGTCAGAGTGGAACTGGTTCAGTTTAAAAGTAAAATAGAAGAGGACTTTGATTCTTCTATGTGTACAGTATGTAGATGTGGTACCTCTCAGGGTAAGCTTGATGTACACTCACTTCAAAATGTATCTTTATGAATTTGTGTGAGACAATATGATGCAACGGATGAAGTAATTTTGACAACCCTACCAAGACAACAGGAGTCAGTGTTCATTTTGAAATCATCGGCCCCTCCGTTAAGATACTTTTCATAGTACAGTAAGTGTACAGCTCTTCAGTTTTCGATATATAGTATAGTATAGATAGTCATGACAGACAGTAAATATTTTATAGCAATTAATGACAAAATATTTAATTATCACAGGATGTGGACCAGCATCAGTCTCCTGTGGAACATTTTTAGCGCGACTCGGTTATCACAACATTGACGTCTTTGAGAAGAGTGAATATGTCGGAGGTTTGAGTTCTTCTGAAATTCCACAGTACCGACTCCCTTATGAGGTGGTTAATTTCGAGGTGGACCAAATGAAGGACCTTGGGGTGAAAGTACATCATGGCCGTAAACTTTCTCAGTCAGATATAACCATTAAGGTAAAAAAAAAAAGTTGTTTTTGCTTTGTGATGTTCATGTGCAATAGGCTCTGGAAATTTGCTTTACTATACAGTACACTGTTATTGCAAAAAGAGGTAGAGCTTTAGTGTCTTCAACTTCTTGGTGTAATTTTAGAAGTGGCAACCAGTAGAACCTTCCATAAACACATTAGTCACCATCATTGACCATATATTGTAATGTGTTTCTTTTATTATTGTTTCATTTATCATTTATTTTATGGAAAAAACATAACTCTTTACATGTAATTTCAGAACCTGCAGCAGAAGGGATATGAAGCTATTTTTGTTGGTATTGGTCTTCCTCACCCTAAGAAAATTGGTATATTTGCTGACCTTAACATTGACATGGGATTCTATACAAGTAAAGACTTCTTGCCCTTGGTGACAGGAGCCAGTAAACCAGGTGAGCTGTTTCAGATTTCAGTTATACAGAACTTGCTTGTCATATTCATAACTTATAAGCTATTTAGATTGTTACCTAATTCCCATATACTCATATCACAGGATAAGATATGATATATGTATAATTCACATTCTTTTGATAGAAAATTTAAAGAATAAAACATTTGATAAGAAACTAAATTCATGGTTAATGTATCAAATTCACTTCCTCTTATTTTAAGAAAACAATTTTGTCATAAAAGTTGAATCCTTATTGTTTTCATTGAAGTCTTGATTTATATATTGAATGTAATTATTTAAAAGATAAGTGAATAACACGTGGTAATCTGACAGGGATGTGTGCTTGTAAATCTCAGCTGCCGTCAGTAAAGGGTGTGGTGCTGGTGTTGGGTGCTGGAGATACTGCATTTGATTGTGCTACATCTGCTTTGCGCTGTGGGGCAAAGCGTGTCTTTGTCATCTTCAGAAAGGGTTTTACAAACATTCGGGCTGTCCCTGAAGAGGTGTGTATTTGTGAAGTTATCAGATGAAGGAACCTTTTCATACAAAAAAAGTAAACTGTTCTGAAACACAGTAACAATAGTATATCAAGAGAAGCATGTTTTTAAATGAAGTAGTGATTACTATGCTTGAGATAACTTGTGTAGCAATTGTACCAGATATTTGTGTAAATTAGCATTACCGTAATACTAATCCATATGAATTTCCCTTATTTGAGTCTTCCTTTTTCCTCACAATATTTTCTCATGGTTTATATATGTACATTTTTATTTGAAATTAATTTACATTATAAATAGATGTCCTCAAAAAGTTTTCTTGTTCTCAAGATCTTAAATGAGCCATTCCTGAAAATCCATTTGACCATAAATTCTACCACACTCCTATTTCAGACAAAGTTTTACATGTACAGTAAGTGCTTAATCCTCCAACATAACACGTACAGTAACATGTACAGTAAGTGCTTAATCCTCCAACATAACACGTACAGTAACATGTGCAGTAAGTGCTTAATCCTCCAACATAACACACCATACTTGTAAACCATCTCATTATTTTCCTCTCATTTGGTGGTACACTGTAGAACATTGTCCTTGCAAGTAAATTTCCCCAGGTTTGATTCCTACCCAGAGTGAAGGACAGGGTTCACTCTCTGCACTAATTATTTTACACTCAGCAACAAAGTGAGTGCTATAATCTCATGTTTACTTACCAGTGGTTGAACATGTCTTTGGTGGACATGCATCTTGGTATGATTCAAAATGTGGCTGTGACATTAGCTGTGCATACATTTTTTTTCCTTATCTTTAGATGGAACTTGCACGTGAAGAAATGTGTGAATTCCTCCCTTTCTTGTCACCGCTCAAAGTGATTGTGAGGAATGGTAGAGTTGCTGCCATGGAGTTTGTGCGGACAGAGCAGACTGAAGATGGATCCTGGATTGAAGATGAAGATCAAACAGTGAGGCTAAAGTGTGACTACATCATCTCAGCCTTTGGTTCTGGCCTGTCAGACCCAGATAGTAAGTTATCAACTTCTCATAAACAATTTTATGCCATCACAATGAATATACTGTACAGTACTGTACTGTCATGCCAAAACATACACATTTGCCTAGTTCATTTGTCTGTACAGTAAGCTGTGCTGCAAAATATAAGAAAATGTTTATTTATTTTGTTATTACTGTATAATTATTATTTTGTTGTTTGCCAGTAGCCGTACCCTATTTCTCCAACCGAACATTCAATAACGGAATGTTTTTCGAGGTACATGATCCTTTCGGATAGCACAGGATATCTGTATAGTACAGTATAACTTCAGGTAAAATGAATAGCTATTGATGCTTCTTACTCAGGAGGTGTCTTAAGTACTGTACGGTATATGGACAGTCAGATAATATTTTTGGGGGACATTGTTTGATATCGTATTCGTCAAATTCATCTACATTTGTTTTGTTTTTTTTGAGTGTCAAAACTTATGACTCTTCCCTGAAACAATTTTCTTCTGTTTATGTATCACAGATTATCATAGCTAAATTGCTCTTGTATTTGATATTTTGTAATTACTCACAGTTCAGGCAGCTTTGGCGCCCTTGAAACTGAATCGATGGGGCCAGCCTGAAATGGATACACTAACTATGAGTTCCAGTGAACCTGGAGTCTTCTGTGGAGGAGATATTGCTGGTGTTGCTGAGACTACAGTAGAAAGTGTCAATGATGGAAAAACAGCTTCATGGCATATTCATAAGTATCTGCAGGTAAGAAACAGTAGATTTGAGGAGCATTTGACTGAGGGTGGTGTGTACAGTCTTGCAGAAGGACAGAAATTAGATAGTGATCACTTACCATCCTACTAGATGATATGAAATGGTGAATTATTGATAGAGATATGTAAAAGATACGACAATTCTATTTACCATAAAAGATATGCTCTCCCGATTTGGGTTAGCAGTGTAGTGATCTATCTATACACTTCTGGATAATGCTCTGTAACTTTGAGTTTCCTTTGGCTGATTGTGTTCAAGTTTTAAGATAGATTTTCTCATTTTCTCACATGATATTTACATGCCAGGTTCAGTTTTGGTGATCACAGCTTTTACAATTCCAGATTATTGACCCATATTTTTTTCGGTCTTATTTCTAAATGTTCGGTATTATATCCCTGAAGGCAGAGTTTTAGTATCACTTTCTTGTTATTATTTCTTCCTATGAATGGTCGAGATGTTCCCGTGCTGGGTACAATTAGTGCAGTTGCAATTTTTATGTAGCTATGTGATGACTATGTTTATACAGTCATTATCTTATGACATTAATCTCTTTCATGTAACAGTCTCTCCACGGTCTCTTCGTTCCCGAGACTCCTCAACTTCCTAAATTCTACACACCTATTGATGATGTAGACATCTCTGTTACTATCTGTGGCATTAAGTAAGTGATTTTACCCGGTAGTTATACATTATGCTGTGTTATAGTTGATAATTAGATCCAAATATGTATACTACAGTGAACCCTCACTTTACGCAGTCAATTGAACCCACAGGGTACCGCGGAAAGTGAGAAACGCGTAAAGTGAACAACATAACATATGGGATTAATTGAAATAGAGACCGGGCCGACCCCCAAACTCCACTTTTTCAGACACAATACCTACGTTGTAGTAAAAATAACTTCTTAATTTTATGATGGTATGCACACACAATTAATAATTAAGAGAAATATCAATAATATTAGGTTTTTTAACACTTACATTAGTAGAAAAGATGGCTGGGCACACAGGGATGGGGGGTTGGTTCCGAGGCAGAGGGCAGATTATTGGCCCTCACACTTGTATCAATTGTATCACTATCCACCACAGAGGCTTGCAGGGCCTCTTTGTCAAACCCCTCAAAGTCCATATAAGTCCATATCCTCACTATCATTATCACTATCACTGACTTGGGCCGGCTGTGGTGGGTGGCGGGTGAAGAACTCGGTAATGTTTTGATGACTGGGCGACCTTGTGCGCACCCTGCTCGCACCGCTCTCCGCGTAAAAGGGTACACACACCACGGAAAGTGAGCATTCGTGTTCGGCAGGGTACCGCTTAAACGTGGAAACGCATAAAGTGGGACCGCGTAAAGCGAGGGTTGACTGTATACAAAAAATTATTCCCTTTTTCCCCCTAGCTTATCCATTTCATTTGGGACAACTGACATATGTTCAGTACATTTATTCCTATATTCTCAAACTTTATACTACAGTCGGCCTTAGCATACGCCGGGGTTAGGTAACAGAGATACCCGTGAATGTTAAAAATCCGTGTATTTTTGCTGCCCCCCCCTTCCAAAAAAAAAGAACCCTGGCCCCGCATGTCCTTATTTACCGTATATACCTGTGTGTAGTTCGAGTTTTTAAGACCAAATTTTGGGGCAAAAAATTGGGTGTCGACCTCTAAACGGGTAATAGTTTCGTTAGGTTGAAAAATATTTACCAGTAACTACCAGTAAACAATGGAAACGACGCACCACCAGCTGTGAGTGTCGGTACAGTTGCCAGGGCAGATCTCTTGCGTCATCATAGCAAGCCCAAAGTAGCCAAATGCATGGTATGGTAGCACAGGACGATGTAAAACATAGTATTCATTTTTTAAAGTTTATTTATAGATACATAAATTTTTGCCCATTACATTTGAAACATCAATCTTTGTTAATTAAATTTGAAACTAAAGAAAACTATGATACCGTATTTCTAATTACCGGGTATTTTCATTAAAATATTACATCACAAGTATATTTTACCTTAACTGTGACTGAATGAATATATTCTCAGAAATAAATATGGAAATGTAATATTTTTGCTGAAATGACGTACGTATTACAGTGGAAAGTGAGATAAAACCGTGACGAAAACAATGACTTGCTTTCTTTCGTTGTTCAAAAGATTTTACCGTAATCGCTTTTTGAATGGTTTTCAGTTAAAACACTGTTGTATTACAATAATATTCTATCCTAATTCACTTGAATAAATACTACGATACCATATTTCTGAATATTTTCATTAAAATCCATCAAAATCATTTTCCTTGTCATCGTCTTCAGCGCCAAACAGCTTCTCCCAGTCTTCTCCTTGAACAGGGCTAGAGGGTACGTGTTTTTCAAATTGTTTTCAGTTAAAAAACTGTTCCATCACATGTATATTTTACCTAAACTGCGCCTGAATGAATATATTCTCAGAAATAAATAGTAGTTTTGCTGAAACGTGATGTATTTCAATGTAAAATAGGATAAAATACATGACGAAAACAAAAGACTTTACCTAACCTTCCGATGTTCAAAAGATGATACTCGTTTTTTTAATAGTTTTTGGTTAAAATACTGTTATATTACAATGATATTCTATTCATACTGTGCTTGATGTACTACATTCACAGAAATGTAATATTTTTGCTGAAATGACGTACGTATTACAGTGGAAAGTGAGATAAAATCGTGATGAAAACAATGACTTTCGCTTTCTTTCGTTCAAAAGATGTTACCGTAATCGCTTTTCAGTTAAAAAACTGTTGCATCACAAGTGAATTAGGATAGAATATTATTGTAATACAACAGTTTTTAACTGAAAACCATTCGAAAAGCGATTACTGTAACATCTTTTGAACAAAAGAAAGCGAAAGTCATTGCTTTCGTCACTTTCCACTGTAATACGTACGTCACTTCAGCAAAAATATTACATTTCCATATTCTCAGAAATAAATAGTAGTTTTGCTGAAACGTAATGTATGTCAATGTAAATTAGGATAAACTACATGAAAAGAAAAGACTTTACCTAACCTTCCGATGTTCAAGATATGTTACTGGTTTTTTTAATAGTTTTCGGTCAAAATACTGTTATATTAGTGATATTCTATTCATACTGTCCTTGATATAATACATTCACAGAAATGTAATATTTTTGCAACAACATTGCTGATGTCAACACAAGCGTGGTTACAGCGAGACTGACTGAGTGAGGGTGACGACGCGCTATGTGTGTGTGTGAGGTAGCGGGAGCGGGCGGTGTGCAGTGTTTGGTGCCGCGTGCGATTTTAATGTATTTCAATAACTTCAATGTACAGAATATTCCTCCGGCGGGGCAATCCGCGTATTTGCGAATCCGTGAATGCTAAACCCGTGTATGTGAAGGGCCGACTGTATTAGGTGTTTGCTTGCTTTTGGCTTTTACTGGTGGACTCTCAGAGACTCCATACATGATAATGTTGTTCCTGCGCTCGAGATGATTGTGGAGTTTCTTGTCTCATATAATTTATTGCTGTAATCTTTTCAACATTTCTGCAGAGCCTCTAACTGCTGTATGACATTTTTGGGAAGATAACCAGGAATATACAAAAGACTAAGGCAAGCTGGGGTAATACTGTAGGTTGAACATAAGCATTGTAGATGTAAGACTGCAGTAATGTGGCTTAGCAACAGATGTTTGGGTCATAGATTGTGTATATTATTAATATAGGGTTATTTTATTAGGGAGTAAGGCAAGAGATCTCATTTGATTGTGGTGACTATATATTGTTTGGAGTTTAACTATGAACAACAAAGTTTTTCATTTACTTTTCATTACTATACCACTTTTGTTTGTATATCTGGTAAACAATTAAAGACTAATGTTCAATGTAAAAAGTGCCTTTTATTAAATTTTCTGAACTTACACCTCACTCCCAAATTAAAAGATAATTATCCTATTTCTCTCCTCAGATTTCCAAACCCCTTTGGTTTGGCGTCTGCTCCTCCAACCACAGCAGCACCAATGATGCGTAGGGCTTATGAGGCCGGTTGGGGCTTCTGCGTCACAAAAACATTTGTGTTAGAAAAGGTGCTTCTTCACTGTACAGTAGTGTACTGTTGAATTTTCCTTTTAGATTTTTTATTATTTTTTTCTTTTTATGTTAGTTTTTAGCACCTATGATAATGATGACATAAACAAGAAGGATGAAATGTATTGACAGATAATATCATGTCAGTCACTGGAAATCCAAGACACAGTGTCATGATTATATCTTCCTCCACAGGATATTGTAACGAATGTATCACCGCGTATAGTGCGAGGGACAACCTCTGGTCACGTATATGGTCCTGGCCAAGGCTCCTTCCTTAATATTGAGCTCATCTCTGAGAAGACATGTGCCTATTGGCTAAAGAGCATCACAGAACTCAAAAAGGACTTTCCAGATAAAGTATGAAAAAGACAGTAACCTTTTGATTACTTTAAAGAATGTAATACCAAATTTAAATACTGTACAGTACACATATACATTTTGGTAGAAAATATAGTACAGGGGTATATATAATCTACAGTTGACTTGAATTAGTGTACTAATCTTTACATTGCAAAAAAAGTCTGCTCTAATTTTATATTATAATTCTAATATTTTTATCCTAGGTACAATAAAGTGTCTGGTGATCTTTCCTCTGTAGTAAGTGTTAAATTCTTAACATTGGTATTTTTCTTTTCTTGAAGGTCCTCATTGCCAGCATTATGTGCAGCTATAATTCTCAAGACTGGATTGACCTGGCCAAGAAAGCAGCAGATGCAGGTTCTGATGCTCTTGAACTGAACTTGTCTTGTCCACATGGCATGGGTGAGCGGGGAATGGGCCTTGCCTGTGGCCAGGTGAGCAGTGGTAGTATTTGTTTATCTTATATCATAGAATAACATAAATGTTTTTATTCAAAAGTTAACTTTGAAGCTGAGCTCTAAAACTAATGGAAAATATAAAAGTATATACATAACCTGACCTGACCTGACCTGACCTGACCTAACCTAACTGTACATACATACATGCATGAAGTAAATACAAAATAATTCTTTTCTTCAGAGGATTGTATACATTATTTATACTTGAAAAATGTAAGAAACACCAGTGTCTACGCACCATTTAAAAATATTATCAAGCGTTGGCTTTGTTTTTAGTTAGATAAATCATAATTTAATTGCCTAGTGTCCATACTCTAAGCAGACTTTTTTTCTCATTAGGATGCAGAGTTGGTTCGAAACATTTGTCGTTGGGTACGTTCTGCAGTAGACATTCCCTTCTTTGCAAAGCTCACTCCTAATGTTACCAACATTGTTATAATTGCTAAGGCCGCATATGAAGGTAAGGGCACATACTTTATTTGTTAGATATATATACTGTATATAGGTTGTGTTCATCATATAAATGCCATGAAAATGTCAACTGAAATTATCATATATAAATCAGATTCTTGCTACATGAGTAATTGGTTGAGATTTTGTGGTTGACTTTATAATGTACAGGTACTCCTCGACTTACGACAACCTGGACATATGACCACTGTGATTGTATGAAATATTTTTCAAATCACGTATTTTTTAGTACAGCACTTACGTTAGTGCTCGCGCTGTGTACTGACAAAATTTTCGTTTGTAATTCCATTTAAAATGGCTGGCAAGCGTAAAAGTGAGAGTTCTCGTGGTGCTGAGACGAAAAAGAGACACCCATTTTAGAATTTCTATGTATTATTTTCGCGTTTTCGACTTATGACCTGGTCGTCGGGACGGAACCCCGTCGTAAGTCGAGGAGAGACTGTATATAGTTGTTGGCATTATGTAAATCAAATTTTTATTCTCTTGAACGTTTATTTAAGTTTGTCCACAATATTGTCAAAGTGCTAAAAGGGAAAGGAAGAACATTAAAAGTTCCCATGAATTTAATAATGTTTTAACTATTCTTTGATGTCTAGCTACACAAAAATCATTGGTAAGACTTCCTATTCTCAGAATAATATTAAAGTTACTAAATTAATAATAATGATCAGGGAAGTACTGTACTGTAATACGTTTATATTAATACAGCCCAAAAGGTCTTCATTAAGACTTAGTAGCCCAAACTGTTATCTTTTGTTTTTATGCAAATACTGTATACTGTTTCACTGGGGGTGCTGTACTGTACATCCCTCCCATGATTTTTATTTTTATTTTTTTATGATTTCTTAAAAAGGAGGAGCAGATGGTGTCACGGCCACCAACACAGTGTCTGGGTTAATGGGTCTTCGACCAGATGGCTCAGCTTGGCCATCTGTTGGCAAGGAGAAGAGAACAACATATGGAGGAGTGTCAGGTAAGGACTTTCATTTGATAATTTAGGTAAACTGACTTTTCTGTGTCCTTCATGTGCAAATGAATTTACAGGTATCCGCCCTTATCTGAAAGATGATCCAATAAAAAATTCAAATTGCTCGTGCCCGGGCAGCCATCTTGAAGAATTGTACACTCCAATTTGGTAATGTACGTATGACTGTACATGTACTGTATACTAAATTTTAGTAAGTATGTTTTTTTGTTTTTTTAAGGTACTGTACAGTATAATACAGTACGCATTGGGGTTTTCTTGTTGCTAGGGAACCGAACCCTAAGTTTCCCATTTGTTGTTATTTGCCAACCAAAAATTCAGTATCCAGTTGGTTCTCAAGAAACCTAACCCATTCCATCAGATCCACTGTGGTGAACTGGTTCTCATTTTTTTCATTATGCACAGCTCAGTTGGAGGCTGTTATCGTTGATGACTCGTTTTATGTTATCACCAAGTTTTTGACGCACATTATGAGAGTATGTTTAAAGTAGTATTCACATTTGCAAACTAGTATATTACATTTAGAAATATAATTCCTCTGAACTTTTTCTATAGTAATTCCCTATAACCATTTCTTAGGTAATGCAATTCGACCAATAGCTCTCCGTGCTGTAACAGCCATTGGCCGAGCCTTACCTGATTTTCCCATTCTGGCCACTGGTGGTATTGATTCTGCAGATGCTGGATTCCAGTTCTTGTTAGGGGGTGCCTCTGCTTTACAGGTAATAGGATCAGTTCAGTTCAGTTCAGTTCAGTTTTAATCAGAACATCATCATACAAATTTACATTGATCTATCATTTGTATAGACAAAGCAAGTACTGTTTACAAAATACATACACCAGGTATACAAAGGACCTAGATGTTTATTTACAGTAGGATGTTTAAATGCATGATTTCCATTATTGGTCGGGAAAATATCACTTCTAGAATTACAAATTGTCTTTTCATATTGTGTTTCCAGATAATGTCTCAAGGATTAATTAAAGGTGTGCCTGAAACTTTAATCTTACATTTAATAGCATAAAGCGTGCTAGGTTTAGTGTTCTAACCATTTCAGGAAAAAATTTCTGTATTTCAGTGGCATTAATTTCATATCTTTCTTTCTTATCCTCTTTGACAATGGTCAGCTCACTAGCCAGTCAGGTGGTAAATTATTTCTCTGCTACACATTGTTGGGAAGTACAGTACTGGGGCATGAACGGGCTCTTGATTGAATCAAAATTTGTGCCAGTGTTCGTCAAGTCTAGTCTTAACGGAGCTCATACTCGGTGTTATCATAACATTTTCAGATAGGTTATGCTAAAGTTTGACAATTTACTGCTAAAAAGTTTGCTCTGACATTTTTTTGTACTTGGGGCTTCTTTAACTTGAGACTGTGACCTCTAGTAGGGTAGACATCTGCTAGTTAGTTCCAGATGTGAACTTTTGACAAGGGCATTGGGTGTCTTGAGGGCTCTTAACAAAACTTTTGAAATCTCTCTCTCTCTCTCTCTCGGGCAGGGGACCTGAGAGAGGTGGTGGGCATGGGAGAGGCAAGCAACTTAGTGGGAAATGAGGTGATACAGCAAAACAGGTATACTGCTAGTACCTTTATGCTATAAATTAATTTTTTCTGAACCCATAGGTGTGCAGCTCAGTGCAAAACCAGGACTTTACAGTCATTGAGGACTATATTCTTGGCCTTAAGGCTTTGCTTTATCTGAACTCATTGGAGTCAAAGAAGGACTGGATGGGTCAATCTCCTCCTACTCCTCGACACCAGCTTGGCAAACCTATAGTGACTCTGAGCAGTGTTATTGGCAAGGTGAGTGATCTTCAAACCTTTTTGATATAGTTCTTTATCCTCAACATCATTCTTACAATGTTCTTTTGGGGTTTCACTGAATAGCTAACAAAATTTATACACTCAATACTGACCATTTTAACACAAATTGTCCACAGGGCCTCGCCAACTTTGGTTCCTATAGGTATGAGAAAGAGAAAATTGTTGCAGAATATAAAAGTCAGGCAGACATTTTAGAGCCACGCCCTGAACATCGTGGTATTGAGACTCCAAAATACGGCATCCCATCAGTGCAAGATATGGTGGGCCGAGCCTTGTCTATGGTAGGAACGTATGGAGAACTGGACAACAAGCAACAAATGGTTGCACTTATTGATGAAGTATGTAAATATTATTCTTGTATGTTTTTAGGCATGGATATGTACAGTATTAGTGCCTATTCAAAATACGATAATTTTAACTTGATTACTACAGTACAGTAGTAGTATGATGTAATCCTCAGGATGCACAGTTTGTTTATGTAGATTTGTCAGAGAAATGGAAAACAGCAATTATAATACTTTCCTCCTCCATTAGCTTCCTGATAAAAAGCATGTTTCCTTGAACTGATTAAGCCATCCAGCTTGGCTTTCTTCACTTTGCTCTCACTATGCTGCTGTATTTGGTGGAAGTGAATAGGTTAACATAGTACACTGATCAAGTGTTCAGGACAACCTGAATCTTCCTCATTTCATGAATTGACAAGTCAACCCAAAAAAGGTTAAAGTAATCAGCTCTGGATACAACCCGTATCTATAAAAACTTGTGTATTCAAAATGTAAATCTCTAAAGCTGCTATATTTGGGGGGATAAAAGGTCAAAATTTAAGGACTTAACATTGAGAAAGGTGCCCTTCAGCATAAGTGGGCATCTTACTCAAGTACAGTGTACAGTAGTATATGTTATGAGATAAAAGGTAGTTAATATGATATAATCACCATGCACACATTTTAGAGGGTAAATATGCAATGCTATGTTAGGGATAGGAGTGCAGTAGCTGGGCAGATACGGTAGTGTTGGCCTCCTGTCCTAACTAAGGATTGTAGGTTCAACAAGTGATCGCGGGCACCTTTGTGCCCAGTGAAAGTTTGAACGCTCGTGCTTGGCTAGCGTACAGCGAATGAGGGTGCGCCAAGTCCGTAGACTTGCATGGTTAATTAGGGTGCGCCAAGTCCGTAGACTTGCATCGTTTTCCATCGTAAATAAAATGGTTAATTAATGCCTTCCTAAAGAAACCATCGACATGGGACCAGGTTTGTTCCACTCTTCGAATTTTTTGCGATTTTTCAACTAAGTTTGATGAAAAACGATTGTGCCGTTTCGGCTGCCCAGAACAGACAGACAGACACACGCCTAGTCCTATAGTATATTAGATTCTAGGGCGCACCCAGTTCACCCATCTTTATAAGTGAGGAAAGTAAAGGCAGCAGAGTGCAGTGTCGGCCACATTGCATTACGTGGTTTAATACACAGTGTGCTATATTAACTGATCCCATTGGGGAGTCATGTTCATGGGAGTCCTCCTCACTTTCATGTTAAAAGATGTCATTATTTAAAATAGAATTGTCTATAGTAGTGAATAATACCAAGCACAGCACTGTAACAGAACAGGAAATACTGTACTGTACAGTTAATTATTTTCTTACCCCAAAGTTACAATAAGATAAACTGGTAATTCCCCGTGCCAGTTTAGGTAACTAAAATGCTGGGAGCAAGAGAGAGCCTTTGGTACAGATTAGTAATTAGGAAAATAGAAAGCAAAAGTAAATTAATTATTGCTCGAAAGAAGGTTGGATGTCTTCTTAGACCATTGGGGTTTGCACCTACATGATATGACTTGATTGATTGTTAGGCAAGTCTGATGGATGATAGAAGGTTTTACTGTGGTATAAACGTGTACTAAATGTTTTTGCACATTAAAATGTAATCCAAAATGCCATAAGAAAATAACTGTAATATATTACTCTTTCAGGAAATGTGCATCAATTGTGGTAAATGTTACATGACATGTAATGACTCAGGTTACCAAGCTATCTCCTTCGATCCCAAAACACATCTGACAAAAGTAAATGATGATTGCACTGGATGCACTTTGTGTGTATCTGTGTGCCCCATTGTTGACTGCATCAGGTATGTTCAAGGAAGAATATTTTCACGCTTTGTCTTTGTTACTTATATAGTTTGTTTAGACACGGATATAGTACAGTAATAGCTTTTGAGGTCATGAAAATATTCAAACTATTGTACAATGTAATAAACCAAGTATGTAAACTTAATTTATACTATATATATCATTTAACAGAATGGTTGATCGTCAGGGTCCATACATTCCAAAAAGAGGCATCCCTCTGGACACAGGAGTTGTTCCCCGAATTCCTGCAGTGGCACCTGTTGAACTAACTTCTGCGTGATTCCTCTGATCTTTTTATGTCTCCTCACAATTCTTGTTATTATATGTGTTTTTACAAGCTTCTTCAAGTAGCCAGTCGTAAGTAAAAGAAAATATTGATTTGTCTTCAAATTAAAAGTAGCTAAATAATTGTGGTATTCACATGTAAGACTCCCATAAGTTTTTAAATTAATAATGCCCTAAATTTTTAATGGTCACTTTAACTCCAAATACTGTATAAGTAAATGTTACACAGTTTTCATAGTAGAGCAGGACAAAGCAAGTAAGAATATATCTAATACTTAACAGATAACATCATTGCATTTGAATGCCATTGGTTCAAGTCACTAACAAAATACCATGTATGTAGTCACACATTTAATAATTCTTCCCAATTGAAGTAGTGTACATCATTTAGTTTTCATTTTAATAATTCATTGTATAATACTAATAATTAGTGAAATAATATATTATACACAGACTAAGTACCCGACACTTCCCCCTAAACTCTTGGGTACAAAAGCAACTATTTAGTTTTCTTTAGAATTTCCATTTCTGGTTCTTGGATTCACCACTCCTAAAACACAAGTTGGTACATTACTTTATTGGAGGGCTCACCACAGGGGGTAAGGGGTGGCTTGAATTGAATTTGAATTTTCAATTGAACTATCTTTGAGATAAGCGGGGAGTGCTTACATATACTGTAAAAGATGTGTAAGAATAAAATTTTTGGATACCAAACATTGAGATAATGAAGGATGCCTGCACATACCATGCATGCATTACTACAAAGTTAAAATCATATGTCTTGGTTTGGCCTCGCAGTTTCTCATTAAGTTTCAAGCAATTCAATTTCTCGTAAATATAAAATTATTGTATTGCATGCACTTTACCTACCTATAACGTTTAATAATAGTTTACTGTATAATTATTACTTACACTAAAATTTGACATTAGAAACTTATTTTGTAGCTATATATATTTTTTTTTTCATAGGAACGTATCCAATTTTTTATAATGGGAGTCTGGGAAAATGGCATTTGATATATGAAAGGTTTTCCAGGAACAGAATCCTTTCATAAATCAGGTACTGCCTGTATTATTATTATGAAGTTACCAGTATGTAGTGTATAGATTTTTACTTAAAAGTTGTAACTTTTTCCCAAAATACTGTACTGTAGTTATTTATGAATGCATGTATAAAGGAATATTTCGCTATTCTCACCAAGCATCTTCCCCAATTTACATTATTTCTTTAGGGGAAAATTGCCCCGATATTCGCAATGAGTTTTAGGAACGCATCCTGTTAAAACCGAGGTATTCTTGTATATTTTTTCATTAAAGGTGCTTAGAGGAAATATTAGAATGTTTAACTTATATACATTGTTTAAAAAAACAAACAAACATTTCGACTGTTTATACAGAACTGTATTAAATTACAGTATCTTAACAGCTGATGGCATATTGAAAATGGTAATTTATGAAACACAGGTTGACAATCCCTTATCGGAAATCCTTGGGACCAGAGGCATTTCGGATTTTGGAATTTTTCGGTTTTCAGATTTTTTTTTTTTGCCCACCCGGGCACAAGTCACTGACCACATTGGGGCCTGGGTGGGATATAATAAAAATTATAATAATAATAATTCATAGGTTTAGGTCATGTTTCTCACTTTTTATCTTTTTTCATTCTTGTATATTTCTTTATTATTATTATTATTATTTTATTTTATTAATACAGTATTATTGTAATTATTATTATTATTATTATTATAAATTTTATTATTATTGTTATCGTTATTATTTTATTTTGGTGCATTTTTTAATTAAAAATTTTATTTACTATGAATAATTAGTATTACTATTACATTTTTACCCCCCAGGCCCCGATGTGGGTCAGTGATCTATGCCTGGGTGGGCTAATCCCTGTTATATAAAAAAAACTTTCGGTTTTCAGAGCTTTTCAGTTTTCGGATAAAGGGTTATCAACCTGTATACGTATTAATACTTTTATTAAAAAGTGCTTGGAGGAAATATTAATGCATTTAACAGTTTTAACACATGTAAATTCAGTGTGTTATTTTGCATGTCATGTAAACATTGTCAGATGCCATACTGAGTTTAGCAAGCTCTACCAAGTAATCACCTGGTCAATGTTCCCAATACTGTACTGGTGGAACTTACTGGTTTAGTCCACTAAATGTACTGGACAAAAAGGCACCTCTTATTGGGAACATTAAAACTTGAGAAGTCCATTGAGAGATTTTTAAACTACTTGTGTTTGAGTGCGGTATGACAGACAGGATATGAACAAATCAATGTATCATCACAACTTTATATCAGAAAACGGTGGAAAAGATACAAGAACTTCTCCTAGCTATATTTGGCAGTTATCTACATACTGAAGATGTTTCTAGCATTTTGAGTACCTAAGTCCATAATAAAAAATTTTCATACACTTCTTTTGAAATTGGTCATCAATTTTGTCCTTATTTTTGGAGTTCTAATCTGTGTACAGTATTACAATCTTAAAAACTTTTCTAGAATTATAAAAAGCATTTTAAGTCAGTATACAAGTTAAAACAATTGCCATCACACTCTGGAATGCTCTCGAGTTATAGTAATAACTGGCAAACCTGAAGGGGAATTAGCTTGAGTTCTAATGCTTGCTTACATATGCAACACTACAACGGGTGCTCCTCTGAAGTCTGTTACTCCTTTACCATGTGGGGGTACAAAAGCTTATTATATATGGTCTTTACATCTTACTTTATATATATATATATATATATATATATATTCAAAGAGAGGTTTTCTGAGTGGGTTTCATTTTGTTTAACTTGCTGAGTATATTATAATCATATGATCCTTCATAAGTGTCTTCTGGTGATGTCTCGTCAATCTCGTACCTGTAAACAGAAACAGAAATTTTTTAATTCTTTGAGCTTGTTATATTCTTAGAAAATTTACAAATACAGTACAGTGTGAATATGTTTTTCTGTACTGTACATACTAACACATACTGTATATACCTTTGCAGTAGTATCAAAGTTTTCAATATTATACTTAGCAAAACAGTGATGGGTGAGCGAGTCCAAATTGCATCTTCCCTTACCAATTGGATAATCAGAATTTTCCCTATTTAATAGTGTACTATTACCTGTACAGTAGTACCTTTTACAACTGAAGTTTGTGCTTGAATACTTTCCTGTAATTCTGTATTCAACTGATCACAAAGACCTTTTGTTTGAGTAAATTTCACTTAACAGTCCCAGCCAGTGTTGTGTTGTATGGAAACATCTATATGAAGATCTTTTTCTTTCCATTTTTATTATGTGTGTCTACATCACTTTGTCCATAGTGACATATGCTATAAATGTATTTATTGATTTTAAATAATGAGAATCTGCATTACAATATTTTAAAGTTTAAAAAGGGCAACATGAAACATTAAATTAAAACTTACTTGCATTTTGTGAAGAAAGCCATACCATCAGGGTTGTGTTTGAATACAGTTAGTACAACCTTATGCATCTGATTTGAAAATGCCATTAACTCCAAAACTTGCATCATGAACTTTCCAAGGCCCTTGTTGCGACAATCTGCCTCCAACTGCAGTTCATAGCTGGTAGAAAGTTGTAATGGGGAAATGAGATACCACATGGTTTTGAATTTAAGTACACAATAAAGAGTTAGAGGAGTTATACAATGAATTCTTAAAAACCCTCATAAAATGACTCGTTACAGTAAAAACTTATTATTGTAAATTTACAGTAACATCATAGAATTCTAAAGTCCTTGATGATTCAAAGTTTGTTTAAATTACCTAGAAATATCTTGTAACCATATGGGTTGAAGTAATTGAAAGGTATACAGGTATATAGAGATACGTAGAGTGGGGAGGGGAAGCTTAAGGAAGAGACGAATAAAATCGGTAACTGAACTACTAGAGTACAATCGGCCCACAATTCACACGGATTATTGTGCATAGTTTCACCTACACATAATTCATCAGTCACCAGAGGATCTATTTATGGAACGGAGTTTAAAATTCAGTAGACAGAATACATCGACTCCTTACAGAGAAGTGTACAAAGATTGGCAGAATAAAGCAAAACAACTGACCCTCACCAAGGCTCCTACCACCTCCAATGCATTCTTTTGCAAGCATATCACCAGTCACTCCTCAGGCTGTTTGGGTGAATCCTCAAACTTCTGACTCCAACATTATCATCATCAACACTCTTAAAGATTATTAGCAAATCTAAATATCATTACAGCTTTAATGTTTTATTGTATGTGTATGTACATTAATCTTTGGTGTTTTTTTAACAAGGTTTCTATTTGTGTTTTTCAAGGACCGTGTAAATTAAGGACCGACAGTATAAGGTGTTCACCAGAGGAATTATAAGGTACTGGACAATAAATAACTTAGTATATACAGGGAGATTAAAAACTGATATAAGAGAGCACCTTAGTAAGTTAATGCACTCACTAACATACCAATATAGAACTTCATCTCCATAGTCCATATCAAACCGGAAGTGAGAGAAAGCTACAGCTTTTTCTGAGGTTGTATCAATAGCCATGAGATACCATGCAGCATCTTCCATCATTTCTTCTCTTTTCTCATTCTCATGCCACCCCTGGGTGCTCTTCTCATACCTGACAAAAACATAGAGATTAAGATGATTACCTGATCTAACATGGAGATACTGTACTGTACTACTTAGCGAAATTTAGGGTAAAGTTGTAGATAACGGCTACCACCAGAAGGAATTGGTTGAAATTTTTTCTGCACACTAATATCATATTAAACACAAAAATGGAAATGACGATGCACAGAACCTGACCTAACATACCCATAGGTTGGGTGTGTTAGGTCAGGTTCTACGCATTATCGTGTTAATTTGTGTTAAACAATTTACCTTAATACTGAGGTTGATATAAATCAGCAATGGCGAGGAGGAATTCGTGGAACCGTTCACCATCATTTATAGGAAACGTCTCTTGAAGAGGGATTCAGTGAGGTAAATAAAAATGGCAACGGGAGAATTGTGAAGCGGGATAGAGTAAATAAAAAAAATGCTTAAAATCATAATAGAAAGTTTCTTTTAATATACTTGAAATCATCAAAACAACAAGAACAGCAAAAATAAATAAAATCAACAAACAACTTCTGGTGGTAGCCGTTATCTACACCTTTACCAAATTTAGTTATTAAAGAAGTAAAATTTCTTCATTATAACTCTCCCTGTATTCACACTATATTGCGTACCTTCTTTGCTAGTAATCTCACTTCTATAACAAAGTAAACACTAGTGTTTGGCACAATTTATATATCTAACTTCTAATAATTGTGAAAGCAAGACATAATGAACAATATCAAGAAATTAACAAAATAACTTGCAAACACAAGAACAAAATGCCGGTCTAAATATATCACTTATATTCAGTACATCCGCTAACAGTTTTGGGGTTGTGCAACAGTTATAAATTTTTTTTATTTTTTTTTATCCTTCCAATTATAATAACTTCGCATAATTTACCAAGATCACTTAAAGCTCACTACATTCACATTATTAATTCTCAGTGTGTAAGTTAGCCTATGCCCATTTGGTATGTAGTGTTTGGAGAGGAGCAAGCAGATAAAGTGAAAAAGGAAAAGATAATTTGTGCAATATTGCCTTAGGTGAGAAATATGACTTGCAACATTTTGAGAGGTACATGATCAGTATTAAAAAAAATCTATGATTCGTTCTTGCTAATAATGGATAACATACACCCTCATAATCAAACTAGCCCCTATTTTTAACTCGTGCACTGCATTATACATAAAAAATAAATATAGAACATGTTAAATCAAAACACATTAAACAATTGAGGGGCAGTCTTCTTCCAGGGTAAAATAAGTGAAAAAAGATCTTCGGGTATTTAGTGTGGCCTTAGAAGATGGTAGAGTGTGGACACAACCCTACTGTGTGATTGGTGCTTGGCCTGGGATGTACAAATTGCATCATACTTGAGACTAAATGATGAGTTACTTTAAGAAGAAATTTCATAAATTTTTATTTACATTACAATATGAAAGTTTTGTCCAGTCCCTTTTTGGTCTTACACTTTACTGTACAGTGTAAACCACACATTTATTTCTGTGGTGATGAGATCCTTCTCACCTGAACACAGTACACCCACCTCTCGTTTTACGCAGGGGTTACTTTCTTGAAAACCACCTCTTTATTAAAAAACGCGTAAATTAAACCTTATTTTTTCCCATAAGAATACATGTACAGTAAATGGTACACGTTAGGGGAAGCATCATATACCGAACAGTGCTCTCACTTAAACCAAGCACGCGGCCAACCTCCAACACATGCTCTCTTCTCTGAAGGCGGGTGATCACATTTAATTTCACGTCCATTGTGATTGTTTTTCGTGCCTTTTTAGCTTTAGGCGCCCCAGAGGAGGCAGATGGATGTTTTCCAGACATGCTCATTGGGGAAAACAGCGTTTAACACCAAAAAGGTACTTTATAGTAATAACTTACAAGCACCTCACCAGGCATCACACACGACCAGGCGAAATACGCACGACAAATTTAAACACGAGAGCGTTTTTTAAAAAATAGGTGCCTGTAAATTAGCTTTTGGTATTAAATGAACAATTGCATTAACAATCACTCGGCAATACAAGGTGTCATTAACTAATCGGAGAAAAAAAAATATTGTACAAGCTATACATAGGACAAGAGAGCAACAAAGCAGCAGAACAGAGGAAATGCAGAAGACACAGGGAAGGTGTTGGGGTGGGGTGGATTGGATCAGATGTCTTATTAGCCGAGGACGGGTAATTCAACCTTTAACAAAGAGAGAGTCTGTAATCAGACTTAATTTAGCAAGGACTAGTAAATTCAGATTGCTTATGACAAACAGCCATATCAGGGTAAATGTTATTATATTTCTGCATTGTAAAATTTGTTATCATAATTTCAACAGTTTGAAGTATCATGCCTAAGAATATCACATGTTTAAGAATGTACATGTTCTTAAAGAATTCCAATGCCCCTAAACACTGCATTATGTAAATGATTGAATAGTAAGTACATAAACTGTCATTACTGATGGTAGATTATAGTGAGTAATAGAATAAATGTGAAATGATGTAGTACAGTACTTACAAAGGCTGCATGTTCTGTTTACATAAATCAATTGCCCACTCCAGCATGTCTGGGTCTAAATCTTTGACACGCTTACATATAAGCGTGCAGCTCAGTCCATTGCGCTCGTACTTGTTAAAGAATGGGAATTTTGATAGTGGATCCGGCTGGAATTTGTTGTATTATTACAGTTGATGCACTAATAAATGTTACAGTATTTTTTTTTTAGATTATCTTTATTTTTTTTTAGAACTTTATAAATATGACCAACTTAAATGTGTCACATACAAAGAAATTAAAATCATACTTGATCATTATGTATGAATAAGTATAACAATAATCACATGACAAAACATAAAGAACTGATATACTATACTGTACTTCTGAAAAGTGTAAATCCTTATGATAATTTTTGCTGAAGAAACTCCTCTTTGGAACGGACTTCTGTACATGACGACAGAGTAACATGAACTTAAAACACACAGTGACAACAATAAATAAAATGTTAACTTATACTTTTTGTATAGAAATAACTAATGATGTAAGTACATACTGTTAAATTTATATAAAATTTTATGTTTTTACTATAATATCCGATTAAAAAAAAAATCTTACCATTGCATTAGCTTGGTTGACTAGGAGTTGAGCTGCAGCTAGTCTAGCTCTCTCGGCCTTGAGAGCTGTTCTGCGTTCTTTTCCTTTCTCCTTAGATTTACTCTTCTTCAGCTGTCGTTCCTGTATTAACACACAAAGGATACTGTAACACTAAGCACAAGACCTACTGTGCTTTAGAGAGGTTCATGAGCCTAAGTAATGCCATTAGTACTGTGATGGATGCAGAGATCACACTGGATACTTTAAATCTATTAACTATAATATACATTTGCCAAAACGAATGAAAAAATTGTAACTTCAGTTATTAATATGTTTAAAAAAAAAATCAAGACTTGGCAATAGTGATCAGCAGTGCAAGCCCTTGAATAGCATACCATATTTTATATCAAATAAAATGGAGTAGGGTAATTGCATGATAAAATATGGTGAAACTCTGATCATATGACACTATAATGCTGTCTACTCTACATGTCTTTGTATGTGAAGAAATGAATTATTTACCATAAATATTCAGCCAAAAAATTCTGCTGTGTCGGCACGTGTCGTCCGCTCTTTGTTTAAGCTTTGACCAAGCAGGTCACTAGGTCTGAGCATACTCTCATGTCCACAGAAAACAAAATTACACCATGCTGCTTCAAGAAAGTTGGTTTTATTGGTACCAGATATCAAAATAAGTACTTTCTGTTTAATATGGAGGGGTTTGCCCCCGGCCAAGTTAGGTAGGTTTCTATGGTTGGTTAGGTCAGGTTCTGTGCATTGTCATAAATTTTATTACTATCACCCAAAGAACATACGTGGAAAAAAAGGAACGAAATCGTACGTGTTCTAATGTTTGCCATCTCCCCAGTATTACCCCAAAAAATTGTTTCGACCACACAGGACCTGATTGGTGTGGTTGATATTATCCTTGTGCTATAGTGGTCTTTCCAGAACGTCACACAATACTACTACATGTATTTCCAACAATTCTCAGCATGTTTTCAGTTGTATCTAAGTGAAACTGGTGTAACTACAACAATTCAGTCTACACTTAAGTTACCACAGGGTAAGTCTGTGGTCTAGCACACACGACAGCTTTTATTAAGGTGATGCGAGCGAATTTTTTGGCTGACACATCACAAGTCATATTTTACACTGTCTGAACCTATACGGTTAATCCTAACATCCATATGAACTACCAACGCTCAAGTACGTACATTCATTGTGCTGTGTTAGTGGACGTTGCTCTTGGTTCAGTGTGGTGTTAATATATCCTCAGCGCAGGTCATATATCCTCATCATTGGACGCGGGAACCTATCCGACACCACCAGCCAGGGCCAACAAGCCTATTGTGTCGGTAAATAACAAAAAAAATATGTGATTATATTTTTTTGTTTATCTGAAATTCGTGATTATTATCACCTTTTATTAATTAACCATTATTTTTTGCCAGGTTATAATGTAATGTATAACTATTCTTAATATTATTAGGCTTGTATCTGCTTTTATTTAGCCTATTTAGCTCTTTTTCATCTATAAAATACATTTCCAAAAGAACTGGATATGAGGAATACATTTTTACATTAATTTTATTTCCACTTGATTATTGTTGTATTTATAGATATACAGCGTAAGTTATTTGGTTCCAGTTTGTTACTCAGCTTTTTACTTAAGTTACTCGGGTTACTTAAGTGTGCTCTGGACAAAGGCTTTACACCCGCTGAATATCCACATCTTCACTTACTTCTGTAACAATGGTGGATGAGCTAATGGCTTTACAACATAAATTCAGAACAATATATTAAAACCGTCCAACCAGTTAGTACAAGTGGCGGAAACGATAAATAAAGTATAACACATCTTTATCTGCCGATCATTTATCTAGTCGTCTCTCGGAATTCATCACCTACTGTAGTGTATACTGGTTGACCTATGCGGCCATAATATTGACTAATTATACTGTATTTGTCTGAGTCTGTTGTGTTGGTCTATCAGACAACATAAAGCTGATTTTTTTAATCACCGGGAGTTGGCGGGTGAATGTCCCAGTAGAGGTTACAGCTTCAAGTTCAAGTAAGTTAACACAGGAAACTGCCAGAGCTAATAACTTCTTTGGCGTTACTTGATCAACACTGACACATGTTTAAATGTATTCAAGTCCCCCGTAACATGCCCAGAACTTGCTAACGGTGCGTACATTAGAGCTGGCCGACCACTAGTGGTTAGTGACCTGTCAAGTGGTGACAGCCGTCAAAGATAAAGGAAAGGTATAGATCAATTTATATATAAATATATCCCGGGAAAAACATAATTGCTAACATTTAGCGAATGACCATAGAATCCTTTTAATAGATTAGATTAAAATTATGAATAGGATTATTTTGGAAGCAAGTTTCAGTTCGATGTATCCAGACCTTCATCAACCTGTTAGATAGCAGTTTATAATTATAAATGAAACTACTGGTTTACAGCTAAAACAGGGGCATTAATTTGACCTTGCGAGATGCTGTAAAATTTTGAAACAATCTTTCATTGGGTTTTAAAAAGCATATGAATAATTCAATTCAATTCTGCATATTAATAAAAGAATGCATACAAACTATATAAATATTCAGAATGCGTAGAGTTATTAAATCTAGCATGAACACCGGGAGTGGTGGCAGGTGAGGATGACTGGCTGCTGCGTGTGGTGGCAACAGTGTCTCTCAGTCGGGGTCTAGCTAGTGGTGTACGTGGAGGCTGCAGCTGGTGACAGTGTAAATGTGCTCCAGAAAGAATTTGAATTGAATTAGAGAAGGTTATTTATAGTCGTTTCAAGATGCCTAAGCCCGATTTCCACACGGTGGAATTGAACAAGACGGAATGGGAGGTGCCTAAGAGATACACAATGCTGTCTCCCGTGGGGTCGGGGGCGTACGGACAAGTTTGGTGAGTACAAACTTAACTTTTATCTCCTGAAGTAATTCTTTCATAGGTGAGGCTTAATTGTGGGTGACAGTTAAACTACCCCAGGCAATTTTGGAACATAATTTAATTCACAATAATGCCATTAGGATTTAAATTACTAGAACCTCCACAAAGATCATTAGTTTCATAACTATTCCCGATTGTACTGCAGAAGGTACTCGGGATTGGTGCTATCAACTAGATGTTGAACAATTTTAAGTTAATGTCTTATATTGTGTTCACTTTTAATGTAGTGAAGGTCATTTAGGGTCGCCACTTTGAGAATGGTCAAAATTAGGATTTTTTTGCAGTGTTTTTATGGTAATTGTGTTGTTTAATGAGCTTATTGTTAATGAAAGAAAACCTATTCTGGATTTTGTCATATATATATATATATATATATATATATATATATATATATATATATATATATATATACACAGTATGTGTTTTAATTACTAGTATGTAACTTCAATGGGAGAATGAGGAAAATTACTGAATTTACTGAAGATGCATGTGATTAACCGCACTAGAGGTCACAGAGCCTGGAGTTAAAGAAGCTATCAATAATAATAATAATAATGATAATAATAATATTTATTCATAAAAATTGTCAAGCAGGTTTACAATTGGATAATTATGTTTATTATGTATGGATTTAATCAGTGCAGCATGAATTTAGTCAATGTAGGTACAGTATACAGTACAACAACATAAGAATGGAGGAAACTGCAGCGGGCCTATTGGCCCACACTGGGCAATCCCTATCGCTCATATATCCACCCAACCTATGTTTGAAACTACAAGTAGACCGTGGGAATACTGTACTATATAATTTTATGTGTGCCAAGACTGCAGGTAAACAGTAAGGAAGATTTTTTTTGCATGACCGCAGACACCAGGTACCATCAAATTATGTTCACTCCCACAAGTGCCCTGCTGGTACATATCCCTAATCTTTGCATGTTTGTTGTTAGATACTTGGGCACAGTCCATTGAAAATCCTGTAAGCATGATTCAGCTTCAGTTGCTTCACTGTATCTGCACAGAAAACTATAGAGTGCTAACATCTCTCGAGTAAGATTTGTGAACGCTGGAATAACCTGCCAGTTACAGTATCTCGCCTAACTTATTGTGTTCTTTGAAGCCAAGATTTCCCACACTGAAACATGTACTGTAATAAGTAGTTCAAGCTCCCATACACGCCCTGCTACTAAGCTGACAAGTGGCAAAGAGAATAAAGTGAATTAGGTTGTGGCCTCAGTGTTCATGCTTTCAAATTACCAGTTGTATATTTAAAAACACAAAAACTCATATTTTAGTTAGAATGAACTACGGTACATACATTATTACTGTGTGTGGTTAAGTTCTTGTTAAAATAAAAAAAATCAAAGCTTACATATTTGGGTAATACTTTACAACATTTTGAGGGTGATATTCTCTAAGAGATGGAAAGAAATAAGTTTTTCATAATATTTTTATTTTATGTAATTTTTTTCTCCATGTTTTGTTTGAAGATTGATTTGTTGATTCCCGCTACAGAAAAAAAAATAGATGATAAAACATAACTACTGTAGTACTTTTTTTTTAATGTTGGGTCAAGTACATTAGGTAGGTTAGTTTGGATTTTTTTATGGGTATTTTTATAGTAGTTCACACAACATTCCTACCCCAAACTTTTTATCACATTCGAAAAAGACATCTAATTTTAAGATAATTTTCTTCTATTACATTACCGTCAGAAACGTATAATAACAGAAATAGCGCATGCCAAATCTTTCTATATTTAATTCCATTAATCTTCAGCCATTATAGCCTACCCGACCTCCCTCTCAGCGTGTTGCCTTCATAAATTTGCTATATTTTTTGCCCAGTCAGATTCGATTGTGATTTTGGGTCTCATGCTTCAAAATTCAATTTAATTTCAGATCATGGTAGTCTGCGATGGGTGTCACTTCAATTATATGGAATTCATTGCGCTTTTGGGGAAAAAATGAACAAGCTATAGCATTTTTTAAATCTCATAGTGCTCTTCCGACCTCAGTAAAGATTCTAGTTCGTAATTAGGTAAGAAATAAAGGTGATTCCCCCATAAGGTGAGAGTCTGGTTACGTAAAAAACACAGTGACAGTTAGGTAAGGTAAGGTCAGGTCAGGTTAGGTCATCCCCCTAAAAGGTTAGGTTTATATGCCTTTCTCATGTTTTTTTTTTTATGTATTTTGTATTCACTTGGCCATGATTTTTGTTGGAAAATGCTTGTTTCTCTCCCCCACCCAAACCCCGGTTCCCAACAGGATCCCTTATCTTGTTGGGGGTATAAGGGGGGCGATAACTAAAAAACAGGCAATTTCCGACGGAAATCAAAGTTAGAACCAATAAAAAAACAAAAAAATACACTAGAAAAACAGTCTTGACTTTCTAACAGAGTTGTGTGAACTACTATAAATTTATCATTTTATGAAAGCAAGTTTACTGATGTACTGGTATCCATTGTTTACATCCGAGGCACTTCCATAAACTTGCCCGCTACTACCATGGTATATGATTAATCCAAGATACAATGAATCATCCTAATATACCTAACTTACCTACGGTAATCTGGGTTAGGTTAGGTAGGTTAAATTTCTCTATTTTATTTCTGATAATTCATATGTGGCAGGAGCTGGTAAGTTGTAGCGCTCAACCATACATATGTTTGGGATGGAAAAATGGTAGAAATAATATTAGGTTAAAATTATTCCTACCCATTTTAGGGCTGGTAAGAAACCATTTATCTTCTACTGAATAATTTCCTCAAGTTGTTGGTTAAGGAGCACAACCATTGTAAAATATTACCAATATTTATCAGGAGTACTGTACAATATATTATTTTATACAAAGATGATTTTGTATCCTCTCCCATTTCAATGTCCATAAATGTTGTTTTTTCTTATTTTTTTCAGTTCAGCTAATGACTCTAAAACAAATACCAAAGTAGCTATAAAGAAATTGGCTCGGCCCTTCCAGACACATATTCATGCTAAGAGAACATATCGGGAGCTTCGCATGTTGAAACACATGGACCATGAAAATGTGAGTACCGGGTATGCACCTGTACAAGTCTGGGTTTATGTAAGGTGGGCTATCCAAGGACAAATTTTACTGTGATACATATATATTTTGTATCGGTTTGCATACAGTACGTACAGGTTTGAGAAAGAATTGTGGAATTTTCTGAGATAAAGTGGTAATGCCAAGTACATACATCCTTTAAATATTTGAGTAAATATATGTGTGCATACTCTATAAGGTACTGTATCGGTAATTTTTAATTTATAATGCTTGTTATTTGATGCAGACCCATAACAGAAAAGTTTAGAGTGTTCTGGAATTTTCCACAAATTGCACATTATTTCATCCTTGTAATTTGTTCCTAGACCTGGAAAAAAAAATGGAGATATTTATAAAAAAATGTGACTGATTTTTAATCTTAAAAACTCGTTCAAAGACCCAGAATTGAAAAAAAAAATCCAAAAAAATTCTGGGTCAATTTCAATTCTGGCTGTTGGATAGTTGTAGGGACAGGAATTCCGGCTAATGGGGAGATTATTATGTTGTTTGTGATTCTTTATTTTGAAATAACATATTTTAATTTTTTTAAGCAATACATTATTTTGCCCCTTGAAACAGTGTCCCCAAATTAAGTTGAATTAGGTTTTGTCAGGTTCCTGGATTACAGTGTACGTACAGTATTTGTATGTTAACACTGATACACCCAGTACAATACAGTGTTACATCTGCTGGGTTAAGTATATACAGTAGATGATTTAAATCTTATGTTACTACTCGTCATACTGGTAGGACTGCATATGAGCCACGTGAAGAGACCTGCTTCTTGTGTTTCCTGATAAACACGTCTTGCAATGCAAGTTCTTATTCGACCTCCCAATGTACTGTCATGGTTGACTGACTGCAGTGTCTTATACTGTCCATAACTACTGTACTGGTAAACCTGGTGCAGTACCTGGCTTCTCACTGACATAATCTATTGTTGATTGGTTGGTGGGGAAGGGTTTGTTAAGGTAGCGTTCTACTCGAGTTTGAGGTATATCGGAACCTAAAAATGTATGGTTAAGATGTGAACCTTGTATTTATCAATCAAAGTTCCATCCTCATGTCTCAGGGTTGGCAGTCACAGTTCTCCACCCTAAAAGTTATCGGGCTGAATTTACCCGTCTTCTTAGGTTATGCATCTCTCCTGGGACCCAGCTTTTAATTTAATTCATCCATTTCAGTCTCTGTCTTTTGCCCATTAACATTACTGTATTAATATTCCGGGGTGGGGAGTAGCAAAGTATATTTACTTCATTATACTACTCGAGGAACTTTACTTATACTTTCCTTTTATATAAGTCCCCTCATAAATATTCTACTCTGCTTTTTCTTACAGTAAGTAAAATTAAGAAGAAATTATCTACTTTTACTTCATCATAGTGCAGTACTGTACTTCTTCCTTGTAAGACTCTTAAGCAAACCAGTGATATTCTTACTTGAGTAACTGTTTTAAACAGTAACAGTATTTTTACATAAATAAATATATCAGTACTTGACCCATCTCTGCTAATATGTTCCCTTCATCTCCAGAATGTAGCCAGTGTCCATTTTCCTAATTCTAAAATTTTTCTGTATTTCTCTTGTTGCTTTTTCCAGTCTTAGTACCGTACTTCTTCATTTGTTTTCCTACCAGTATAACTTTAACTACAAATTCTGCTGCAGCACCATATTTCATAGGACTCCTTCCTTTTGGAATTTACATGTACTGAGTGTCCAAGCTTATGACCTATTTACTGTACAGTATTAATACTAACCATAAATTTATTTGTTCTCGTATTTTAAGCTTGAACTGGTCTTTAAGATACGGTAATTAAATCCTGCTGATGGAAAATATTTGTGCTGTATTGTATAAATATTTTCTAGATAATTTCAAGTTTGAGAAAAGTTCAAGAAAATTTATGAGTAAACAAATGAAAGTACGTAGTTACTAAGCTGCTGTGTGTTACTTAGTAATGGATATCTTATCAGTGGTGTAAATTCTCTTTGTCACTAATCTTGTAAGAACAAAATTTAGTATAATTTTGATTTGAAGAATAATATAATACCTGTACAGTACTGTATAGCTAAAGAAGGTAACTGCACTTAAACGGTATCAAACTAGTCATTAATGTAACAATGATATTTACCTACCTGTAAAATCATTAGTGGAGATACTGTAAAGTATTCTATTAACCCCTTGTGTTTGAAGTCTTCTCTGGGCTGAATAAAGTTGTCTGGCACTATCCAAATAAAATATTAAAAGTGGCATCACCATTGTGAAGGGGTTAACTGAGTAATGATGGACTATCTGTGAGACGAAGGCTTCATGTTGAAAGGCCTCTCTTCAACAGAAAATGGTATGTGATGTAACTTTTGTCTGGTCAGTCTGTCATACAGTAATGAACTTTGTGAATTATGACATAATTTTGGGCAAAAGTGTATAGTATTTCGTTTCCATTATTTTTGCACAAGATCACTTCCATGGCTTCGTATCCCACTGTTGGTTAGTTTAGAATAATTTTAACTTGGAATCATCAGAGAGAGAGAGAAAATAATATATTGAGTGAAGTAGGGGGTCTGAACAAGGTTTTAAAGCAGGGTTATAAAAAGGGCGACTGTGACGATTTTACTGCATACTTTGCACACAAGAACTCTCTGCCTAGTGTTCTTTTAGCTCGCTTGCATGAATTGCAGAATAATTTGCTATATTGTACCACTTGCTTCATAGTTAATGTTTGTCATATTTTAGTACATTCTTAATCATTTAATGTTTGACTTGCAAGAGCAGGCATTGCCCTTGCCTTTTTTTAGTATGACAATTGTCTGAACAGTTTACCCATTTATCATTGTAACAAGCCCATTTTTGCATTAGACAGAAAGGTTGAGAAACTTTATCAGTCTGTATCTCAAAATTAACTTTTCCAACACTCAAATTGGAATTTCTCTGCCAGTTTGATCGATTTCAATGAAACAAACACTCAGCACAGGAAGAACCTTTCCTCAACATAATTCCAGAGTCCAATGTTTTCTATCTTGTAAGATTTATTTTTGGTTTGAATATTAATCTCGATATTTTGACGAAAATTTCAACTAAAGTTGAAATTTTTTTATCCTTAAAACCAAAGACAAAAACAAACATATCGCTCTGGACTATTCAATGACAATACTGTACTAGATCTCTTCGTACTATCAATTTTAAGGCAAAATAGAAAGAAGTAATGGAGAAATTACACCTTGAAAATTTAGACAAATGTGAGAAAATGTGTAGAGGGTTGAAAAATTTGAACGGGTAGAAGGGGATTATGGGGCTAGAATTGATATACTGTACATATGCTCCTTGATTGATGACAGGAATATTATAACAATCAACCAAAATTAAAACCACCTGCACCAAAAACCGGATTCTGCCCTAAGTCTTAAGGTTCACAAAATGTATGCATTAGCAAGATCTATTAAAACTTTCAAAGTGAGTTAATATCTTAACTACCCCTACCCCGATGTTAAAAAAAAATAGAAATTGGAAGGAAAACTGAAGCATAATTTTGCTGTGTGTGTTTACCTTACTGATTGTTTGTCTGGTAAACAGTTATTGAAAGTTTGTGTAATGAACCGTTTTACCTGCTTAAAACGGAATTGTGCATAACTTTGGGTATAAATCGTGTACATAAATGTGTGAAGAGCAAATTGCATGTGCTGTGATTGTTCTCCGATATGTCCTACCGTCTGGCGAGCGGAGAAGTAATATACAGTATTATCCCCAATGACTTGTTGGTATCGTATCTGGCAAAAGACTCTTGGCTTCGTTTGGTGATTACCACCTAGCCCAGTGCTTCAAGATCAGTGGTGATTATAGTCTCCTTTGTCTCGTTGATTACCTCTAAACAAATAAACTGGCCTCTGTTGATCCTCATTTGTTTCGTTTAAGTTCGTGATTGTTAGAGATATAGAGTAGAGTAATATATATATATATATATATATATATATATATATATATATATATATATATATATATATATATATATATATATATATCGCAGAAAAAATAAGTACAGGTAAGTGTAAATAAACTTAGACACGTGTGTGTTCTTATCAAAGAAGGGTTTGGTTGATTGGATTGTGTCGACTAATTTAAATCAATAAAATACCATTATCTAGTAAATCTATTTCCTGTATGCAGTTCACAGATTTCCCTTATGTGTTTACTCGGCTCTATCTTAAGAAATATCAGATGTATGAGAGCCTTGGGGGGCCGGTGTTTGTTGACGATACGATGGCGCGTATAGCCAGCAGGGTGATGGTGGCAGACGGCCAACGTGAAGCCCAAGCCATTTGCCGCCAAAGTGCGTCACTACCCGCCATTTTCACCATTATTGTTTTCGCACTCAAGCGTTGCAATAATTGCGGTTCATACTCACTGCCGACTTCCTTACATAGTATGGGAAAACAACTAACAATGCTCGCAACTAAAGGAATCCTGTAACTAATAATTATGTATTGTACCTGTACTTACGTAACCAATTTTAAGCTAGTCTAAAGTTTTCATTCTAGTGATTAGAATCATAAATATACTTAAGAATTGTGGGGTGGTGCTTGTTTCCCTTACTCGTATATATTGTAATATCGTATGACGTCGTTTTATCATTCATATCACATGGTGGATTTTTTTTTGTAGGAGACAATATCTACTCAGAGTTCAGGGAAGTGAATCCAATTTTCCGCGAACGAATTTTCTTTTTTTGGGGGAGGGTCTGCTAACCAACCATAGATGTGTGTGTGTGCGCGTGTGAATCTTGTTTTCACAAAAAACGGAACATTTTCGCGGGTAATTTGAGACATTGACTATAACGAAATTATTTTTCCAACCCTCTTGGTAATTCAGTCAATATTGATCTCGTCAAAACGAGTGGTCTCTTAATAAACATTACCTTTCTGCAGTTAACAAAAATCAGAAAGCGTTTTATAATTTTCAAATTTCTGCACCTTCCTCCCACAAACCTTCGAAATTTGGAAAGAGCTGAAAAGCAAATATTATATAACCCTCCTACACGTAAAATTGTTAAACGTGTTCAGTATTTTGCCATAATACATACAACTTCTGCACTGCCACAGCGAGAAAACTTTACCGGTATAACTACACGAGAATCACACCAAGGTGGCCCACCGTGAACCCCTTAACTCGTTCAGGCGGCCACAAAGTTTTGTAAAACCTTCCAAATAAAAGTAAACCACATACAGGCAGTTGACTCTTGGCAGGGACATCCCTGTCTGCGTAGCCGCCTTAGATTATTCACTGGATCATTTCCTCGTTGAAGGAAGTTGTACGGTATTTACAGTATATTTGGTGATAGTTGTAAGAGATTTATGGTGGTATTTGTTTAATCGGTGGCAATTATGCCATTGTTAGAAGATTTTGTTTACTGTTAGTGAATGGAAATTGTTATAATATACCGTAATTGTTTGTTAGCAAATGATATTTCTCTCATTGAAAATTCTCGTTATATGTGAAATAATTGGTTACTGTTATTGAAAGCTTTTTATGTAAAGCAAAATAGTTGTTTGCAAGGCATTTTAAATTGTTTGCGGGAATAGTTGGCTTGTTATTGAGAATAAATTTTTACCCGTTAATTTTGTTTTGCAAATGAAACTTGTATACGAATTTATTATCATAAACATAACCCATAACTACGCCATTGTTTATCGCAGTGCATTCTGGGGTAAAGCCAGGGTTGGGTCAGCCATCTTTGTTTTAATCCACTTGAATTGCAGTTATTTACCGCTAAAATGCCAAAAGTAAGTGTTGTGAGCCATATTCTGTTTCAACGACAGGATGTACCTTACGCCTTCAGCTACCAGTAGAAGATAAAAGGAAATTATGAATAGTCTGATTCGAAATGATACCAGGATTTATTCCCATTTCACAATATTGTTACTTTTACATCGGAGAAAAATAAAATAATATGCTCTGAAATAACGAGATGGGTAATTTGGGTGGTTGTTCAGTGCTTCGAACCAAAATCAGAGTCAGTAGAATCAGTCAGAAGCACCCAAATAGTGTACTGTACACGCAAATGTCCAATGGTGTTTTTAAACGTAGACAAAAAAGGGGGTTAATCATCATTACAATCAAGTCTGTATTGAATCATAATAAATATATGTAACTGTGTATATATAAATATAACCTGGCTCAGTTTTCCTATTTATATTTGGAAATAGAAGGGTAAAGGGGCTATACAACCACAATGGCATAACTTCACAAAAGACAGCGTATATCGGCCTCAGCAAAGGTATATACAGTACATGATAAAATGGATTGACGAAATGAAAGTACCTGTATACTATAAAGTAGGTTATAGCCTGGGGATACAGTACAGCTGTCATGGCTGTGTTGACGCTTGTGATCGGTGAGCGAGAGTCGATGTTTACGGTGATTTATCTTTAATCGAACTGGGTTTTGACTCGAATATCCTTGTAGAAAACCCTCTACATCTTAGCCATCATCCCAAACAATTAATTTCGTTGTCTTCGATCACAGAATTTTATAATTGCCCTTCTAACATCCTTCATACCAAATTAGACCTCATTTTGTTTACTAGTTTGTGAGAATTGTTTACGTGTCAATAGCCATAGCAAAATATAGCGCTGCCTTGGTAACATGGTGTTTGTATCCCATAAAAAAATACCTGTAATTTTTCGGAATTGGTTATCTCCTTTGTTTGTTTGTTTATGTTATGTTTTATAAGGAAACAATCTTGGTGGGAATAAGCTAGGTCACGCTAGTTAATATATCCACCAAAACGTTAAAATTTCTGATACCGTAACGTAAAAACGATGGGGTTAGTATCTAGCTTCAAGTCGCTAATGTTTCCTGTATTATTGACGTCATTTTCTTTGCTCCCCTTCCCCTATTTTTAAGGGTCTATGATGTGACAATACGTTTTGAGAATCTCGATAGTGTAGAACGTTTTACGTTGCCCGGAATTCCTGATTTTTTATTTTTATTTATTTTTTTGGCTGGTAGTTTATTTCCTATTAGAGGCACAGGGGAGGAGGAGCCTTGCTTGGCAGGGGTTCGTGCTTCTCACGCTACTGTGACGTCACTTGGTTATTGGTGACGCCAAGACTAATGGTGACGTGGTTAAGTCATAGTGAGAGATGCCGTCGTCATTACTTAGCCAGGGTGGTGATGACTCAAGGGAGGAGTTGGGCGAGGTTGGTGGGATGGTATTGGTGATGACAGTGGCGAGATGACGGTGGTGGTGGTGACGGGATGGACGGGGGGGGGGAGGGGTGGCACAGTTCCTGTACTTGTATTAAACATCTTGGTTGAAGGGTATGCAGGGTCAAACCACACACACACACACACACACACGGTGCATGAATCAAATTCCCGAAAATAAATAGTAAATTATTATTATTACGAAAAAAAAAAGGAATTCACCATCATATACAGTTGTATTGAGTGTTCTGGGTGTGATTCTACCTCCTTGAGTCCCCTGACCATCCATAATAGCCACCTTGTATCTAAATGACCAATAATTTTATACAAGGTGTGTGTGTGTGTGTGTGTGTGTGTGTTTTGTATCATGCAGTATGAAGTAAGGTTTTGGTAGCGGTGAATCATGTATAAGCCATCGAAATCCCGCCTGCCATCTCACATAGACAGTGAAAGCCACAGCCAAGCCCAGGTAGCGACATCATTTGCCTGTTGAACAACCATTTTTTTTCTTGGTGGTAACACTAGTAGAGTATCTGTACACAAGTTTAATTTCCTTCTGGTTATGCGGTTTCAATTCATCGTTGTTTTTTTGTCCTGGTAACGTCCGGTTGTGTCGTTCAGTAATTCCCCGGAATAGGCTACCCAGTGTTGTGTTATGTATTGTGGGTATTATACGGGGTTATTAAATGTTTTCAGCGTACCGAGGTAACTAACTGGTCGATGAGAAGATATTACAGCTCAATGATCAGGTAGTGGAGTTAGATGTGTTACTTAAGTTTAAGCAAGCCGTCTTCTACATCGATATCAACTACAATAAGATCATGTATGGAAACCTTGTGAAAAATATTTGAATATAATGTTTTTATGTCTACGTAATGTTTTATAGTTGCATTGGGTATGGGGGAAAAGCGTCCCTTGGTTAGTGGTAATTTATTGTTTAGCGATGCAGCTTTACCTTGTACGCAACCGGCAGCTGAGTGGGCGTGGCCAGCGAGCTGGAAGCAAGACGCGGTGACCCAGTCAGGTGGTTGAGGTGTGGGAAGGAGAGAACCTACTTGTTATGAAAGGCACAGTCAGACTTCCCCCACACAACCTCAGCAGCCTCCACTTACTGTTATCATCGTTGGCGGGAAAATGGTGGCTGTGTGTGTGCGTGTGTCTGTACATGTTGATTTAGTTGTTAAGGATAAAAACGGGTAATTTTTTGTTCATGAAGGTTTTAAAATATATTGAACAAAGAAAAGGTCGGGAATAAGGTGCTCCAACAGGTTCTGGCCTGCGTGTTTTATTCCCAGGGTGAGCAAGGTCTCCCACTCACTAGCTGGATACTCAGGCTAATGCTGCATTTTACAAGTTACTTGACTGAACTTAATACAGCTCTGGCTTACTGGGGATAAGTTTTGGTGTTTTTTTTGTATGAGAAGCACCTCAGAAAATACATCACCTCACGATAAACTGGACTTAATTGAATCTCACGTACGTAAACTGTTTATTGATTAATTATTTTATAATGGGGAGGTCATAATTTATAATGAAAGAATATATATATTGTGCTGGAAACAACCACAAATATACGTGACTGACAGTAGTCATATTTTGACAGCGTGGCGAGCAGGGTGTAAACTACAGCAGTAACTAATACTGTGTCTGTATGCATGTATTGATCACAGAGCCGCCCTCCATCCTCATGCAGGAAGTATAAGGTTATCACTGACTGAAGCCGGTGTGACCTATAGATGGAAATATTATTGAGCCTGACATCCCAGATACGTAGGCAGTGTTTATATAAGGCTCACAGTTAGAAGAACATTAATACGAATTATAAATGTCAGAACAAATGAAATATATATATATATATATATATATATATATATATATATATATATATATATATATATATATATATATATATATATATATATATATATATATATATATATATATATATATATATATATATGTGTGTGTGTGTGTGTGTGTGGACTGCGTTTTAACAGCTAGGTCTGGGTTAGATGAGACAGACATGAAGTGAGACACTTTGGGATCGATACTCCGGCGGGTTCGTGGAGCCATTTTGATCAATACGCAACACTGGACGACAGGTTGGAAAGTAGTATTGTATTGCTTTTGGTCCACGTGTGTCATTGTACATGTTGTGTTGATTCAATTGATATAGCCTCACAAGGTCATTAGTCAGTATGTTTGTTATGTATGCGAGCTGTACACAATACAAAGTTTTCCAATTTCACACCACATCACACTGACTGTTGAGCGTCTATACTCTGTACACAACTCGAAGAATGGACGGTATTGCTTCATCACCCTCCAGTTGCAACACGTGCTTATATTACGCGAATCTAAATAAGGTGCAGCTGAAGTAGATTATCATCAATATTGTGTGGTCATTTTCATTACGTGAATGTGTTGAAACGAAATAAATTAAATTATATTTGCTATAGCTTTGAAAGTTGTTGCCCCTGTAGAAGTTCATTAATGTGCATATTTACAATTACTAGGTTAGGCTGGGTTAGGGTATTATCCTTGTACTATTACTGTATGAGGCAGGGCGGAAGCCACTACTGTATATATCGTCAGCCCGTCTTGGAGGATATGTGGTTAACCATGAAGTCATTTAAACGCACTGTAGAGTAACGTTTACTTGTCATCCTCGTATGTGTTCATTCATAGAGTATATATGAGTAGTGTAGCAGAGGCGCGGGGATATTTATGGCAGTCAAGCAAGACGTAGCAGCACCAACAGTTGAGGGGGTTATGCCTGGCGATGTTTACCTGGCGTGGTAGTGGGCGGCCGCAGGGTAACCTTGGAGTACTCAACTTTTTGTTCGGAAGATTCTTATTCCCTTATGAGTGTTAACTTTACCACATCCTCGATTACTTTGTGTTCGTAATGCATTAATTGTTGATTCTGTTTATTAGGGCATTATGATGTTGATTATTACCTGTAATTTTATAGCTCAATGAATGATCAAAGCGCACCAATTTATGAAGAGGCAAGCTGCTATTGCATTCAGGCAGCATCGTCGGGGTAGCTGTACTAGTGGGCGGGTGGTTGTAGTGAGCCCGCCTGTGTCTCTACTGGGTGATGGACGTTGTTGCATCTTAGTTTTGTTGACTACTTAGTGTATGTAATCTTCCGCGTTCTGTTTCTTGGCGATATAAAGCTGTCTTATTTTCTTTATCACAGGATACTTTGTTTAATCTGTATATAGCAGGTGAGTCTTCGGGGTTATGTACTGAGGAGTTGTTGTGAGGCGGCGGCGGGGAATATCCCGAGGTAGGCATTCCACCTCTTCTCCTCCCAGGGTTCGGCAGTCCACCTCTCTTCCTCCCCAGGGTTTTCCTAGTCTTCATGCCTCACCCTAAATACTTATGTGATTCTGTAACCCACGTTGGCTTCTTTAATCCTGACTGCATCACCAGTTCCTTCGTTACTGACACAACTTCTGGTCTTAATGTGTTGGAAGTACACACGTGGGAGAAGTCACAACATACTTCACACTTCTCAGTATTGTCGTGCTGGGTAATATACACCTGCATACTACAACTAATTAGAGGTTCAGGTAATTTTGAAGTTACTGGTGAGAAAATATGAAACCTTTTATTTTTATCATAGCGTAGATAAGCTATTTTTAGGTATGTTTTTGTTTACGTTAATCCTGAAAGTGATGCAGTGGCTGAGTGGACACAGTGCTCACCTTCTGTCCTAAGTGTCATTGGTTAGATCTTGGGGGTCATTCACAGCCGACCATTGTGTAAATGGGTACCTGACTTTACAAGTTAGGGAAGTGAAGGCGGTCGAGTGCAGTGCCGGCCGGTCACGCTCTCTCTCCTTGCGTACCTTAAGTGTTTATGGGACCCACTTTCACTCTTAAGTCCTAAAAATAAACCCTAAGTCTCCTCCTTGGTTTATTCGTCCCTCCTTCTCTTCCAACCTCTCCCTCTATCCTCCCTTCTCTTCCTCCCCCTCTCAGGTTCCCCTCTGTTTTAAAACCCTGATGGACCTCACATGTTATATAAAGAGACAGGTTCGACGAGACCTTAATATAGTGGGAGATTGAAAGTCCCTTGAAAGATCACCTGTGTGTGGCAAGGTCTCATGGTCCTGTAGTCCCAGGGTCCCACACCTCACATATTTCCTGGATGACTTGACAAGACAGGGTAATGAGTGAAGGTTGGGTTAGGTTAGGTTAGTTTGGGTTTGGTTAGGTTAGGTTAGGTGAACCTCTTCGTTTATTCACGTTTGACCTTTATCTCCTTCAATGACCTTATCTCCCAGTGCTGGTGTTGGCTACGTTGTAGTACTTCCTGCTTGTGTTTCGCCGCAAAAGGAAGGTTGGTTATGTTGCCAGGTGGTGTATATATGAATGAATGTGTGTATGTATATATGTATTTATGTATGTGTAATTATATTTTTCGATTAGTAAACACTAATGGTATTTTTTTCCATAATGAAGACGATAAAATATAGTTCCATTAACAATATACTGTATATTTGTCATATTTTTATTTAAAGTCCTATATTAATTTTATTATAGAATAGTTAAGCTGGTGTTCATGGAAGATAATTATGTTAACGAGTTATATTTTCATCACGTCATTAAGTTATAATTTATCCTGTATTGATGTCAGATGTGTTAATAAGGGCGGGACACACGCCTAGTCCCCAGTATCACATCAGCTGGGCGGGAGGTCGGTCGGATGGTCTCGGTACAGTTGTTGGGCGGCTGGACTCGACAGGTGGTACCGTAAATATCTTTGGAAGAGAAAACACCTCATAAGAGTGTTTTCAGAAAGCTGTTTATTTTATTTTTCACCCATAAATATTTGAAGCACTTTTTTGCATCAATTTGTAAAGCTATAATCTAAACTGCTGTGTAACAATGTGTGTGTATAATAAACGGTTACAATCCAGTTATGTAATACCAAATAAATATCTACTGCCGCACGCGTCCTGTTGCTGTCAAGGAGGAGCCGCGAGAGGATGTTTGTATTACGGAGGGAGGGCGGGGTGGGGTGTGGGTGGTGGTGGCGGCGGTAGCGTTGAACTCTTGTTATGGGTTGAACATGACGTGCAACTAGGCTTCATTTGGGTCCTGAGGGCAGGTGAGGGAAATGTCGATACACCTAAGTAGCGGTTTTGTGTAAGTGTGTGTGTGTTTTCAGTTGCAGTCATCTGCAGGTGAGGAAGTTGAAGGTTCAGTGTTAGGTGAAATGTTGTGTGGTGGGGGGCAGAAACTACTCTCTCTGACACACACAGACGTTAGCTACACTATATGAGAGAGCACAGTCCGTTATATCAAGGACCATATAACGGACGAGACAGATTGATGTCCGTTAAATAGAAGTGTTTTTTTTGTACTATGCACATACCAACATGGCGGCATAAAACTCGACCTTGATATGAAAAAAAATAAAACACATTGTAGTTACTGTATATAGTTAAGAGGAGTTAATTACTGATACACCTGTACTACCCCCCCCCCAGTCAAGCTACAGGTACAACTCTTCCCCTTAAGTAGGGCTCATGGCTCCTCCCTGATCCCAAGGCAGCCATCGCAAGTCTTGGAACGTATATACTGCAGTGTACTGTATATTAAGACATGTTAGTTCAAGTATAAAAAGTACAGGTTTGGTTAGGGAAGATGGGGTTAGGTTAGGTTACGTTGGGGTAGGTTAGGTTAATTTTGGTTTGGTTAGGTTAGTTAAGCTCTACATCAAGGTCTGTAGGCGAACATAACCTCCGCTACACTTCTTTTTGTATTTTCGATTCCTGTATTCCCCAGAAAGGTTAACAAGTAAGATTTCAAAATGATACAGTAATTATTGGGTGTTGTATCTGTGTCATGTAAACCTGTGACGGACATTGTTTAAATATAGCTTTTTTGTAATGATAAGAGGAGTGTAGCTTTTGTAACTATTTGTTCACTTTATTACGAACAAAGACAATATTATCATGTTTGTTTTCCTGTTCAGCAAGATTGTAGGTATGATTAGTGTGTGTGTGTGTGTGTGTGTGTGTGTGTGTGTGTGTGAGGAAGCGTTTGAGAATATCTAAGGGAGAGACAGACCCTCCCCCCAATCACCTTCTCCCCTCTCCTACGCCTGGCCTTGTCACACACACACACACACACACACACGTACACGTTTATAATATATATACAATAACTGGCTATTACATTACTATTACACATATAAAACTCACTTGAAGATGTTTATAATAAAAACACAAACATCACATTGATTTATGTAAACACGAGTCATGTTTACCAAAAATAAGGTAATGTTTATGTTTTTGTGGGCGGGAGAGGTGTAGGCGTGGCGCTAATGAAGACCTGCCGTGTCATTGCCAACATTTGGATCGTGGTGAATTGATATAATATTTTGAAACGTCATCTATGATTGGCTTTAATAATATATGCAGGTGATTTAGTGCCAAGGATAACAGATACAGGTATTATATAATTAATTATAGAGAATTAATGACTATGTTATTATGGTAAGAGAAGATGAATTGTGTTTTATATATTAATGTCGCCACCGTTATGTCAACAAGGAAATTATTATTTTTTAACTGTTCGTATAATAACAGGAAGGACATGACCACGTGTTTAAAGCCAGTTCACCTTCAGTTAATCTTTAGTATAGGTTGTGGCCCCAAGTCTCATACCTTAAAGTAACTGAGTAAGATATAACTTCTTGTCTTACCTTAGTTGAGATAGCAGGTTAGGTGAGGTGAGTGAGTGGTTAGGTGAGGTGAGTGAGTGGTTAGGTGAGGTGAGTGAGTGGTTAGGTGAGGTGAGTGAGTGGTTAGAGTGAGGTGAGTGAGTGGTTAGGTGAGGTGAGTGAGTGGTTAGGTGAGAGTGAGTGGTGGTGAGTGAGTGAGTGGAGTGAGTGGGTGAGTGGTGGTGAGGTGAGTGAGTGGTTAGGTGAGGTTGAGCGTGAGGTGGTGGTGGTTGGTGAGGTGAGTGAGTGGTGGGTGGAGGTAGTGGAGGTGGGTGTGGAGGTGGTGGGGTGAGGTGAGGAGTGGTTAGTGAGGTGAGTGGTGGTGAGGGGGAGGTGAGTGAGTGGTTAGGGGTGAGGTGAGTGAGTGGTTAGGTGAGGTGAGTGAGTGGTTAGGTGAGGTGAGTGAGTGGTTAGGTGAGGTGAGTGAGTGGTAAGGTGAGTGAGTGAGTGGTTAGGTTAGATTAGTGTGCTCTGTTGTCTGTATTAAGTTCCAGGGGTTAAAAGTAAACGCGGGCTTCATAAGTCATTCCCCGTGCATAGTTTGAGGTACAGGGTGTTATAAATGGGGAGTAACTGTACGGTACTGTGTTATTTTTTTGTCTAACTGTTGTCGTGTAGGTGTAAGTTGATCTTGTTATTCTGCAGGTAAGTTGTCTACCTGTATGTGACGCTTGTGTCCCTCCCTCCCTCCCTCCCTCCCTCCCTCAACACACACACACACACACACACACACACACACACACTAACAAATATTCCTGTTGATATTAGGGTAACGCACTTTCTGTATACCTGCCTGGCTAGCTGCCTGACGGGGTGGATGTTGTAACAGTGACATAAAGACCTGGCAGGCTGCGAGCCCGTCACCTCCACCTACCTGTTATTGTTGTCACTTTCTCCTCCACTCCTCCTTTAACGTTAAGTCGAATCTGTCGGTTATACATACATACATACATACATCTTGGTTTACTGGTTTGTCATTCATGCATGGAGAAGGACTGTCATTATTGCTGTTTTTGTTTTCATATAAAGGTTCTTTTTAACGGTAAGTGATGATAATATTTTGGTAGATTGAGAAGGAAAACCTCTTTGAGTGCCCCTTCCCTCCACCCGCCAGAAGTGTGTCACCCTCCTCTATGTATGGGCGTGGAAGGTTATAGGCTTATATAAGTTTTGGTAAAAGTAATCAAGTCGACTCAACGCCTTCAAAGATAGTTAATGAGACTTAATGTTTATGCCTTATGCGGGGGAGGCATTACACAGAGAGTTGAGTACAATAGACTAAATCATCTCGTTTCAAGGTCGAACAAGAGAGAGTGAATGTTGTCGCTTATAACCCTCCTGTAGGTAGGTAGGTAATGGACCCTTTGTGAAACAGTGTAACGTGGCGTAGTACAGTGAAATCTCCATATAACGGATTCTCTCTCTCTCTCTCTCTCCATATAATTCGTGTTTCACATCTAACGGACCCTCAATATAACGGACTTTCCTCTATTTAGTTCGTTAAATAGAGGTTTCTCTATATGGCAACCAAAAATAAATTGGCCTCTTCACTGCGGCTGTGAGGTTTGGGCTGAAAGACGTGATACTCGGTTGAGATGTGGTTGGTGTATGAAGGCTGTTGTGGTGGTGTGGTAGCATGGTGGGTTGGTGGTGGTAGCATGGATGTGGGTGGGGTGGTAGGGGTAGTGTGGTTGTGGTTCGTGTGTTCATTAGTGTGGTGGCCGCGGTTTAGTGATGCGGTGAGCGGGTTAAACCATTTTTTTAGGTCATGACATTGAGAGTTTATTTATTGTTTACAATGTGTGGTATAACGATGGCTCTGAGGTGGTATAGTGTGGTAGTAATGGTAGTAGTAGGTAGTAGGGAGTGAGTACGAGAGGTGTGGGGGGGGGGGTGTCCGCCTCACACACCCACCCCCTACACCTCTGCCCCAGGATGAACACAGACGTTCTCAATAACCTCCCGTGGAATGATAGAATAAATTACTCATCTTCACTACACAGTCTTATATGCAGGTCCCCTACTCAAGGACCCGATAAACTTACATCACCTACGATTGATTAAGTTCAGGAAATTTGATAATACTGACAAGCATTCATACAGTCGTTAAGAGAGTAATTGGTAGTTATTAATTTGTGATGATGAGTAGGTCAGTGATGGAGGGAGGGATATCATTGTTGGGGGGAGGTATAGGAGTAATGTGAGTGTTGGAGGGTAGGGGTGGTGGTGTCAATGTTGGAGGGAGGGAGAGCAGTGTTGGAGGGAGGCGTGATCGTGTGGAGAAACGAGTGACTTAAGGAATGTGAGGATGATTGGTACCAGGCGAGGAAATGAGAGAGAGTGTGTTGTGAGGTCCCTTCCCTCCCCGGATAGTAGGAGACACCCGTTGGATAGGTAGATAGAGGGAGACTATTACTATTCATTGTTAGGGAGATTTGAGATAACATTTCATCAGATCCGAATGACGTTACAACACTTGAGTTGGTCTGTGTTGAAGGAGACGTTGTTGGTGACCGAGTGTAGGAGGTGGTCCAGTCATAAGGGCAGCATAGTGATACAAATGAGACCAGAAGGAGGGTAACGCACCAGCAGGAAGGAACCCACACGCTGATGAGGGAATATATAATGCTTTCTCGGCAATACTTATTTGGACCACTGTGCACACCTCTGTATCTTGCTGACCAAAACATTGACAGTTATCTCTCTCTCTCTCTCTCTCTCTCTCTCTCTCTCTCTCTCTCTCTCTCGTGTGTTGCTCTCCCCTCTGTTTACATCATCACCATCAAGTTCTAACCGTGTTGTTGTTGTTTCTTTGCTTCAGATAATCGGCCTCCTGGACGTCTTCACCCCGTCTAACAACTATGAGAACTTCCAGGACGTGTGAGTAACTACTGTGAGGTGGGGGTGTGTGTATTAATGAATGAAACGGACTCGTGTGTGTGTGTGTGTGTGTGTGTGTGTGTGTGTGTGTGTGTGTTTAGGTTAGATATAATGTAGGTTAGGTTGCATAGGTTATATTAGGATGGTTAATCTATACTTAAAATCAGCTGGGGTGACTAATGATCAGGTGATCCGGTCTTATAGTGCGAGATGAATGAAGCCGCCACAGTCAGTCAGCGTCGTAATCGTGTGAACGTTTCTCCTCTTGTTTACAGAAGGACCGTGAATGAATCTTATATGAACCATGTTGTGGGTGGGGGAGGAGGGTAGGAAGGGTGAAGGTGGGGTGGGGAGGATGGGGGAGTCTTGTAAATATTATGCCCCACTGTTTATAGCAACTGACTCGTATATGAATCATAAGGACGACGTGAATGTGGTCAGTCGGTGCAAGAGGGAAGGTGGACTCGGGTCTTGCATGGCACTGGCTCTGTATTTATATTTTTGTTTTGATAGTTATTGGTCTTTTTTTTTACACCAATTAGTGTTTTTTTTAGTTAATGGTTTTGTTTTTGTTTTAATAGTTATTGGTTTTGTTTTTGTTTTGATAGCTATCGGTCTGGTTCATGTTATAATCCACGCAGTCGTGATATAATAATAATAATAAACGGTTTATTAATAGAGTTGCAGCCGGTGGCTGAAAATATACAGACTTACATTTGATTTAGACATAATGATATAATATGTATTGAATACATTTACAGGGCTGTACAGTAGAGGGGTAGAGCTGTAGACTGTATATGGGGTGTGGGGGGGTAGAGCTGGGGGGTGTGGGGGGTAGAGCTGTGGACTGTATATGGGGGGTGTGGGGGGGTAATTAATGTCAAAACACCAGGTTAGAGGGAGGGAGGGGTCGATGTTCACTACTTGCCCTTGTTTACACCTTCACGGGTGTGGTTACAGACGGACGCAGATCAATTTGGTCTGGTCGAGCCGGTAGTAAATAATAAAATATATACATAACAGGTTTACCATTAGTAGGTGGTGGAGGTCACATGGTGTGTGGGAGGCATGGTGTAGCTCATGTCTACCCCACACACACACACCACCGCCACACCCACCTATACACACGCAACACTATACACCACCACACCCTCGCCCCATATAGGCAACAGCGTGAAGCACTCGTAATGTCTAGGCCACTGTCATCACGGTAAGAGAGAGAGTAATTGAAACTCTCTCTCTCTCACACACACACACACACACACACACACACACACTGAATGAATTTTAATGAATATACCCGGACTTCATGCACTTAAAAAACCCACCTTTTCCTTCACCTTCCCTTCCTCCTTCCAACCCACCCACCCCACCTTCCCTCCTACACACCTTCCCTCCCTCCCTCCTCCCTAACCTTCCTGCTTCCCTCCCTCCTCCCTACCCTCCCACCTTCCCTTCCTTCCTCCTTACCTCCCTCCCTCCCTCTCATTGTATTTGGCTCACGTAGGGCCTTAAACTTCCAGATGACCTAAAAATACCACCATGCACCAACCAGCCTGTGGAAGGACGTGGTAGAGGTAGTAGTAGTAGTAGTGGTAGTAGTAGTGGTAGTGGTGTAGCAGTAGTGGTGATGGTAGTAATAGTGGTGGTGGTAATACCTCGATTTAACGAACTATAAGATCGAAAGTCCGTTATATGGAGGGTTTATTAAAAGCACACTCATGTACAGTAGATTAGCTACGGATAAAGTAATTGATTAATATTAGATAACTGGAGTCGTGTACATTAGAATTACATAAGGCACGTAGATTATAATTAGATAAACGGCGTATAAATTTAAGTTAGATAAATTGATATAGATTAAAAGTCAGTTGATTTGTTTAAGATTACTATCAGATAAAATCGTAGATAAGTTAATTGAAATATAATTATATCTTAAAGGTATAATTGAACAGGTGTGTGTGTGTGTGTGTGTGTGTGTGTGTGTGTGTGTGTGTGTGTGTGTGTGTGTAAAACTATACGGTATCTCAGTAGTGTTTTATAACTATATATTTAATGTACTAAGATTAGCATAAACTTTTAAGAGAAATAGTTGACATGTATAGAAAAATGAGATACTGTGGTCATATAATTAGGGAAGAGAGGATAATGACAGACATTATAATGGGTGGAAGTTAGGTGTGTGTGTGTGTGTGAGATAATGGAAGAAGTGAACACAGGAAGGCTATTAATTAATCGTTTAAGGAAGCGTCACTTAGCCTTACTGAGAAGAGTGTGTACTACAACCTCCTCTTAATTAACTCCAAAGATAAACATGAAATTGACAAACCGGAGTAAAAATTCTCTTGGAGTTGTTTTTATTTTATTTTTTTATTATTCGTCTCTGTTCCGCGAATTTAGGACCAGGGAATGATTCTCTCTCTCTCTCTCTCTCTCTCTCTCTCTCTCTCTCTCTCTCTCTGTGGAGGAAGTTAGATAAGATAAGATAAGATAAGGTTCGCGATAGGGAAGATTAATCTCAGGTGAAATAAGTTGGGGGGGGTGTGATCCTTAGAGAGGAACACCAGGCGCTGCTAAATGTTTATGCTGGCGATGTCTGTGTGTGTATGGCGCGCACACACACACACACACACACACACACACACACACACACACACACACACACACTCTGATGACCTCTGACTGTAGGAGGTGACTGGGAGCATGACAGTCAACACGAGCGAACTGGATAGTGTGTGTTGGGGGAGGGAGAGGTAATGTTATCTGGGGCGAGAGTCGGCGACGCATCCTGTAGTCTCAGGTGTATGTACAGTATGTGTGTGTCTGTATGAGGGAGGTAGAGGTAGGGAGGAGAGAAGGGGAAATAGAGAGGGGGGTTGTAGAGTGAAGGACGGAGAGAGTGTGGAGGAAAGGGACAGAGAAAGGGGGGGAGATTGATGCACTGAATATTGTCTTCGGAAGTACTGCACGGGCAATGTGTTACGGGGCGTGTGTGTTGGGGGAGGGGCGGGGGTGTACAGCTGAGACGTGTGGCTGATATTTTGGTGGTAATAGTCACGAGCGGTGGCGACGACTACAGACGGACGGACGGACGGACGGACACTGTGGCGCTCTCTCTCTCTCTCTCTCTCTCTCTCTCTCTCTCTGTGTGTGTATACTGCTTTCTCCAACATTATCATCATCATCACATCACCAACACCACCACCACCACCACCACCACCAACACCACACCACCAACCACCACCACCACCACCACCACCACCACCAACACCACCACCACACCACCACCACCACACACCACACCACCACCAACACCCACACCACTTTCCCAACATTAGTTAAAATTATTTCCATTTTCCCCTTCCTTCTTTTCTCCTCCTTCCTTCCCTTCCTTCCTTCCTTCCTTCCTTCCTTCCTTCCCTTCCTTCCTTCCTTCCTCTTTCCTTCCTTCCCTTCCTTCCCTTCCTTCCTTCCTCTTTCCTTCCTTCCCTCTCTCCTTCCTTCCCTCTTTCCTTCCTTCCCTCTTTCCTTCCTTCCCTCTTTCCTTCCTTCCCTCTCTCCATCCTTCCCTCCACCCCTCAGTAATTATGTGAGTGTGCCTCCAGCAGCCACGTGTAAGGAACATGGGAGATGCACCTGTCCAATATTGAAATGAGTGTTTTGAGTGATAGCTGTTCGTGTCATTCGCGGTATTCTTCTCTTTTCGTGTTATTCTCTGTTTTGTTGGTCGTGTCGTTCGTTAATTGTTATAGGAGGTAGAGAGGAAGGGGAGAAAGAGTTTGTGGTAGGGAGGAAGGGGGAGAGAGAAGGTGTGGTGGGGATGAAGAGGTGTAGAAATAGAGGAAGGGGTGGGTGAAGAGAGGATGAAGGGGGAGGTAGAGAGGAAGGGGTGGGTGAAGAGAGGATGAAGGGGGAGGTGAGAGGAAGGGTGGGTGAAGAGAGGATGAAGGGGGAGGTAGAGAGGAAGGGGTGGGTGAAGAGAGGATGAAGGGGGAGGTGAGGAGGAAGGGTGGGTGAAGAGAGGATGGGAGGTAGAGAGGAAGGGGTGGGGTGAAGAGAGGATGAAGGGGAGGTAGAGAGGAAGGTGGGTGAAGAGAGGATGAAGGGGGAGGTGAGGGTGTGAAGAGAGGATGAAGGGGGAGGTGGTAGAAGAGAGATGAAGGGGAGGTAGAGAGGAAGGGTGGGTGAAGAGAGGATGAAGGGGGAGGTAGAGAGGAAGGGGTGGGTGAAGAGAGGATGAAGGGGGAGGTAGAGAGGAAGGGGTGGGTGAAGAGAGGATGAAGGGGGAGGTAGAGAGGAAGGGGTGGGTGAAGAGAGGATGAAGGGGGAGGTAGAGAGGAAGGGGTGAGTTCTTGATTGTAGACAACTTCGCTGAAAAAAGCTTTAATTTATTTACACACACCTGTGGTTCCTGGTATTGATTCATCTATTAGTGTGGGGTGTAGGACGTGGGGACTACTGACAGGTGTGGGAAGGGGTGTAATAAGGGAGTGTGTGGGTGTAATGAGCGTGTGTGGGTACTTTATGGTTGTATGTTGACGCGCTATGCTTATATTGATAATGGTTCAGGATTTAAAGTGGGATTCGAAAACGTAAACATAGGCGCTGACAGTGAAGGAGGAAGGGGAGAGAGGAGTGCAGAGCTTAGATGAAGAGATTAACATAGAAGTGGTGGCGTGTGTCTAGGTAGAAGCTAGGAGGATAGGTAAGGCGGGTATAATGCGAGGGAGGAAGAACAGGAGGTAGTTAGACAGATGTAGACAGTAAACAACGATAGATGATGATGTTTTACGCCCGCTCAAATCAAAGACAAACTCAGGTCGATAGAAGACAGGAATTCCTAATTAATTGTCGCATATCATCTCTGTCTAGTTATATACGGTGTTGTGGTGTTTGATCCAGAGGCTTAGTGTTTAGCTTGTGAATTATTAATTCTCTCTCTCTCTCTCTCTCTCTCTCTCTCTCTCTCTCTCTGGAATTATCTTCCTTTCCTCACCACCCACTCGCCATCATCACCACCTACCCCATTATCATCACCTTCAAGCTTAATTACACAGCTATCAGGCAGCTTAAGCTTTATCTACGAGATGTTGGCTCAGGGTTTATGAAGCTTGTACCGTATGTTTACCGAGACCATTGGACACACCCAGGTAATGCAGCGAAGGGTAATGTGTGGTGGCTAGGAGTAGAGGGGGGGAGGAGGAGGTGAGAGACGAAAAGGAATAAGAGGAAGAAAAAAAAGAGGAGGAAGAGACAGAGAGAGAATATATCACAGTAAGAGGCGTGTGGCTGTACGTGAACTTTACGACAACATAAAGCAATGTTTATGGGGCAGACCTCAACATCCAGCAGGGGTCGTGATGCAGGTGGCAGATTAGGTTAGGTATTATCTCTCACCCCCAGGGATAATATATACTGACACACACACACACACACACACACACACACACACCTCACAATACCGTGGGGTGGGGTAGCTGGGGGGTACACGCTGATGGGGGGCTTCTTAGGTGCCACAAGTATTGATTTAAGTCAGGTAGGTATAGAGAATGGAGGTCAATGTTATCAGACTAAGTATAGCTTAACCCATTCTGGCGCCCTACATCCCCTTAGCTGTCTCTGCCTGCCGTCACACACACACAGGTTAATGATCGTGTAAAGAGTGACACAAAATTGTTGGTGGTGAGAGAAATTGTGACATAGACGATTACAAGATAGTGTTTGTTTGTGGGGTAACCTTTGACACACACACACACACACACACACACACACACACACACACACATATGACTGATGGTGTTGGCAGATGAGTCATGTTAAGTGTGTGGTGTTGATGGACAGGATGAGTGTGTTTGTGTGTGTGGAGGAGGACAGCAAGGTGACCCCTAGTCAATTTACTGTACCTGGTGATGACATTAACTCGAGTTCCTCCTCTTCTTCCTCCTCCCCCTCTTCTTCCTCCTCCAGCTTCTCCTCCTCTTCTTCTACCTCCTGCTCCTCCTCTTCCTCCTCCTCCATCGTCACCACCTACCATTTAACCTTGTATCTGCTCTCCTGCCACCCTCCTGCTGCTCTCTCACCTTCCATCAACTCTCCCACGCTCTTGTCAACGGTTGTGGGACGTACTGGGATTAGCTGGTTAGATGTTGGGGGGAAAGTGTGGGGTTGAGACGAACACACACACACACACACCATCATCATCATCATCATCATCATCATCAGAACCTACAGGTTAATACAGCTGGTTAGGGCTTACTGTCCCCCTCAAGGCTATAGGCTGTAGTGTGGGGGCGGCAGTGTCACTCTCGGGTCCAATGGTCTTACGGCATTAGAAGCTCACCCAGTGAAGGTTAATAACTTCACGCAATTATTGACGAGGTTGAGTGTGGGGATTAGCTGAAGTTTTTAGGTCACCAACAGCCTTTGCACAGCTCTACTTAGAATTTAACCTTTGTAAAGAGGTCAGCTTCGAAATGAGCTGAGCAGGTTAACAGCTTTTGCCTGCTGAAAGGATAGATACTGTACATGCAAGATGTCTCGGGAACAAAAAAATATTCACATTGCCTCATAGATTTTTGTGGAGATGGCGCATATGTTTGTGTTACAGCAACATTGTCCATACTTGTTGATGTATGAGGTGTATCATAAGTGAGGATAGTGTTACAATACTTGCATCTAAGGGGCTGTCACGTTGGCCAAAACTTCTGCACTCCTTGGGAGAAAACAGCAATACACCTGTTTTCACCTGTTAATTACTTGATTCAGATATTTTTTATGCTTAATACAGTTAAAATCGGTATATTGCACCATTTAAACATGTTAATTTTCAGTTTCAAGGTGAAAAGAATTTTTAGCAAGCAAAAAGTGGGTTCGTGATATTTTTGAGGTTTTGATTCTGTTCATAATATCAATAAGGTACAGGTAAAGTATTGTACTTAATGTTCTGATGAAGGATATGGGCCTAATTTTTTTCTTCTCTCTCCAGATACTTAGTAACATCTCTAATGGGAGCTGACCTCAATAACATCGTCAAAACACAGAAACTCACAGACGACCACGTTCAGTTTCTCATATACCAAGTACTCCGCGGCCTCAAATACATTCATTCAGCCGGTATCATACACAGGGTGAGTACTGTACTCTACACCTCACTTATGGATTCTTACACCAGTTTGTTATTTGAAATTGGATTGAAATTATAGGAGTCTTCTAGTTTACATATTTTAGAAGCTTGGAAGTTTAATTAGGGTACAATGCTATCACACACAATTGAGTTATGTTTCAGAGACTGTACTGTAAATACAGATTAAAAATACAAGCATAATTACCTCCACCAGGACTTGAAGCCAAGTAACATAGCAGTAAATGAGGACTGTGAGCTGAAAATCCTAGACTTTGGTTTGGCAAGACCCACAGAATCGGAGATGACGGGTTACGTAGCCACCAGATGGTACCGGGCACCAGAGATTATGCTTAACTGGATGCACTATAACCAGACAGGTATATTATACGAACACTTTCTTGTGCATTTTTATTTTTTCTAGATCTACAATTCTGAGTAATGTACAGCAGAGCATAACAGGTAGTGAATATCGCAAGACCCACAGAATCGGTTAAGATGATTGTTTCAATGGGTTACGTACCGCCACCAGATGGTACCGGGCACCAGAGATTATTTTCTTTAAATCAACACTGCATTATATATTGTCAATATGTAAAATATATTTCAAAATGACCAATAATTTGCTTGGAAACACAGCGTTTAGTTGAAGAGAGTCTCAAGCAAGATGTTACCTCCAGTGAAAACAGACAGGTATATTATACGAACACTTTCTTGTGCTTGATTTTACTATTTTTAAGCCCTCGATTAATGTATTGGCGGACTGATACTAAAAGTTCATGTTGAGTAAGAAATCGTTACGAAGCAGAGATCCTTATGGAAGGCAGGTAAGAAATTTGAATATCGTCACTGTAGTTTAGTTGAACAAAATTAGAATTACTGTATTACTGATCACCCTAGACCACATTGTACTATACGTCACTTTGTATCTAATAGTAATTGACTCCGGAGGTTTTACGTTTGATATTAATTATGGCTTTATGATCACTTAGTTATTTACATCAGTGGGATTAGCATAGGTGACCAAATTAGGCTTGATCATTTATTGGGGAAGTACAGTACAGTAGATGTAAACGTCAATCAATGCACGAGGGAAGTAAATAGAGTTTTCTCCGTTTCAGTGGACATATGGTCGGTGGGGTGCATAATGGCCGAGCTTCTAACGGGGCGAACACTCTTTCCTGGCGCCGATCGTATCCTTTTTCCCCCTTGTTTAGTTTTGATACAGTTAAGAGATCTCAAGTTGATTGTCACTTATTTTAGGCCGATCAAAATGTCATAAAGATTTAGTTCTATGTACATACAGTATACAGGCTGTCACTGATGTACTACTTGTGTACATTTAGCCGTCAGTTGCATTATATATTCATATGTTCCTGTGTTTGATGAAGTCTTTTTCCCCTGTTGTTACGTTTCTCTCATAACCAACCACAGGAGGGTATCCATGACAGCAGGTAGGGACTCTATTTTTATTATTGTGGTTTACTGTCTGATGTTTTAGTTATTGGTAAGTGTACAGATATGACTGACCTCTCTTTCAGAATGTTTAAGACAGAAAAACCCCGCTTGATTTTGCGATGTTCGGATGTAACTAATATGCTCTTTTACCCCTTCACTATGGGGATGCCACTTTTAGTATTTTATTTTGCTAATGCCAGATGATTTGGTTCAGCGGAGAGAGGACCCCGGACACAAGGGGTTAAAACTAACAAACTTGATTTAGGTTTTATGACGCATTGATGGGTGGTCTTGTGGCTACAGTCATGGTGGTGTTGGTCCATATGGTGTTCGTTCTTTTTTATGGTACTCAATAAGACATCATTACCTGTGACAAATTGTTACTGGACTGTATATAGTTTCAGTAATATTTTATTTTTCAATCCAAATATATAATGCATTGTTTATGTTCATATTTCTGTATTGTCCTGTGAAAACATACCTTGCATAATCTGTGGATTGAATATTATGGTGATGACAATATTGGTGTAGTCAAAGTGCACTATAATCTTTTGTTTTATTTCAGTGTACAGTATCTCATGCTTGAGGGTCATAAAGAATTAATTTATAAATTCATTTTATAAACCTGCACCTCACAGGAACATCATTTTCACTCTCACAGAGCATAGCGTCATCCAACACCCAGAACCAAAATAATGACCTATAGTCATGATTCTTGTATATAAATTGCAGGGTTGACAAAAACCATTGTTTTAAAAAACCTTGGTTTCTAAAAACATTATTTTTAAACCTAAAAAATAACTGTGGGGGTTTAGTGCTATTATGTTGGTTTAATTAGTTTTTAGTATTTGTAGCCCTTTTTATACATTTTTAATATGCTATTAATCATAAACTTTTCATTCAGGATGATTTAGCAATCATATAGTATACTCTTTTTCCATCTAAAAAAAATCACCGTGCAAAAGCCAAATTTGAAAAACACAAGCTTTGATCAGTCACCCAGACTCATCCTATGTGCTTAAAAGACAAAAAGTAAGTTTAAGTTCTTCTTAATGCATGGAAAATACTATTCTACTTTTACAGTTTAAAGTTTTAAATAATTTATTTAAGTACAGTTGGAGAGAGATGGTCAGTGGTAACTTGGCTCCCCTGGACCTGTATAATACATGATCTGAACATATTAGGGTCAGAGCCCAACTGTAAATAGAAGCAGTCACCAGTTATACTGAACAGTGACAACTTGGCTCCCTTATAATCAGGATTTGAGATGTGTGCAGCTCTGCAAGAAAGCTTATTATCACCACTTTCTCCAGTGTATAATAGTTCACATCCATGTATATATTGAACAACCATGGGAACATAACGCATCCCTGTCTAACACCCACGTTTATTTCAAATGTTTCACTTTATTTCCCATTTACTCTCACTCTTTCCCTGTTGTTCTCATGGAGCGCTGAACACTTTTTCTATCACCAGTACAGCACATTGGCACCATTAAGATACATATGCAGTGTACTGTACTAAAAAAAAGAAATCTGTCACTGTCTTACACCTTTCACTTTTCTCAAGTTTTTTTGTTCCCAACTATTTCCAGCATTACAGTCTGCCAGTGCATTCCTGCTCCTCCAGAATTTCATTATTTCTCCATCCAATCACCAGTAGGTTAGCAATACTTCCTCCCAGCTGTAATTTCTCAGAGCTTTTTCAGTATATAGTCCTAAAAATTATCCACCATTTGTCAAGCACTAATTTGCTTTCCTCTCTGATCTTCAGTAGTACAGTATTCCAGTTCTCCGATAATTTGGACTTCTTGATAAATTATTTATTCGTTGCATCTTGAATAGCTTTCAAGACTTACTCAACAGTAATGCAACACACTCCTAACAACTCCAGCTCTCCAAAAAGAGCACTGAATAACAATTTCTGTATGTCTAAAAACTTTGCTGATGGTATATCCCTGGACCCCTCTCCTGGCGGTGAAGTATCTGTCTGTTGTTGACTCACAGCCACCTCTTCCCGTTTAGTAGTCACTTGTTGAGCGAATAAGGGTGTGCCCTAGAGTCATGGTACACTAATGGGCTGTCTTTCTTTTTTATAGGTTAATTTAAATGTGGTTTATAAAGATATCATCCTAGACTTGATGGAATAATTTTGAAGAGTTTCTGTAGTGGTGTTGGCCCAGGTACAAGTACTGACCTTTTTATCAACATTATATGACAAAATATTGCAAGTGGTATTGGTGGTCATGTGCCAAAGATTTTAATTACAGTATCTTATAGTTGGTATCAGTTGTTTCCTTTTGATTTGATTTATAACAATTAATTTTGTTTGTAAGTGGGTGGAACTTGTGCTATAGACGAGGAGCTGTCGGGTTTCTTACACTTTATAGTGAATAATCTAAGTCAGACAAGTTTATATTATGTAATAGCATAGCATAACTTCCTTTTCTTTATGTGTGAGAACTTAGAAGTTATGATTGAGGGATTCTTCCAAATGTACAGCAACCCTTATTTTCCATCAGCAGGATCCATAATCATGTATGTTGATTTTTTCTAACATAGTGATTTGTGAGGATCTTGAAGGCTGAATAGTGTTGGTGTGCTGGGAAAAATGTTTACTCCCGTTAGTCTGCGTCAAGTCACAGTACCAGAATTAAGGGTTATTCATGCTTCAGGTCTGTTCTTCAATAGATAAAATTAATAGTTATTTTCTCTATAATATTATTATTAGAGTAAAGAATTAGGTTTTTTTTTGGATTATGAGTTATCTTTATTTAATTTTTTTAGTATTAAATTATGTTATTTATTTCTTATTTGAAAAGATTGAATTGAAAAAAAAACATACAACAATTAGAAAGGGCTTATTATGTGCATTACAGAAATGGAAAAATAGTGTATCAGAGTTTGTTTTTTTTTTTTTTTAATACTAGTATATATATGCATGACAAGCACGGTACTTTGTTCTACATATACTGTACAGTACAGTACATGAATAATACTACAGGTACTCGCCCACTATAGGTTACAGCTATACACACCTTTTCTCCATCTTTTCCATCAACATGCTCCTCACTCTTCTTATTATCATTGCTGATACTGTAGTTAATTGAACCATGGAGCTTTTAATCTTGTTTGCATTTCTCCAAATTGAACGTACGCTTCACTTGCTGATGTTAAACAGAACTCATTTAGAGTGAGAGAGAGAGACGGGCGGCTCTACATTAAATCTAACCAGTTGGCTTTCTAGTGAACTTGGGATAAGATAAGGATGTGTAAATTATGCATAACTGTTTTATGTCTCAACTGACAGAGTGTTGAGTGCGGTCTTAGAAAATAATATTGATGAATTAGCAAGATTGGAAAATGAAGAATATGGAGATGGATTATTGAATGTTGGTTGTGAAGTTACGAGAGTGAACAGAATAAGAACTACTGTATGTAGAATAGGGAAAGGAGTGCTTAGTTAATCTGTGATCTGTATATGGAGTGTGGGTGGAACAGAGTGATAATGGTGATTGAGTTCAGTGAAATGGAGGAGAGTGAGTGGATGAAAGCGGTGTAGCATTTTACAAAAAAAGAAGACTTACAGATACTAGGAGGAGATTTTGTATTTGCCTCCCCATTGGATAATTAGAAATGGTTCTTTAGATATACAGCATCATTTTGACGTTAGATTTTATCCACGAAAGTATTTCTGTCTTGAATCCCCATATTCTCTGTATTTTGGTTCTTTAATGATTGTGGACACTTTTATCTTTTTTTATTTTCCTTCTTTTTGTTTTTTGTTTTTTTACTATAATTATTATCCTTTTCTGACATTGCTTCAGGCTGGAGCAAGTGTGTTAATGGAGACAGTCTTAGTTTCAGTTAGTTTTCTTTATTGCTGAAGTTTAGATCCCATAATGAGGCAGCCAGTATAACAGATTAAGCCGTGTTTCATAGTTACATAGGATTGTAAAAGGGGTTAAAAGATCACAATAAAGAGAATCACTGAAAAGAAATGTGTGTCTGAGGGCTGAAACGTGTGCTTTTTTTTCTGAGGACCCACATCAGATTTGAACTAAAATCATTCCAGTAATTGCTGCTAACAATGTGTATAATCTAAAACTCCAGAAGAGAACATGTATATACAGTATATATATATATATGTGTATACAGTATTTACCCGAGTGACAATATATACCGTAGCAATATCCAAACAATTTAAAATCTTGCTTGAATTACCCTGCCTGTTTGCGTGTGTGTGATCGTTTGTGTTGGTGTGTAAGAGTTGTGCCTGTCCTAGCATGTGCTGTTGTGGCCCTTAGTTGAGACCTTAGATATCCAGCAGCTTAATCTTATCATGGAGCTGTTGGGGACGCCACCACAGGAGTACCTCAACCGCATCACCTCGGAATCGGTAAGTTAGTCCTCTACAGCTGCCTCTGCCCTCGTCTGTATAGTATAGTCGATGCTTTGTTGTCTTAACCCTCTGATTGTGCTTCTGTTAGTTATCAAAATGGGTGTATATGGTAGCATGTAATGACTGGGCATTCATGGCTGATTTACATTAATAATACCACATATATCTCTAGCAATGAAACATACACAACCTTGGCTGACTATCTCAGCAATTAATTAAATCTGTTTTCAATATTAAACTAACATCCATTTGAATACGAAGAAAAACCCGAGGTGACAAGCATGAGAGGGGTTTCACTGGAGAGAATTGCAGGAACAGACCGTACTTCGATGTTGGTGTGTGAATAATGTTGTGTATTTAAGACCCACCGTGCTGTATGGAAGAAAAGTCTTGAGATATAAACAAACAAACTTACATTTTCTTCTGCTTTATATAGAGTTTGGCATCAGTTTAAGAATACGTACAGTGTGCAGTAAAATGTCCATCTAATGGAATATGTTGGGGAGGGCAGTGTGTCATATCGAGGTCCGTCGTTAGATATGACCCCCTCCCCCCCTTGCAATCTGCCGGACTGTATGACAAAAAGTAGCTTCTTATATCTAAGTACGTAAGATGTGAAACCTCTAATTAACGGATTATGTAGAAGAGGATAGTCTTTTATTTGTTGGTTTGCTTAGTCTTTGGCAGATTAATTAATTTTTCATGCTGAAATTCTATATATATCTGGTATAACTGTCAATCTTGTTTTGGTTGGCCCTGAGACTGAGGCCAGGCTCTATGGTGTACAGGTGGAGAATATCACACCCTCGCCGGTACTGCTGAAAATATATAACGACACTTCTGGTGGTCTGAAATAAAAGCAGTACTGTACTATACTGTAGTACTGTACTGTATTGTACTATAATATCATGAATGCAGTACATACTGTACTATAGTGTACTGTAGTAGATACTATATTGTATGTAGTACTGTACAGTGTGTGTGTATGTATATATATATATATATATATATATATATATATATATATATATATATATATATATATATATATATATATATATATATATATATATATATATATATATATATATATATAAAACAGTAACTGGGCATGAATACAACAGAACTGTACGGTTGGCGGCAAAAACGAAGAATCGTCTGGGAACTGGAAACACAAAATGTTTTGTCTGGCCTGATCTGTCAGTCTTCATCATTACAAGATATATTTATATCTTCACATTACAAGGGAAGTTTTCAGTGTTTGAGTTTAGTACATATTCAATTAATTTGATAGATTATGTACCATTTGGTGTGTTTGTTTCCTTTCTGGCAGAAGTTTTGATAATTATTGAAGTCTGTGACAAGAAGATGAAGTATTCTCAGCTTTAATTTTTTTTCCAAATGATCACAACATAATTGAATTTTCTAAACATAATTTTATATACAGTACTGTAAATTATTTCTACATTCACCCCATATACTGTACAGTACAGTACAGTACAGTCCACAGAACGACATCCACTTTTCATCCTACACAGTCCCTTAACTCACTCTAATTTATCTCTCTCTTCACTTTTTCAAGCCAGATGTTGTGTTTGTATCAACTTACTCACAAGTTTTCTTTATTAATATCTACTTTTTTTATGCTTCATCTTCTTCCTAATGTTTGTTTTAATATTTGCACTTCAGTTTGTTATGGTTACCCATCAACTTCTTGTACTGTATATAGAGTTACCGGTATATCCATTATGCCTCCACACTGCTAACATTGTTAGTCTGTTTGTATTTATACACTAATAACAATACTGACAGGTTATATTTTGTTCCGTAATGTTTTTCATTCACAAAACATCTCGGTACAAATAAGTATTAATTCGCAAATTGTGAAGTATGATGAAACTGTAAATACTCGATTAATATTACGGACTATGGTGAACTTTTAGGGGTAATAGTACTGTAGTATTAAATATTTACTACTAATAATGAATGTTGGAAGTTTCTCTAATAAGGATTAAAAGTCATGCAATTTAATTTAACTGGTTGGATGAATCAAGAGAGTTTTGTGAAGAGTTAGACAGACCCAATTGTTAGATATGATTGCTTTACACTGTTTTATTTCATGTTATTTCTGGTACAGTATTATTAATATACATAGTCCATCATAAACTCAATGACTCTAGAATTCTAGCACTACTGGCTTGGAGTTGAAAGCTGGTGATAGTGTAGTGTTCCACAATGCTCAGTGTGTTCCTGTGATAGTGTAGTATTCCACAATCTTCACTGTACCGGTGATAGTGTAGTGTTCCACGATCCTCACTGTGTACCGGTGATAGTGTAGTACTCTTGGCTCTTCACAGTTAACGGTGATTGAGTAGTGTTCCATATATCTCCTTCATAACATGTTCTTTCCATCCTCCTGCATTATGGTGATTTGGTGTACTGTATATTGTATTGATCTGTAGGTCAAGTTACACCTTTTTATATACTGTTGGGTTACCTTAGCCCTTTTATCAGACATTGACCAGCTGAACAAGATTATGAAGCTGGTGGGAACGCCCAGTCAGGACCTAATTGATAAACTCTCCAGTGAAGAGGTTAGTTCCTCTTGATGCTGGGTACACCAGGATTATAGTGGGCCACTTTTAGTTGTTATCATATCTTAGGCTTTTGGTAAAACATTGCCTTATTTATTTTTTTTATTATTGTTTCTTGTTTTCCGATGCTTTTTTTTTTTTTTTTTAATCGCTTACTAATACAGGCCACAGTTTTTCCTTGTGGTCATTTAATATGCTTGCAACTAATGACAGACTTGATTACTTATATTTACTATTTTGTTATACAGCATTGCTTGTTTCTTTATTATGTAGCATAAACATTTTTTTATGATCTTGCTCTTTGTGTTAAGGCTGTGTGAATGTTTGCTGTCATGAGCCAGATTCTATTGGTTTTTCATCTCAAAGGCCTCTCATTCCAGTGCTGAAATATCCATTTCTTGTAGCTATTTAATATGCCTGATATATATATTTATTTTACATCATACTATATTCATGGACTTGACATTTGCTTATCACCCTCTTACTCATGCAAGGTTCCTGTTTAGTTACTGTTCTGGCCTACATTTTTTGTCTACAAGTTTTGCTTGCTATATATTTAAGAAAAGTTGTGTTGTGATCAGACTGTAATTAGGGTAATCTTTGAGAAGTCCCATCTCTCAGCTGGTTTAGACATGGAGACTATCCTGTATGTGTGTCACAAATATTCAAGTCAAAGATCAGCACACTTGAGCAAGAAGTACTGTAGATAATGTATATTGTGTATAAGCTACTTTAACTAATACCCTGTACATCAAGATGAAAGCTACAGAGGAGGAGGAAAAATACAATATATTCTTAATGATTACCAGTGCTGTATATCATAATATTTACAATTGAATTTTATGCCACTGTCTTGGATAGTTACCATGGCATTACAGTAAAGTAGAGTACAGTACATGTAAGCCATGTGCTCATCTGTCTGTCAAGCTATCACCTGTTTGTTCTAGTGCAGTATCCTTTCTATCACAGTGGATGAAACTCAACGAGATTTAGTACACAGATTTGTCCGTTGTTATCTATTTTCAGGTCAGTAGAATAGAGGTCACATTCACTGATCTTTGATTATCACCACCAACAGAGTCCTGGACAGTGGCATAATGCCTCAAATGTCCTTTCCACCTGAATTGGACTTTAGCCATTTGCATTTATAGGGCCCTTAAGATTATCATTGTAAGTCTTCTACACCTCAGTCCTATCACACCACGTGCTTGCAGGAATACAGTACATACGCTGTGCTAATTTGATCTCTTCACCCCATGCTATCTATTGCTGGATTCATAGGTACTCAAATCTCTATTAGTCATGTCACAAATGTCCCCTCTTAGTTCTAGATATGGTCATCAGTGTTGCGTATCCTTATCACTTCTTCATTTTTTGTGTTGAAAAGTGTGTGCAGTACCATGTTGTGTATCTTTATTTTGTTTTAACTTTGTAATTATGTAGTTTCTGTGACCTTGTCTGGGTATACAGGTAGTACTGCACTTTATATGTGGTGAGTGTGCATATGTTCATTGTGAAAGGATATAATAATTTAACTTTGTAGAAAAACTATTAATTAGATATTCTCTTTTAGGATTTCTATGGTAAAAAGTCATGCAGAGTTTTTTCTATATGGTGACTAAATAGCACGTGATTTAGGTTTATATGGAGTTTTATTTTATTAAGTGAATGAATTTTCCAACTCCTTTGTGTATTTCCTCATACCAGTAATACAAAACTTTGAGGTGCCAGGTTTTCCATATTTGTAAGAGGAATAACATTTCCTTCATTAATGGTTGGTCTCAACATCTTTCTTTCTCCTTCTCTTACGTCTAAATTTCCTGAAGTGTTGCATGAAGGATCTCCGTCAGACTTTGCGGTGTTATTGGGTTTTTTACGTTTAAGATCGAGAGAAGTAACAGAAATGCACGATACATATAAGTACTTTGGGAAGAAAATCTGTGGTGGCCTGGCTGTTAGTTCAGTAAAGAGATCTTCCTGACTTAGTTGGAAGTTAGAGGTAAAACTTTTGGCCTACAGGAATGAACGGTTTCTTGAGCATCTTAAAAACTGATCTCAATACAGTAAAGGTAAAAAGTAGATTTTTTTTTTAAGTGAATACATTTGGGAAATACCCCTGTAATGAGACTTGTTACTTATTTGTGAATGTAGATACAGTATTTTAATTTGTCATTTGTTTTTCTAATATTTATTTTGGAGCCAGGAGGCTATAATAAGATATTTTTTCTTGTGGCAATTCGTCTTCTACTGCAGTGATTCTTTTGGCAGCCGATTGCCATTAGATTAGTTGACTGTGTTATGGGTGTTGCCTTGTAGATATTATTAAAACATGTTCTAGTGCAGAATAGAGTGCACCTGTTAGAGGTAAATATAATACACAGTAATCACAATGGTGTTGACTAATATAATTATAGGTTCTCTCTTGGTGAACTGTTCGGGAGTTTAGATCTTTTACTTGGCTTTGTCAGTGGCTTTAACTCCGATGCTCTGCTCTGTCTAACATGTTGTAGCAGCCTTAACCTGGCTTCTCAGACATTGACCAACTAACGCGCATCCTAGTCGTCGCTGGGACACCTGATGAAGAAACACTTGCTAAAATCACCAGTGATGAGGTAACTAGTAGCTGTAACAAGTAACGTTCCTCTTGAAGTAGTTACTGTAGTTAGTTCTTTTCAAGTAGTTAGTTCTTTTTGACAGTGTATAAAAGAACTACTGGGAAATAACTAAAAATTAATAAGGTGGTAAGGTGCATGCTCATTGGGAAGGATTATAATTCTTAAAATATTTATACATGTCTTTCATAAAATATTGCTAGACACTTTTTTTAATTTCATACGATGTACTGCAGTGAGGAAGCAGCTTGCCAACACAACTACCAATTTAGTTTTATATGGTAGCAGCTAGAAGTTGATTGTTTCCGTCCTTTAAATAGCGTTTTTGCATTTTTATTTCTTATAACTCGGTCTTATATAGTTTTCTTTAAGTTTGGGGCTGATGTAGGTATTTTTATAACCTCCCAATCATAAAGTAGATTGTACTATATCAAGAGTTTATTGCTCATTTTGTTAATTACACATTCTCCCTTTGGCCGCACACATATTACAGTACTGTGTTATGTTTAAGGTATATTTATGACTCACTGTCTTCCTCTCACTTACTCCTCAGCTTTTAGTTAATGTTTAGACAGGACAGGATCCCTGGATGATTTGATTATTGATGCTTTACATTATTCATAGTGCTTACTTGTTCCCACAATTATGATTTATTGGTATGATTCTTCAATCTTACAGCCTTATTACTAAATTTTATGTGCTTGCCAGATCAGCTTTATCGATACATTACTTAAATCTTTACTGTTGCAATCTGCAGAAATTGTTCTTTGCCAAATATAGCTGAAGTGTATCATACCTATTGAAGTACTGTACAGCCTGTATTGAGTCACCCTCATTCTCAAGTATTTTTCCACAATATCATTCATATCATTTAATGCTTGATCGTACATATAAAAACTATAAGTGCTGTGATAATTCATGATCGTATTAAAGGTTTTTATATTACATTTTGGGCACAAGTTATGATACAGTAAATGAATTATGTTTTTGCTCATATATACAGTACTGTACCTTATCAAAATAGCCACTGATGATAATAAAGCAGGTATCAGAACAGTTAGCTTACATGGTATCCCAGAATTATATAGAGATTGATGTCTTCTTTTACATTAACTTACGGTAACTTCTTGTTACTTTACTGGTTGTCAAAAACCTTCATCCTTGGTGTCATATTATAAGATGCAGTACTTTTTTATTGTGTGTATATAAGTAAAGGGAAACAGTCAAAGGTTGAGAATGGAAGAATTAATGCATGTAGGGTAGTTTGAAGCATCAATAGCCATGAGGGATATTAGTGAGAATGTTGCCAAAGAAGAAAATGATCAGAAGTCATCCTTTAATAGTCCTCCATGGTAGTTCTCTAATGGCTAACAGACATCAGTGAGTATCACCCTAATTATTATATAAAAACCTGACATTGCTATGTTGACAAATTTGATCCTGAATAGTTACAAAGCTAATGTGACTCAGTATGATGCGGTCAACGGAAGGGAGGAAAATTCAATGCCTAGTTCAGTTTTCCATACATGTACCTGTTCATTATTTACAGCTTTGTCACTTAGGATGTGTATTAAATCTTGAAGAAATTACAAGGTTCACTGTAAGGTAATGGAAGCAAGTTTTTTAGGTAGTTTTGAAGACCTTTGTAGTATAATCAGTAAAACAGGATAATAAAATCATAATAATACAGTGAACCCTCGAAGATCCGGACTAAAAGGGTGGACCACCTGTCTGAAAAAGGCGATTGTCCGAATCGTCCGGTGAATGTACAAAAACTATGAATAATGATATAAAAACACCAAACACTTTTTTTTTTTTACGGGGATTAGCCCACCCGGGCATAGATCACTGACCCACATCTGGGGAAATGTAATAGTAATAATAATTATTCATAGTAAATAAAAAATTTATTAAGAAATACACCAAAATAAAATAATAATGATAACAATTATAATAATAATAAAATATACAGTAATAATAAAGTTAATAATAACAATAATACTGTAATAATAAAATAATAATAATAAAGAAATATAAGAATGAAAAAAAAGATCAAAAGTGAGAAACACAACCTAGACCTGTGAATTGTTATTATTATTATATTTTTTATTATATTTTTGCCACCCAGGCCCCAATGTGGGTCAATGACTTGTGCCCGGGAAGGCTAATAAAAAAAATATATAAAAAAATAACCATTCTGAAAACCGAAAAATTCCGAAATGCCTCTGGCCCCAAGGATTTCGGATAAGGAATTGTCAACCTGTACACACTTTTTCCTGTGAAAGTCATAATTTTGAGCAACATATTACTGTACTCACTTTGTACTCAAATGTTTATCTCTTGTGCAAACTATGTCATAGTTATACTCAAATTATTCATTATCTTGCAAGGATTTCAACAATGCAACTTATATTCTGCTAGATTTATTCTGTGACATTTTATAAGATAAAAACTTTAAGCCTAAAACTACCTTCACCCTGTTTTGGGAATGCTTCTTAGACCAGAACCCCCAAATTTGTTGTCCAAATCTTCCGAAATACGGATTTACAGGGTCCAAATCTTGGAGGGTTCACTGTACAGTATATTGCAATTTAAAGGACATAATGCTTCAAAGTCGATTTTTTTATGAAAGAATAGTACTACTCAAAAGGAATAAGTTTTGATTATCTCATTACATACAGTAGCAGCATATCTCATGGCATTCATTGACTATCTAGTACTGTACATTGTGTGTCATTGATGGAAAGTTTAAATGACATGATTTTTATAGAATGTAGTGCTCAGTAGGGTATTTAATGTTTAACTTTACATTTTTCCTGTAGAAAGTATTTAATTCATCAACAATTAAATATAAAACATCAAGCTGAATTTATTTATTCGCGAGATATTTTATGGACAGTTGACGCCATTTCTTTTGGGTTTAATTAAGTATATAACAGCATAAGTACATTGCATCAGGGACACGTTTTTCACCATTTATCGCATTTACAGGCACGGAACTACATCCGTTCATTGCCCCAGATGAGGAAGAAGGACTTCAGACAAGTTTTCAGAGGAGCTAATCCCCTTGGTTAGTATGTGTCATCATGAATCAACTAATGTACAGTACAGGGTACTGGGTTGGAAACTTTCACTCCACTGGTGACAAGCAGCAAAGTTTACCACCACTTATATCTATTTACATTACTGTATATTCTTACCTTGGAGAGTGAGCCTTACTTGTCAGTAGGAGCATCATAAAATCTAGTCTCATTATGGTAAACATACTGAATCTGTCAACATGAATTTGAGTAATGCCATGTAAAAACTGCTGTCCCTAGGGACTTGATCTCGCTCTCCTTTACTGTATATATTAGCCTTGCTAATAATTACTCCCCATCTGTACTCGTCCCTGAAGATGTGATATATATATATATATATATATATATATATATATATATATATATATATATATATATATATATATATATATATATATATATATATATATATATATATATATATATATATATATATATATATATACACAGTGAACCCTCACTTTACGCAGTTAATTCAACCCACAGGGTACCACGGAAAATGAGAAACGCGTAAAGTGAACAACATAACATATGGGATTAATTGAAATAGAGACCGGGCCGACCCCCAAACTCCACTTTTTCAGACACAATACCTACGTTGTAGTAAAAATAACTTCTTAATTTTATGATGGTATGCACACAATTAATAATTAAGAGAAATATCAATAATATTAGGTTTTTTAACACTTACATTAGTAGAAAAGATGGCTGGGCACACGGGGGGGTTGGTTCCGAGGCAGAGGGCAGATTATTGGCCCTCACCTGTATCACTTGTATCACTATCCACCACAGAGGCTTGCAGGGCCTCTTTGTCAAACCCCTCAAAGTCCATATAAGTCCATATCCTCACTATAATTATCACTATCACTGACTTTGGCCGGCTGTGGTGGGTGGCGGGTGAAGAACTCGGTAATGTTTTGATGACTGGGCGACCTTGTGCGCACCCTGCTTGCACCGCTTACACAACATGGCGGGAGGTTTGGATCCAAAAATGGTGCGGCTCGCCAGCCGCTCTCCAAGTAAAGGGGTACACGCACCGCGGAATGTGAGCATTCCGGTTTCGGCAGGGTACCGCGTAAACGCGGAACGTGGGACCGCGTAAAGCGAGGGTTGACTATATATATATACTCCTGAGCATGCTGATTGCAAATCTATGATCCTCGTTTCGATTGGAGGGTAATTAGTGGCCTTAATGAGGCTTGGAGTATTTTTAGGACTTTTTCAATGCTAATTACTAGCCAACTATGGGTTTTCCAGGTGAGATTTTGGTGTTTTTGTGTTCTTCTGGAAGTAATTAATTGGTTAAACCCCTCAAATTCCAATTCCGAGAGAAAAGTCTATTTTGGTTAAAAAATTACTAAGGTATAAGACTTATGTTTTTGGTAAAAAAATTGATTTTGCTATATATTCAAAGAACGTATTCCAATCATATACTCTACTGTAATGCGAGTCAATGTGATACTACAGTAATTATTCATCATCACTCCATATTGAAACAGAAGTTTCTCTGACTTGTAGGGGACAAGCAATGTTAACATTAACAAGATGTGTAATTACAGCGGTGGATCTTTTGGAGAAGATGTTGGAGTTGGACAGTGAGCGGCGGGTGACAGCAGTGCAGGCGCTGGCACACCCATACTTGGCTCAGTATGCTGATCCCTCAGATGAACCTGACAGTGAGCCTTATGATCAGAGCTTTGAGGATATGGAATTACCTACAGAAAAATGGAAAGGTAGGTATTGGTGGTCAATCTAGGGACATAATGTTTAGAACTTTTTAATGTTTATAAAAGGGGTTAGAAGAGTTTGTATTATGCCAAAGAATTTGTAATATTGTGATTGATATTGGAATGTCATGGAGCGAAGCAAAAAGCAGTCAAGAGTATGTTATTGCAGTGAGACCTTGTACAGTAACTAAGAGTTCTGTAGGTATGGAACAACTAACAGTTTTTTGTGTAATAGCCACAAGAAGAAGATATAAGTTTGCAAGATTTGTTTCTCTCCTTAGAACTGGTATATCAAGAGGTGACCAACTTCACTCCAAAGCCCACAGTTATTGCTGAGGAGGCAGAGAAGGCTCAGTCTGCTGCCAAGTGAGAGAGGCATCGCTGAGTGAAGATTGTATGCGGCTGCTACATGCAAGGACTGTTTTTCAAGCGCTGATATAAGGTTAGCTTTACCCGTAAATATTATGGGATATTACCAATGGGTAATTCCACAGGATCATTCTCAGGAGAGTATTAAGTGTGAACATTTTCTTGAGGGTACAAGAACTATTCACTAAGATTCTCTATGTACTTCTGTGGTATTTTATTGTTATTATTAGGTAGAACAATTGATTTTCAAATACTGTATGAAACTTAAGAATTTTAAAGTAGCCTTTACAGGCCTCCAAGTTGATACTGTCATTATTTAGTGAAGCAATGCCATTTTTAAAGAGGAATTTGACAAATATTGTTATTGTGAAATAGTAAACACTGCAAATTTTCCATTCACTTTTTCTCCCAGTATCATGTCATAAAATTTCATGACAAAATAGTGACACTCCTTTCAGTGAAGGGAAAAGCAAAGTAAAACACATTTTTTTTTTGTAAGAAACTCACCGTTTTGAATTAGCAAAAAAAATCATATAGTAACTGAGTTTTCTTCTGTACTTTCCTGTCTGGTATGTCACCGTACAGCGTGGCAGGACATCAAAGGTACCGTGAGCTGCAGTTTAGGTATCCCCGACTTATCATTGCCTGTTCTCACTGTCTCTTCATTCATATTATCATCTGTATTGTCATACACCATTCTTGTAATCTATAGAATAGGTTAAATTTTTAGAAGGGTTTAAAAGTGCAGGCTTTCTTACCTGGATGTCCAGGTTGTTGATTATGATATTTCCCACAAGTTCCTATGAAGCTTATGTTTCTAGTACAGTATGCAAGATGTTGCATGTAATGATAGCATTCACCAGTAACTTTGTTTTCTAAGTTGTTTTCATAGTCATCATAATTATATTACTGACACTCGAGGAGACAGCATGAATGTTTGTGGCGTGCCATGACTAATTAGAATGATGTCATGTCTTGTGTAGTGTGTATTAGATACATTGTTGTTTGCCAGTTATGGTAAATCAGGTTTTAGTACTTATAGAATGAGATGTGCACTAGATATCTTTTGTTAAACTTGTAAATAAATAATGTAGGACGTTCCAATATAAATATGCACATGCTGTATGACTTGCCTGAGTTTTTTTTTAGTTACAAGATGCTATTACGTTCATGCTTACATCCGAGGGAAAAAGTAACGTATGTGAGAGGTATTTTGAAATTCAGCAGTCACTTGTTTATAACGAAATGTAAACCCTTAGCCTGATTAATGGTCATGTGATGAATATGTAACCTTAACAAGTGCAGTGTATGTAAATGACTTCGAATATGGATTGTTGTATTGTAGGGAACACTCAGAGATTTCAAGTACCTTACATAATGATTTACTTGAAGAGATCCTTAAATTCCTCTTTACCTAAATTAGGTTATATTATTCAACCATAAATTAAATTATGTAGAAAAAAATTTATTTGATTTCCTCGGCAACAAATCTTAATAAAAAATTTTATATTAATAATCTGTAAAGTAGTTTTAGAGATCTCAGAGATGTTTAAAAAGCTGCCATAGAGATATATAAACTTTTCTTATCATTCATTAATCCCCTACTTACTGTAGAGGTATCCCTCACTTAACGATAGGGTTGTGTTGCTGAAAAAACCTAACCAACGAAATTATCGCAAATCGAGGGATAAATGACAGGGGTGGGGCAGTACATATCATGTATATGGCGGACGCAATAGATGGCGTGCGGGTAAACATACTGTAAATAAGGACAGTAGAAATGTGCAATCGGAGCACAAAATCCCCAGATTTCCCCCTTCCCAGTGAGTTAAGCTATCGCTAAACCAAATTTTGACTAACTAAGCGAGAAAGGGCGTCAAAAATTTTTATCATTAAAACGAATTAATGCTAAACAAGGGATACCTGTATATTGGTTGTATTTAACATTGTGATTTTTTTTTATTATGGCGTATAATTTTTACAATAGGTTACATCATGACTGTAGTTAATGTAATTAATTAGAATATTTAGAAAAATAGTCGAGATCTTGATCTTAAGTTATGGTAGTACAGGTACAGTGTATATATAACTGTTGGTAGTCTGTCACTAGAAAGTTTCCAAATTAAGATTAGAATGAATGCTGTTACAATAAAAAAGGAAGACTTGAAAGCTGTTTCCAACTGAAGTACTATACTGCAACTTTTGTCTATCAGATGTCTTTGCATTCAAAACACTGTACACTATTCTATGATACAGTACAGTACTGCATTTTGGGTCTTGTTTTAACTTCACACAGGGCAGTTGGTCCAATGACTCATGCAAAATAGATTTCCCTACCCAGTGACCTATGTGACAAAGTTTTGTGTTGTTAAGTGGGAATTTTTAAGTGTGTTTTTGTTAATAATTTTATAAATCTCAACAATATATGAGTATTTCTAAGAAAACAAGAGAGAAGATAAACTAATACTTTAACATATGTAAATAGAATATAATTACATGTATACAGTATAAGTTTTTCACAATCAAAAACTCTGAATTTAGAGATGACTTTCAACTATGCAATATCCCTTTCCTCCAACATGGGAGAAGAAATTAAATAAGGAAACTCACTGGAGATCCATAAGGCTTATATAAAGGATATTGTGTATATATATTTTTTTCCATAAGATGATTTGTGATTTATGCACATGTCAATAATGTTTATACTGTAGTGCTTCAATTATCACTTATAGCCCTCTTCCCCCTCCCACACCGCCCTAGATGCAGTAGATATTAAATATAAGAGTAAAAGTAATTGAAGCAAATTTCATTCTTGTTATTAAAACAGAATGAGATGTAAAACCAAGAATTCATTTTGTTAAATATTTAATAAATTTTGTAAAGAAAAGACTACTAGTTTATTGTAAACTGATCACAACCACTACTAAAATAATGTAAGGTATGCAATAGAACATAGAATGAATGGTAATTTAAGTGTAAGTAGTCATCACTTACATTGAGAATTATATACATTTACACTTAATATTATGGAACAATAAACGAACAATGAATTTTGTTATAGCAGCTTTCAATTTCCATATTCAGTGTTTTTTCTAAGCCAGTATAGGTCATGGTTTAAAAGCTTCGTTAACAATTTTGGTCTTTACTGTAGTTCTTGCAGTTTTGAATTTCTGATGACTATTTTCAATAAATAGGATGAGAGCTCGTGTGATTAATATAATATTTATCTTCAGTTTGTTTCACTATTTTATCTTGAAACTCTAATCTTTCTGTTAAAGGTAAATAGAAGGTATTTGTAACCCTTGTTGAATAAACATAAATTAAGGAGGAAACAAGCTGAAGTGAATCATTTTAATGACAACACTGGGATTTTAGGATGACCCAGTCACCAAAACACAGTTCAATCTAAATGTTACTGCTGTCCTCGCACTATAAGAAAAAAACATCAATGATAAGTAGTGTACATACAGCCAATGATGCTGAACTATAATCATGGAGCTATGCGATGGCAGGGAGATGTGATTGACAAAAATCAAACACAGGACTTTAGTGTGTGGGTAGATATTACTGCGGCTGACAAATGCAGCCAGAGATGTGTTACCTATGGTGGTGCAAAGGGTTAAATATTGTTTCCTTATAAAATATCACTGAGCTGACAAAGAAAAATATAATTTGCATTGCTGAAATCCTTGTAAGACAGTGATTAATTTGAGTGCATACAACCCATAGTTTGCACTAGATAAACAAAAAGATTTTCAACCAGTGGATATTATTAAAGCAAACTTTTTATTGTAAATAGTAGGATGGTCTGATTTCATGACCATTGTTAAAGCGGAATAGTATTGCTGAATGAGACATCGCTTGTTGAGGTTTATCTATAATATGATTAATTACTTCATTTATAATTACCATGTGTTGGAATTTGAACCTTGAAAAAATCAGCCTAAAATTAGGGGTCATCTTAAACGTCAGGTATAAAATCTGAACCTCTACATCCTGTGGTTTAATGTGTATATTAAAATAATAAAAATGTATTATAAACCTGTTTAACATAGTGTAAACACCATAAAATAACATAATAAAGGCAGGTATCATCACGCACTGCCCGCCATTTGCAACTGCCGCCGAAGTAAACAAACAGCCGTCTTTAACCGATCGTCTCATGAAGCAAGTTTATAAATTAAAGAAAATACCTGCAGTGTATTTGATGTCTACATTTCTAATATATGACAGTATATTATAAATAAATAAATAAACAAATAAATCGGTAAATCTATTTCAAGTACAGGTACAGGTAAATAGTAAAATTTTACTCAACACCGACATTAGTTCCAGTAAAATAACCGACGCCTAAGTGACGTCACTAGTGTTTACACTACACAAACTGGTAACGTTTGATGCCATTACTTAAAGTGAATTGGTTTATTTTAAATAACCAAGGATGTGTTGCTTAGCAGTGTGTTTAACAGCATCACTCCACTGGTCAGTGGGATGGTTGGTAAAGGACTACTGGGGCAGCAGTAAGCTCCCAGTGGTAAGTGTCAGATTTGCAGCAGTCTTATACAGCGAGTACTGTATAGCTCAAAACCTATGTTTTAAAATGGAAATTTGGGGGTTGTCTTCTACTCCCCGTGGCCTTGTATGCCGACATATACGGTACTGTATTACATGAAGACCAAAATTTATTGTTTTTAAAGGATTTCTATTATAAAGTTTCATCTCAAATAAAATTAATAATGATTAAGTGAAGAATTTGGGTACTAAGATGTATACACATGAAGGGATGGTGCACAGCTGACCTTACTCAGTAGAAAAGGCTTAGATGTTGTTAACTTTCTTAACTACTAATAAATTACTGTAAAACCAAGTTCAATATGATAGAATGAAAACTTTTGAAACCATGATAAGTAATTACTCCCCTTTAGTGAAGTACATACTGGTTTACACGTACCACACCTGACACTATTCTCAAGCCTGATTATTAAATGAATAAAAAACTTACAAAAGATAGATATTATGGTAAAGCATTAAGTTGTGATTAATAAGTCTTTTATAACTGATTTAATCAACAAATGTATGAAGTGTATCTGTATTTTTTTAAATAAAATTGTGGTTGGGGAGGTACAGTACCCCCAGTTGTATAGAAAACAGTTGAGGCAGTATTTATGCTGCAGTCTTCAATGCCTTAATGCATGTTGATGGGAAATTAGATAAACATGTGAGTTCCTGTCACACTACAAACACTATAAAACAAGCATTTTGCAGATTTTGAAGTGATGAAATATTGATTCATATAGGTGTAGAAAAAGTGTCCGGTATAGGAATCACTGAAACTGTCATGTGCAATATGCCATAGGGTCTTCTCTTACCACATTGAATATTATGTAAGGTTAATATGGGGACAAGAATCAACTTTGATTATAACTCATAGTATTAAATAGTTTAACCTTTTGTGTATTGCATCCCCTCTTAGGTGAATAAAATAGTCTGGTGTTAGCTACATAGAATTTTAAAAGTGGTGTCCCCATAGTTAAGGAGTTCTCTGGGGAATTTCTGTATTAAAAATATAATATTTATTATATATTTCTTTTAAGTAAAATATGTTACAAATTTTAAATGAGGTTTACTTTGTGTGTTTGTCAGTCGTAGTTTCAATGAAGTACTGTACCCATATAATAAAAATGCAATGTTGTTGGTGACAATTGGTGAATCTAACCTTTCATTACTGAGCTTTTCCCTTACTAAGGTTTAATGTTTCAAAGTTAAATTTTGTAAGTACTGTACAACGTAGATGTCATTTTGCCTTTTTCTAATGTGCCTACAACATGAACACACATACAGGTTTTGTAAAGTCAAAAAGATTCAGTCTACTGTATTATGCAAAGTAAATAAGTGAACTGAAGTGCAACACACAAATATGTGCAAATTATGTATATTATTGTATATTTTGTTTTTATCTATAGTTAGATTATTACTTGATAATATTTAAGGAAGTGAGTTGTGTAAAGTGCAATTTCTCTGTGGTTGAATCATTAATGGTTAATAAAGCTTTATAGTAAACATCATATTATCTTAACATTCTTATCAGTCATCACCAACAGGTCTGCTAACCCCAGTGACCCTTTAGTCTCAAATCACAAATTCAAGGTACATCATGCACTGTAATTAAAAACATATCATTTTGCTTATCAGCAACCCCGGTGGAGAGCTCTTGTAGGAGAGATCCTGTAGCAACTGATTATATTGCTTGGGATAATGAACAAAGACCAAAACTGTAAGCTACTATGAAACCTCCATATAATATACTTCTCTCTTCGTGTAATCTGTTCGATGGGGATTTCACATCTAACAGACTCTCGACATATCATACTTAAGACTAAATATATAAACAAACCGTACATACAAATTACAACAACTGGATAGACTGCGCCATGACAAAATATCGATCCTACACCAGGTAAGAACAGTTTCACAAGAATTTAAAGTATTAAATGACAAAATAGACACAGGAATAAGATCACTGGTGGTCCTGTATAATGGTGCTCACTAAAGTAAGTAAAGTAAAGATTTTGGGCCTGGTGTCACTTAGTAAATTCATCATGATAAAGGTCCACTGGCAAGAGTGCATAAGTCACATAATGAGCACATACATATCACACAAGGCTGAAAAAGGCACTTAGACAACAGAGATAAAATACACAAAGATCCTCACGCCATAAGACAGTAGATATGAAGCCTAGATTTGGCAATGGAGAGGGCAGTATGATCCACACACACAGGGAGGAGAGAAAAATAGACAAGGGAAGAAGTGAGGTGCGAATGAGAGGGAAGCAAGCAAACAAGGACTTCTATGAGCTCCACCTCACTGGCAAGGAAACTTGCTGGCTTCTAGTGTCACATATTAATCCATGACAATGATTGACTGATTAGTGATGCCTTCTCAGTGACAGCTGTGTTAGATGTGACTGCATCTTTTCTTGCCAATGTAACACAAGCTATAGAAACCAATAGGGTTAAAATATCCTCATATATGTCTTTCAAACATTAACTCTAATGGCTTAAAATTCCAGGATTTGTTTTCCAGCTGAAATTGGATAGTGAAAGATTAAAAAGATTAGAAAAAAGCTACAAATGTTATGAAATGTGTAAAATATGAAGGAAAAATGAAGAACTGAATAAAATCATCCATCATGACCCAAGATTTTATGTGAAAGCAACTGTGAACAAAACATTAAATGAGCTACAACAAACAGGACATTTTCTGGAAATGCCCGAAACAAAAAAAAGACATTAGAATTTTCCACTTGCTAGTACGAAACAATCAAAGGTCAAATTAGTCAAGAAGGAAGTGCTACTGGTTCAGATAACGAGACTTACTGAAACAAGAAAGTAAGGTGGGGGAAAGATTTCCTTGTGCTTGTATAGTATGGTAGTAAGTATTTAATGAAGTAAAGAGTTATTTTGGAAACTTTTAAGAAATGCCTGTCTCATTAACATAACCAATGATGGTACAAATTAAGCAAGTTTCTCCAAATATGGACAAAGCACCCGTGAGAATTTTTGCAGCAAAAAACATTACAGTTAACAACAGGCCAACGTACACTGATCCATCCATTGCTACCTCAACTACTCTGGAGAACCATCCTAAATTACTGTAGGGCACAACAAAATCACCCTTTACACTTAAATCATTACTCACACTGTATATATCTGTATTAGTCAACGGATTTTTTTGAGTGCTGGAAATAACATTATTTGTTGTACTCGATGGAAAATTATATTCATCTAACTGTACCTGTACTTCGTTGTCGTGGAAAGAAGGAGGGCTGTTGTCACCAAAGGATGGGGTTATCATGCGTGGCTGTGCTGTAAGAGTCATCATGTACTCTGCCACACCCTTTAATGTGAGAAGTAGAACTAATTCAAAGACATCTACTTGCCTCTTCTTGACAGAATCATTATCTGGCTTCCCCTGAATATCATATTCCTCACTGAAGATATTGTTCTTGATTTGTTGAGAACTGGGATAGATTGGGTTATGGGAGGCTCCCTGTGCAGGTAGAAAGTAAGCACTGTAATTGTGTGACATTAGTGGAATGTTCAGAGTAATATTCCTCTATTTAATTAAAGTTATTAATATTGAAACATGTTTTAAGTCTCCCCTTAAGTCTTCTTTTGCCACCCAGCAACAATGTTTTCAGTTCCTATGTTGCAATGACTTACCTGATTTAACACTTCACTATCTCCAAGTGTGTTATTCAACAATATTTCCTGAGGCTTGAGGATGTCAATAAGAGAATCGAAAAAAATTTCAAGTTCTTGTGAAGTAGTGATGTTAGCAGCAGCGAAGGGCCAATCTTCCTTACTCTTGGCCTTCACTCGCTCCAGACAGCAATGGATATTCAGGTACCCACAAGTTACCTTCAGCACCTTAACAAATATAAAGAACATATAGAGTCTAGGGGAGTTTATGTCATCAATTAAACTTTAAGTGCAAAGTACTGTACATAAAACCTTAGCTGTGTGTTGCTTATCAGTATATTTAATGTTCATACTACTTAAAATTGCAGGCTCTAATATTATTATTATACCAATGAAATGTACCCCCAATGAGAGAGGACAGCATATTTCACAAAATTCTGTATTATGAAACTCCTTTACTGAATCTAGGAATGAGAATGTAAATAGTGCCTAATTGCTCAACTGTATCTACTTATCTACAATGCCTCTGTTTCACACACCTCTTTCCACCACACTGTCTTCTGCAGCCTCCATCACCACCTAACTCAAACACTTTATTCATTTTTCCCCCCTCATGTATATATACATGTACTGTACTACAATTGCATTCCTCCTTTCACACTACTGTAATACTATCAGATTCTGCACTTTATATTAAATTGTCTACATGGAACTGACCAAATCACATTAGAAAATGATTTAACATAGATCTGAGTGATATTACAGAACTGATCTTTGAAGTAAATGTTAAGACAAAAATGGATTTGTAAAAACATAAGTATTGTACACTTATTACGCATTAATTTAAATTTTGACTGACCCTTTTTTTGTGTTAGAAAGTGTTGATTTTCATCCATCACACTGCACAGGGTATCAGTCATAAAACACAAATTCCTCAACAAGTAATATGACAATGGAAACAAAAGTCACATGACTTTTGACATAGCTCAACAATTTTTATGAGCAAAAGCTTCCTTGAATTCTTTATACTGTATAGACAAACATGCCAGCTGAGCACTTCATGTAGTGTTGGCTACTAACAGTAACATTAGATTTCCCCAACTAAAGGATAAATGCAACAAGTGGCTTGAAAACTGACACAAGTATGTAATCATTGCCACAAATTAAGTGGAACAATGATCCCAAATCCTGATCAAATACAACAAGCAGAGAATAACTAAAGCTACAGCCTTTACATGTTCAGAACTGACAATTCACCAAAATGGTCAATCCTTTATAATCCACCCAATTGCAGGAGAATATTGTCCCAATGAAAGTTTTCACAATAACACACATACTTGTGAACAATACACAAGGGAAGCCAATATTTTGAATCTACACGAGTCAAAATATGTCAACCAACTAAAACTCATTCATATTCAAAATAATTAACCCTTGTTCAAAACTAGATTTATGTTCAAAATTATATCTGAAACTCCCAAAATTCCATCATAGACAGGTGAACATAAGACCACCAGTGCTAACCAAGAGTAAATAACACTTACTCTGTGCAGTGGAATTGCAGGGATGTGGACAGGACAAGAGTTGTCTGAGTTAGCACACCAGCAGGAGTAAGGCTGCACCATGCCTGCAAACATAACCAATTGGTCCAGGGACATCACATCCACCCTGGAAGTTAATTTTTTCTTAGAGCATTTAGAATAACTGTAGAAACACACAACGATCAACAAATCTAGGAATATTTAGAATATCCTCTTATTTCATATTAACTTTACTATCTTGCTTCATAATTACATGGGCAGATTCAGGAATATCAAGGTGTGGGGGGGGGGGTCGAAGAAGTTGTGGGTGGGGAAACATGGCGAGTGCAGCGAGTCAATAGTAAATGATCTTTACTCTACAAAAATGCCCGAGTACAATACTGCATTAAAGAAAAGTATTGGAATTTTCTGGTGAAAAGGGGGCATCTGGACCCCCTGGATCTCCCTTTGCATTACCCTCAGTATGTGTACAGTTCAGCATAACAAATAATGGCTTACCAGTCTATGTATTCCACTGCAAGTTTCACACTATTTCATTAATTGGCAAAATTCAAAATGACTGCAAAGAGCAAGGTTAAGGAAAACACAATTTGATTTTGAGCACCTAACTTGCAGCATAAGACTGACTGTCCTTGCTAGTTAAAAAATAAAAATAAATAAATAAAATTAGTTTGCCATTGTTTGAGTGAGTGGCAGATCATTCCATAGACAAATACTCGCACAGTACAGTATAGTATGCACAAAAGTACATTTACCAAAACCATTTACTGTACCCCTGGAACAATGCAGAAGTCCCTACTACTACTTCTTGTTCTATAATTATGATGATCATAATCTACTTCTACATGATGAAGTTATACAAACTGTACAGTACGATCTACTTAAAACTGTTCTGCTCTATACTGTACTACAAGTTTTTAAAACTGATGTGTGTTCTGGGCAGAGTATTAGGTGTGTATCTTACTATTATACTGTATGTCACTTTACATAACCTGCACCCTAACCTTCAATTACTTTGTAAGACCACTATACTGTACCATATGAACAAGCATAATCGAAGTGACATACGGTAGAATCAAAGTCAATCTAAGAACTTTTTCAATGAAAGTTAATGTGTGCCTGGAGTATTTGAGTTTATTAGTGCTTTTATTGATGGTGCTTTCTCTTCACTTTTTATATGTGTGAATTCAAAAGAAACCATTAAACTAGTTCACGTGCACATTTACATAAACTTGGGGGGGGGGGAAAAAAGACGCGTTATTTCAACGAAGACACAAGCCAGAAATAGGAGTCCCAAGTCAAGTTACAAATCAAGAGTAGCAGGTCTCGAGTCAAATCTGATCATATTAGTCCAATTTCCTAAGTAATTTTAACTTCCATTTCTATATTGAATAAAATATTAACTGACAAAGCAAGACTGTCCACACAAATCTGTTTTCCTGTAGTCTCTACAGTATACGATCATCTATTCTTACATTTTAACTCCTTATAAACTCTTGTTCACTGTTATCTCAGATTCCTTGGTATATTATATGCACCCAATTGTCAGTAAACAAACTTATTATTATAAATTGTCATATTTTTTTTACTACCCAGCTCTTAAAAATACAATCCTAAAGAATCTAATTATGTACCGTATAGTCAATTTTACTAAACCAAGAAAATTTTACCAAACAGAATCAAACATTAACTTCTATAATCTCGAAAATCTGTAAGTGTTGTGCTCACCTCTGGTACAGGCTGTAGTGTGGTGGGTCCATTACTGTCAGGGTGTGTGTGGCAGGTGATGTTGGAGGGGTTTCTCTCATGGCCATTAGTGCTGCGTCCACCTCACCCATCAACACCACCATCATCATCATCACTGTCAAACCTTTTTTTTTCCACCATTAGAAAAGACTTGATAAGGCTTATAACATCTATGTGTTTTTTTCATGACTCAAGACTTCATTATGATGGAACACTGCCCAAATTTCAATACAAACACACCAGGAGAAGATTAAATGTAATAACAACCTGATTTAATTTGTCATCCAATGAACAGCTATCTTGTCAAAAGGTAATAACTGCATTTACTGTACTCATTTAATCGTAACACCCAAACAATAGGAGCACCACGAGAATCAGATATTCTAAACCTGAAGTCAATCCGATTACAATTGTAGGACTATACCCTTGCCACACTAACCTGACCTGTAGGCCCTGCCCCTCTTCTATACTAATAGCTCATCCGTTCATAAAAAAATTCAAACTAAATGTGTTCACAATTGGTAAGCAGACCTGTTATTATCTAAAATAATGTTAAATATATGGATTATCAAAATGCAAATCATTTCAAGTACCATACAGATCAAAGTAATCGACATGCGGAAGCCAAGATTCTCTAAACATGCATATTTTTATTTACTCAATGGCTGCTTTTAAGCTGAAGAAACAACAATGCCCCGTATTTGATGGATACTGTACCTAATCTGTCTATGAAACACATACCGTATGTTATCAGACTTACAAATGCTGCTAAAGGTTTGCACTAAAGTACATAAAAACCCAATGATTTAAGTAAAGATTATTCTCAATACTGTATACAGGTATAATAATACATAAACCTAAAATAAGCAGTCCCGGGCAAGGATGTAACTTGTGAGACCAAGGTTTATTTTTATGATGCAAAGGAAATTATATTTGGTTAAATTAGGTTGGGTTAGTTTAGGTTACTGCAGACATGTGGTTTCTCTAGTTAGATTAGACATATATAGTTGAACTGATAATTATTTAGAGCTGTCAGGTTAGGTTCATCATGATCTTTTTGTTTGGCAAAAACTAATTTCCTTCACCATTTATAGGATGTTGTTGATAAACTGAAAAACTTTTCTTCTCATGAAAAGTTTCCTAACTCAGCTCCTAAACCTGGACACCTGCTTTTAAATATTACACTAGTTAAAATTTTCTGTAATAGGTTAGGTTTGATTTTGCAATTTTTTGCGCATTTTTATCCCACAATTTCCCTCTACTTCAAAGCCTGCCCACTTTGTGCCATAAAAACTGCATTTTTAAGTGAAATAAAAAGTAAAAAAAAAAAAAAAAGATTGAAGAGGTAAATTTTCACTCGTTGCCACTAAACGAAATCAAAGTTGAAAGTACATTATTCCGATGGTTTTTAATGTTGTGAACAAATTAAACCTTCATTTCTGGAGCAAATCAATACAGTAGTTTCAGAATCTTAGGATTTGCTATAAAAATAAAGGTAAAGTGTTCATAACACAAAATCATCTGAAAAGTTCTGAATCTAACCTAACCAGGGGAGCTCCACAGTAGTTCAATGTTCTGGGTGTGCACTGCCATACATAAAAAAAATTAATAAAAAATAATAAAAAAATAAATAAAAAAATAAAAAAATATATATAAATAAACAAAATGTTAATTAAATATCTCATACATAATTTGCATAAGAAATGCCATTGAAGAAAAGTGGGTATTGCAGTTTCACTCCCAAATGGGTTCACTTCTGTCGCAAATGGATAACCAAGATGGTAACTTTGCATGGGAATTCATGTAAATCTAGTACCAGATATCAAAATAAGGGTAATTATGCCGTTTACAGCAACCACAGAATTCCAGAGTTCACTACACTCAATTGATAGAATTTTTTTTCTCAAAAACTACTCATTTCCAACAGAAATGAAGGTCAAATTCGTATGAATCAGACCAACAAAAATTTATGATCGAACAGTAGTTGGGGCTGAAACTGCAAATTTATTTAAAGTGTCTTAGAATTGTCAAAATTACTGATTGCACGTTTAATAACGAAATATATATATATATATATATATATATATATATATATATATATATATATATATATATATATATAATAATTTTTACTCTCCCTATATACAAATCAAGGTATTATTTTACCTTAGGACATAGCGCGCCCTAAAGTTATAAACTACTGAAACATTTTAGACCTCGCTCTTCTGAGCATTTTGAACCCCATATATACATGGCGGAAATGGATAATAGCGACACAATGAATTTAATTGCTTTTACGAAGTTTTCAGTCTTCTTCTGTGAGTAGATGTTATTGGCGCATCACACAGGCGCAATATTGATGACGGCATCCAGTCGTGACCAATGATGTATCGATATCGTCACGCGATTTTTTTTCGACCAATCACAATTGATTTTTTTCAAAGGAAGCAGCCAGTGGGCTTTGTCCTGGGGAATTACACTGACCAGTCTCAGAATCTGACAATGGCCGTGGTGGAGGTCGGTTTTCATTTGTGCTCCTACGCTTATTTTAAGTTTATTACCGAGTTTTACGAGGAAGAAGATCAAGCTATCCAATTCTTACGTATCCCTGGTTCTTCCACTTCTAACTAAGGTATTGTACTTTCGGACAAGGAGTGCCCCAAAGTTTTTAACTACTGAAACATTTAGGTTAGTTTAAGCTAGGCCTACCAGGGCCCCCCGGCTAGGGATTAAGTTAGGTTAGAGGACTCGTTTTCGTTTTCTCCCCCATCCAAAAACCCTGATTTTGCAGGCACTCCCCCATAATTGTGTGGGGGGAGAAGCACGTTCAGCCAAATATGAAGATCAGATTCGTTTAAAATACACCAAAATACACTGGAAAAACATATTGGTCAATCCCTAGGGACTCGTGTCCTAAAGTAAAAATTTACCCAAATCAAAATAGAGCTCCGTTTTCGACCTTCTCTGAATCTTTCCCGTTTTAGCTAAAACACCCAGTTTGGTTCATTCTTATATCATACGTTAAGTACTGTGTGAACTTTTGGGATGCAGCTGGGCGAGGGAGGAAAGCTACTGCTCAAACTAAATCCATGTACAGCACAACAGTTTATGGCAACAAACCAAACTCTCAAATTATTTGATAAAGATTAAAGGGAGGGTTGTTGTTGTTTAACTATCTTTTTGATTATTAACAATTCAGAGATTGTAAGCGTCAGTCTTGTCAATGTTAGAACGCTCAAGAACGTCAGAGATAAACCTACACACCGAGCCTACTTGTATATTGTACGTGTTAAGAAAATTTTCACGTTCCTGTGTGGTTACTTCAGGGTGAACTTGGCCACCACTAACCTGTCACCAGCAGCGCCATCTTGGTGATTTAACAGTAAAGTATTTTACTGGAGCAGATGATATCCCTTTAAAGTATTGTATGATGACGGGGGATTATTTGTGATAGAATGGCACTTGAAAGCTGTTCTGAAGTCTCCAAGTCACCCAGCAGGAAGATCACACCTTCACTGTACCACCATGAGCGGGCAACTGACTGCTTCGACTGACGCTGAATAGTGAGTGACACGGGCAGCAAGTTCAGTCCACGAAAGCGAGCCAGGGAATAGGAGCGGGAGTCGGGAACGAGGAGGAGGAGGAGGCGTGGCCATCGAACTTTCGCTCGTCTTGTGCCATCAGAATGATTTGAATAAGCCATTCTTTGTTTACTGCAATCCATTCTGGGGGCAAAGGTGGGGTCATTGCTGCAGAAGTGTGTGTAATATTGTGTGGGGGTTATTTGAGGAGCGACATTAAAGGGTTTTCAGCAAGAATATTCGCGAAAAAGCCAGTTCGAAGGAAAAATAAATCACCACAAACATGAACCCTCTCACCGATCTCAAATGTAAACACAGCCATGACAGTGATGACAGCTACCAGTACACTGTCATACTGTATCCCCAGCTATAACCTACTTTATAGTATACAGGTACTATCATTTTGTCAGTTTGTGTATCCATTTTATCATTTACCTGTACATGGCAAACTTTTTACCCGAGTGACGTCGCTGGCAATGTTCACGTTAGTATGAGTTTGGATACTATAATGGAACCTGTTGTATTGTGTATGAATATTATATTAATTAAGCGGAGTTTGCTTACTTCTTTTCTTCCATTTCTATGCCTAATTAATTCTTTATCTTCATTACTATAATTCGTTATTCTTATTATTCCCTTTTCACGTTATTTCCATCGGGTACTTGTGTTATTTCCATTTACGGGTACTTGTGCGTACTCGTCCATCCAGTAAATGAACTTCAGCAAAAGTTGTCTTGTCTGCAATATGACGCATATAAAGAACAAAAAAAATCATACAAAATGTATTGGATTATAATTTTTTTTATGGGAAACATTTAATGCCAATAACAGCTACGCCATATAACTTGGATAAGCTGTAAGACTTAAAACAGCCGCCAAGTTTTCAACAGAACCCAAATGACAACACATAACTCGCAGATTTAAAAGTTCAATATTTATCTTTAACATAAACTATTTATTACGTATATTCTTCCTTGGTCAGCCTTTACTGGGGACCTAGTTGAGGTGTATAAGCATCTCAGGGGGCACTACTGGGTCGAGTGTCCTTACTTGGAGCTGGCGGACGCTCGCCCCACAAGGGGTCACAGCTCAAGATTGAAGAAGCCGCAAGTCCAGAAAACTGTGAGGGCAAACTTTTTCGGAGTGAGGGTTGTAAACTCTTGGAACAATCTACCAGTGTTGTGACGGCACCGAGTGTGAGCTCTTTCAAGACAAGACTTGACCAACACTGGAGCGGGTTCAGGTACATTCAGGAGCCGGTGCATGCCCAGTATTTACCAACAGTGCGTGACAGAGACGTGACCGATCGCCCGGGCGGGTAGCGAGCCGATCTTTTGGTGAAGAGGATAAATGAAAAGAGACGTGACCGATCGCCCAAGCGGCAAACAAGCCGATCAGTGGCGAAGAGGATTAAAGATCACAAGTTTATGTACAGTAGACAACAAAATAAATGCACATCACGTTATCTCTCACAATGTAGGTCATGTCACTACACACACACAAAAAAAAAATTATTTTCCTTATGTTGGTCATATTATTTAATTGTAAAAACAAAATAATAATACATGAAATTTTCGTTAAAATAATATTAGGATACTGAGGAAAAAATCTTGTCCCAAAATGTAACGGTAGGAAGCCACGAGTTCCCTTTGATCTTCCAGTGACACAGGAAGACCACACAAGGATATCCTGCCGAGCCTTTGTTGTCCATGCTGAGTTTGTGGCCACAAGCCACACACTTGTCTCCGACTTTCTAAACTTGAAGGTTCTACTGACATACTGTACACACACACGTACCAACTCCGATGTGCGTTTTCAAAACGTTCATGTTTTCGTTAAGTTTGAACAGACAATATAGTTTGTTGTTGTGAGATTATTAAGAGCTCGGCAATTAAAGCATCTGATATTAATATAACAAGGTCAACTTCCTCTATAAATTATAGTTTCGTGGCAGAACTTAAATTACCATATTGTATCACCGAGAATATAACTATCTTACGTTGTAATTTATACACCTATTTTGACTTTTTGACAGTCTGCCCCGATCACAATAGAACAGGAAACCCGTGACTTTTGAGTTCATATCGTAATTATTTCTTGGCTTCTCTCCGGCAACCCATATTATCGTTTTTGTGACATGCAAGAGAGTACGGGCGTGATTTGGTGGATGTAGTACTGAGCCAGTACCCTTTGATCAGTTTCCAGTGAGGAGGGAATGATGTGTGTCGTCAGAACCGCAGAATCCTGACAAAAATACAATACGGTTCCTATACGGTTCTGTCAAGTGGTCACCAATATGGAAATAAGAAGCCTTACATTATTGTAGTTTAGTGGTAAGGGATATCTTAATAATTTCCAATACAACGCAAAGAGTGGGGGTTTGTAAAGGCAATTTTATTAAAGGAAAATCGTAAAATGGCTTACAATTTCGACCTGTGAGTCTTATCTGGACGTCTATGTAATCGTTAATCAAGGATCATGTGGGTTATAAAACGACGAATAAACTTGTCAATAACAGATTTACTCGACACAACAGCTGGGAATACTTGAAGCATAGACACGAGTCTTGGATACATCTACTTAAGATGCTCAGCCGTTATAAGGAGGGAGGGAGAAAGGAGGCCACTGTATTAAAACGGTGATAGAGGGAGGTCACTATAATAACGGTGAAAGAGGGAAGGAGAGAGATGGAGTGAGGGAGACAGGCGGGCAGTGAGAGAGAGAAAGAAGGGAAGGAGAGGTATAACGGTTTCATCAAGTAAGGAAGGCAGAACAGAGGGAAGCGAAGAGGTCACAACACAAGCCTCATCACACTAGCTGCCCATTACCGTCACCGTCTTTGTCTAGGTTGACAGGCAGCAAAAACGGCGACAGTAATTTTCCCGTCAAAGTCGACCAAGGGTCCAGAGGTCGGAGCTGGAGGAGTCCCAGGGCTGGGGGGGTTGTAGGGGAGGACGAGTGATTGATGTAGCAGTAAGGTCAGTGATGGGTGTAGCAGGAAGGAGGTCAGTGATGGGTGTAGCAGGAAGGTCAGTGATGGGTGTGGAAGGTCAGGAAGGGTCAGGAAGGAGGTGGGTGATGGGTGTAGCAGGAAGGAGGTCAGTGATGGGTGTAGCAGGAAGGAGGTCAGTGATGGGTGTAGCAGGAAGGAGGTCAGTGATGGGTGTAGCAGGAAGGAGGTCAGTGATGGGGTAGCAGGAAGGAGGTCAGTGATGGGTGTAGCAGGAAGGAGGTCAGTGATGGGTGTAGCAGGAAGGAGGTCAGTGATGGGTGTAGCAGGAAGGAGGTCAGTGATGGCTGTAGCAGGAAGGAGGTCAGTGATGGCTGTAGCAGGAAGGAGGTCAGTGATAGGTCAGTGAGCAGGAAGGATCAGTCAGTGATGGGTGTAGCAGGAAGGTCAGGTGATGGGTGTAGCAGGAAGGAGGTCAGTGATGGGTGTAGCAGGAAGGTCAGTGAGGGTCAGGAAGGAGGTCAGTGATGGGTGTAGCAGGAAGGAGGTCAGTGATGGGTGTAGCAGGAAGGAGGTCAGTGATGGGTGTAGCAGGAAGGAGGTGATGGGTGTAGCAGGAAGGAGGTCAGTGACAGGTGTAGCAGGAAGGAGGTCAGTGATGGGTGTAGCAGGAAGGAGGTCAGTGACGGGTAGCAGGAAGGTCAGTGACAGGTGTAGCAGGAAGGAGGTCAGTGAGCAGGAAGGAGGTCAGTGACGGGTGTAGCAGGAAGGAGGTCAGTGACAGGTGTAGCAGGAAGGTCAGTGATGGGTGTAGCAGGAAGAAGGTCAGTGATGGGTGTAGCAGGAAGGAGGTCAGTGATGGGTGTAGCAGGAAGGAGGTCAGTGATGGGTGTAGCAGGAAGGAGGTCAGTGATGGGTGTAGCAGGAAGGAGGTCAGTGATGGGTGGAGCAGGAAGGTCAGTGATGGGTGGAGCAGGAAGGTCAGTGATGGGTGTAGCAGGAAGGTCAGTGATGGGTGTAGCAGGAAGGTCAGTGATGGTGTAGCAGGAAGGAGGTCAGTGACGGTGTAGCAGGAATCAGTGACAGAGTAGCAGGAAGGAGGTCAGTGATGGGTGTAGCAGGAAGGAGGTGTGAGTAGTAGGGAGGTCAGTGATGGGTGTAGCAGGAAGGTCAGTGATGGGTGTAGCAGGAAGGAGGTCAGTGATGGGTGTAGCAGGAAGGTCAGTGATGGGTGTAGCAGGAAGGAGGTCAGTGATGGGTGTAGCAGGAAGGAGGTCAGTGATGGGTGTAGCAGGAAGGAGGTCAGTGATGGTGTGGCAGGAAGGAGGTCAGTGACGGGTGTAGCAGGAAGGAGGTCAGTGACGGGTGTAGCAGGAAGGAGGTCAGTGATGGGTGTAGCAGGAAGGAGGTCAGTGATGGGTGTAGCAGGAAGGAGGTCAGTGATGGGTGTAGCAGGAAGGAGGTCAGTGATGGGTGTAGCAGGAAGGAGGTCAGTGATGGGTGTAGCAGGAAGGTCAGTGATGGCTGTAGCAGGAAGGAGGTCAGTGATGGGTGTCATCCCTTGAACACTTTCCATCACATGAGTATTCATCTAATAGGGACGGTATGCTGTGTTTACATACTGTAAATGAGAGTTTTGACTCGTTCATTTGATCTTCAAAAGGTTCACCTCACTCAAGTATTTTTTTTCTTTTAATTATCTCCATCTTCATTATTAGTATACAATATGTGTAAACCTGTAAGACATATTGTTGTCTTAACAAGGATAAAGATAAAACAGGTAGGTTTACAGCAGTATATTCGACAATTATATACACACGGAGTAAATATAAAGTGGGCTTAAAGATAAATATTGTGCTCTCTTGTCAGTTTTTATAAAACCATACCGACCTGTTAAGTTACAGTAGGTTGTAAGAGACTGTAGCTCTCTCATTAAGAAACCAAAGTGGTAGACTAGTCTTACTACAGTTTCCTGGGTAAGACATTTTACTTAACCTAATTAACGCAAGTCTGGTGTTCCTTTTCGTTTTTTTTTTACTCTTCCTTCTTTTGATTCATAAACAAATCATATTCTCTTTCCTATATTCATCCTTTGGTGACGTATTGTATAAATCTCATCAGGGGTCACGCAAGCCGACTGAGGCTGCAGGCGCTGGGGCCATGCTATCAGGCAATCTACCATGCATATTATATTACCTTAATACTCGTTGATCAGTCAAAATATTAAATGAAAACATATATGCAGAAGTTACTTTTGCTACTGCAACAGTGAATATTATTATTTTTTTTTAGAGGCCTATTGTTAGTCCAAAATATTGATTTGTAGACTTAATGTTGTCGGTGGATAAACACCAGCACCTCAGATATTTACAAGAGAAATCATAATAATAAAATAATGTACTGAAAAATGCATAAAACATATCTACATGAGTACATTTTTGTAGATATGTGAGGTTTAAAATCGGCCACTTACAGTACGGAAGCGGGTTACACTACATGAGGTTTTTATACGGAGTGTTAGGTATTAATACACTTCCACACGATGCCACGTCTTCCATGTATGGACCACTGTTACTAAAAGAAATCCAGGATATATCTCTCCTTAACACGCACAATATGTCCCAAACTCAACATTACTATATCCTAAGACTTGTTAATTAAGGATTTAAAGACGTTGCGACTCTGTGCTAGTTTACCGTGGAGTTGAGCCTTGTGTTGTAGGATTAATTGTACACCAAGTGGAGGATAAACTGATTCTAAAGGTCTTGAGGTTTTGTGTAATGATGGATACAAGGATGTATAAAATAGATTGACAATATGCATGGATGTAGGAATTAAGTACACGTATTTCCTATAAGCAAAGCTACGCTTGGCTAGGCTGTGCCCAACGAGAGCTCCTCAATACAAAATGATAAGTTCTTAACATTCTTAAAACGTATAAAAAAAGAAAAACAATGTTGCTAAATAAGATATATCTGACCAAGAAACGCATCGGCCAATCACATTTTATTATACATAGGACATGGTCTAATTTTACTACAAAACACCGTACAACGATAAGTCTGACTAGTAAAAGATCATGAGGTTTTGACTAGACAAATAAATGTTGGCGACTAGTGAACTGTATAGATTTATAAGGCTGTTAATAAAGACTGATATGGTAACGTTCAAAAGGTACAAATAGTACTGTTACTCGACAAAGAAAAGTGGTGATTTCTAAAGGTTTGAACAACGAAAAACAGCAAAAAACGACAATGAGACGGTTAAGGATGATGAATAAAGATATGAAAATTCAATCTGGTTGCAAGATTGTAAATATGAAGCGATGGAGAAGTAAGTAGATTGCCAATAACGAAGTGCAAATTGTGAGAGGTGAGCAGCTTATGTGGTGTGTGGTGAGATGAAGAATGTTATGATCGGGTCAAGACTACAGTAATACTGATTGGATTGGAAATGGCAGTGGCATTATGGGATGTTATGATAGGCATTAAATTAACAGGACTAGTAAAGTGGCTTAATTACGACTAGTTAACCATAAGATAAATACTTAATATCAACGAAACTTATCCACTACAAAAAATAACTTCACTTCAAAGTAATATTTTTTTATGTTGAATTGTACTCTCTTATAGCTAGGGCTAGTTAATCATTTATATATTCAGTTACATTAAGAGTAAACATTCACCAGCATCACAATTACATTCATGATTACAGTGTTTACGTTCATTACTGTTTAGATTAATAATACACCTAAAGATAATTGTACAATGATTTTATATAAGAACACGATTAAAGTGGGACAAAAATACAGCGAGGTATATAGTGATTAGATTCAGTAGTTATATGTTCAGTTACAGTAATTCAGTATTAGGTATGACATACTCAACAAACTTAGTAGCCTGGTACATGACGTCACGGATCACGTAATATGTATCTGGGGCTAATTCGAGCAGCAGAAATCAAATATGACAAAGACAGAGCAAAATCATTCACAGTTAGCGGCGTACACAAGATGATAGCCGTTTCCGATCATGTAAACCTAAATGTCCGGGTGTAGTCTTACCATTCAGCTGTTCATTGATTTTTTTTAACACTGGTGGACTATAGGCACACATAATATGCCTTCTGAAGGTAAATGCTTTTCAAAAACAGCATAAGCTGACCAAAATTCAAGCCGGATAGTGTTTTCAAAGGGCGTAATGAATTAAAAAAAATCTTGAATGCTGTAAGGCAATGTATAAAGTTCACTTGATTACTGCAAGTTGTCACTATAAAACAATATTAATACCTAGAAGACGAGAAACCTATTTTTGTCTAGTTAACTTTTTATTACGAAAAATGACGTGAAATACCGTACGGCGCAAAGTATTTAGGAAATTTGTAAGGAATTAACAGACTGCGAATCTTGATCAGACATATAGAATCGGAAACTTCACGCAGATAAAATTTTCCCTGGTACGATGTCCTCCGTAAACTTCCTGACCTCTTGTACGTCTACAGGAAAGGGTCGCGGAAAGGGGACGTGATTGCTGCCCGTATCATCATTGGGTATGACTTTGCTTGGGAGATTGGTATCCCCGCATCCCCTGAGCAACGCTCTTGTGCATTATGCAGAAGACCCGACAGCCGCACCCTTATCCACTACCTCCTAAGATGTCCCCACACACAACGCTTCCGTGACGCCTGCTGGACCACCACTCCCCGACCCCCTGACGGAGACACGATGATCCTACCCATACTGGCCAGATATTTTGTAAATAATATTGATTATGTGTTAAAGGAATATCCTTCCTTCCTTAGGCTTTAGTAAGCCCCTTTATAATATTTATACTGTATATACTTGTCACACTTGCCAGATGCTTCTGGTGTCATTGTACAGGGGTACCTAGTGACAGCACTAGGATCCCGCTTCCTCTATCAAGGATTAACAATTGAAATTGAATTGAAAATTTTCCTACCTTCCCACCATTTCGATAGTTTCTCACGGTGTACATTTATCTCTCTCACACCACCAGTATAACGTGGGTGCCGTAACTTGCCACTCGTACTGTCCGCTTTTGTTGTACTGTACTACTCACGTTTGACAGACGGCAGGAATAAACATTAGTTCCTTATGTGACGTCATTACAAGGGAACTATTTTGTTGTTACAATGAAAAATCGACTGTCCGGCTGAAATTTACGACCATAGCATTAAATTTAAATTATAGTTCTAGTGATTAGCTAAAACCCAAGAAAATACGTGGGAACATAATATACATAGTAGATAACAATGGATTATTAGACAATAAGTCAGAAAAAGTTTATACTAGAACTTGCGAAACATACAAAAAATTTTACCACACCAAGAAAGGCTGACAAGATACACTTGTAGATATAGGCACATTCATGTTGTATTGTAGGCAGAAGCTGGTAACACTGAGTCTTTAAGTAAGCATATAAACACTGATCAAAGTTGTATGTTAAAGCACCGAGGATTAAATAAAATAGAGTATTCTAATTAACCTAAAACAGAATTCAGTTTTATATTACTAGGCTAATACTACTAGACACAATAACCAAATATTAAAACAAATAATGAAAATAAAGCAAATATCAAATGAGCAAAGTAATACAGATATTGTAACTCTTTTCTTAGGATAATTATATAAGATTTATACTAGATGAAACTTCCGTAGACATATAAGATCCACTTTGAAAGGTTTGCATTCAAGGGGAGTGATATCAAAGGTTTTAAGTTGATACAATAAAGTTTAAGGATCGCGTGTGTGTGTGTGTGTGTGTGTGTGTGTGTGTGTGTGTGTGTGTGTGGAAAGACGATGCTTAAAGTGTCTATGTTAAAAAGTCCGTATCTCCTTGCTGATAACACGACCAATATCAATACTACAACTACTACTAACACTACTAAGATGTTAATTACTATATTCAGGGTAAAATAACAACGCTTTTAAGAATAATCACACTTTTGAAACCCTTTTACACACATTATTACGATCACATAAACACAAATATACAGTTGAAGGCATCTGTTGAAGAAGACACAGACATTACATGCATTGTGAATATATACACATAAAATATTTACTCCTTAAAGGAATTACCATTTACATATGAACATGCCGTAGATATTCACACTGAGGAGTCTGGTATAAATAGAAGCGTAATGAGACAAGTTGTAGAGCCATGAAATATTCAATCATCGCCTTGATTAACAGGTGCATTGTTCTCCGTTAGAAATGCGTAATAAGGCCTGAGTTTTGTCTTTTGTCGCCAATCGAATTAACTTCTAATTCAACTGGGTTAGTTAACCCCTGTGAACACACCACCGGAACTCGGCCGAGAAATATTCACCGCTAAAACTTTTGTGCAAGTTAATGCCACCATGAAGACTATACATCACTACGCTAAGTGTGTTTTTTCATCTGTGATTCTCAACTGGACATGACAGCCATTGTAAGCTCGTGGATATTCTAGATCACTGTTATACTAGCACATCAGTATCTATAGGTTGTTTACAAGTCCATTGATGTCTGTGTTTACAGTGTCCCCATTGAGGAAAAGACACATTCACACGTCGGTATATACCTAATCATTCTTCGCCTTATCCGCTGTGGCCATTTTCTTACCCGCGGGCAAAGTTGTCTTAAGAACGCATCAAAGGCAGTCATGATACCTGCAAATATTAGTCCAGAATTTTCAAGGATAAAGTTATGTTCTGTGAAAGATGGTGTACAGTACATATGTTTTAAATGTGTAATTTCCCCAAGAGACTGAAACTCCTTGTACATAAACTGATTTTCTTTTCTAGAATACTTTAACCACAAAACCTTTGGAAACTATTTTATTTTTAAATTTGCCCAAGTTACGGTTATCCTATCGTTGAGCACTGGACAAGGTCATTTTCCTATTGTGCGATACAGTAGACTAGATCATTCTATATTTGTTGAACGCATATAACCATTTTTGAATGTTGGACAAGGGCATTCTCCCATTGTTGAAGGCTGAACAAGGGCAAAGTTAGGGCATATACCCATTGTTGAACGTTGGACTAGGAGATTCTCCCATTTTTGAGCGCTTGACTAACGTTCTGCCACTGTTAACCGCTAAAAAAGGACATTCTTCTATTCTACAACACAATACTACATCATCTGACATAATTTACCGTCACAACCTTCATCTGATAAACCACATCTACACCTTAATTTGTTTTCAACTTATTTTTTCGAACTTCACGCCCTCTAATCTTGATTAGGTTCAATTAGGCTACAGTTCACCGTAGAAATTAGTGTAAATTACGCTAGACTGTATATTGAGAGGATGAAAAAAGGTAATTACAACACCTAGTAAAAGCTAGTCACGAGCAAGTTCACAGGCATAGATCCTAGTAATGTATTGATAAAATGTATCTTTGCTTCGACCTATACACCTCGTTCGTCATTATCAACGTCTGCCTTACATAACGTTCAACTTAACGTTATTATAACTTTGCATCATATACAGCAAAAGTACCCACATACACACACAAACACTCACATACCCCCCGCACACACACAATAAAAGTTTAAAGTACTTGTTAGTCTAAAAATCCTAGATGCAGAGTTAATACATAAATTTCCTCTACCTTACCCGACATTTCCAGTTGCCTCCTACATGTAATTCAGGGTTAGGTAACATCCAGCATGGTTGTCATCTCAGAAAATGTTAGACGGTGCGTTAATTTTTCTCTGCCATTGGGGAACATAGATGAACGAATCCTCGACACTATGAAAAAAAGATAGATGAACAAATCTTCTAGTAAAGGATCTAAGCCTGTATTTCACCTGCTACAAATAATTCAGAGGTCAGAACCTGTGTATAGACATCGATATGGGCCACAACACTACTATTCAGTGATATGCGAACGTCCACACGTCACATGATGAATTTGACTACCTAATACTGCATCGGTAAGAAGTCAACACCTGGTGGGGATTGACGATTTGCACACTTATAGTTTTGTATATACAAGAGAGAGGAGACTCCCGCGGGAGAGTAGGGCTCTGAGGACAAAGTATCACAGACAGGTATAACAATGTACAGTTTAACACCTAAACTTTCTTTAGCAGTTAGTTAAGACACTTATAAATAAATAAATAAAAATCATTAAATAAATAACAATAATATTTTTCATGGTATAGAGAAAACCAGAAAACAACGATTTAAAAAAAATAACCATTATAAACTTGGGTTGGCTTGCCTTATCTATACCACTTATTTTTCTTTCTGCGCACACGACTGCTCTTTAATTACAACAATATGTACACACAGAAAAGACACGTAGGAATATATATATATATATATATATATATATATATATATATATATATATATATATATATATATATATATATATATAAATTTTTCAAGGGAAGACCATTTATAATGAGGATCGATCCATTGGTCAAGGAGAGGTGTGACTGATTCTGTTGATTCATATTAGCCAGTCATCAGCCGTTTGGGCGGTGTATCCAGTGTTAGTACAGGAGGTAACCGGGGACAGGGAAACCCGTGGTGTTTGGTAGTGAGTGTCACACTGGATAACACCCTTCTCACCTGACATATTGGTGGGAGTTTAGCGCGTTAACATGTACCACCCTTGATCCTGTTGACTAATCCTACGTCACCACCTGTTGCCTGACTGATCCTACGTCACCACCTGTTGCCTGACTGATCCTACGTCACCACCTGTTGCCTGACTGATCCTACGTCACCACCTGTTGCCTGACTGATCCTACGTCACCACCTGTTGCCTGACTGTTCCTACGTCACCACCTGTTGCCTGACTGATCCTACGTCACCACCTGTTGCCTGACTGTTCCTACGTCACCACCTGTTGCCTGACTGTTCCTACGTCACCACCTGTTGCCTGACGTCACCACCTGTTGCTACTGTCACCACCTGTTGCCTGACTGTTCCTACGTCACCACCTGTTGCCTGACTGTTCCTACGTCACCACCTGTTGCCTGACTGATCCTACGTCACCACCTGTTGCCTGACTGATCCTACGTCACCACCTGTTGCCTGACTGATCCTACGTCACCACCTGTTGCCTGATCCTACTGACCTGTTGCCTGACTGTTCCTGTCACCACCTGTTGCCTGACTGATCCTACGTCACCACCTGTTGCCTGACTGATCTACATCACCACCTGTTGCCTGACTGTTCCTACGTCACCACCTGTTGCCTGACTGTTCCTGCGTCACCACCTGTTGCCTGACTGCCTGTCACCACTGATCCTACGTCACCACCTGTTGCCTGACTGATCCTACGTCACCACCTGTTGCCTGACTGATCCTACGTCACCACCTGTTGCCTGACTGATCCTACGTCACCACCTGTTGCCTGACTGATCCTACATTACCACCTGTTGTTGGCTCCCTGTTCCTCTTCGCTTCACCACCCTCCCACCACCTCTCAATTCCTCCCGCATTAGTTCAGCCGTTTCGTGTTTTCCTCTCCTCGCTTCACATCTTTGCCTTCTTCTTTTCTAACGCCTCTTTTTCATTGTGTTTATCTCATGTCTTCTCCCACTTGTTGATTCTTCCTTCATTTTTCTTCATGGGTTTATTGCGTCTTCGTCTCCGTTTTCTTCAATGCGGCTCGTTCGTTCACTGGATGAGACTGCCATCACGCGTCTGTAATAAATATAATACCCAATTAAATCCCTTTCTTTCTTTCTTCCTTTCTTTCTCATTCTCATTTCATTTTCCCTTTCAATCTTATTTTTTGTCTATCTTTATATCTGTATCTCTACTCTTTCTTGCCTTGTTAGTGAGTTGTGTGTGAAGTAAAGTTTATGAAAAAAATAGTTTAATATGGGATTTATCTTCATTTATATTTTCATCCTTGTTAATATGACTTTGAACAAATGTGATCAAGTGTTCTTGTGTTTTTCTGAATTAAAGAAACTGTTTCAATATCAATGTACCAAGAACTGTCATATATTATCGTAAGTGAAGTTAGCATCACCAAGAGCTGTCATACATTATCGTAAGTGAAGTTAACATCACCAAGAACTGTCATACATTATTGTAAGTGAAGTTAACATCACCAAGAACTGTCATACATTATCGTAAGTGAAGTTAACATCACCAAGAACTGTCATACATTATCGTAAGTGAAGTTAACATCACCAAGAACTGTCATACATTATTGTAAGTGAAGTTAACATCACCAAGAGCTGTCATACATTATCGTAAGTGAAGTTAACATCACCAAGAGCTGTCATACATAATCGTAAGTGAAGTTAACATCACCAAGAACTGTCATACATTATCGTAAGTGAAGTTAACATCACCAAGAACTGTCATACATTATCGTAAGTGAAGTTAACATCACCAAGAGCTGTCATACATTAAGTAATCACCAAGAGACTGTCATTAACATCGTAAGTGAAGCACTGTCATACATTATCGTAAGTGAGTTAACATTCATACATTATTGTAAGTGAAGTTATTACCACCAGTTATTGACCAAAGTGCAACACGACGTAATAGAGAGCAGCTCGACCGTGGCCAAGATACCAATACATTATCCGGCCATCAACACTCGTCTATCTCCTCCTCAGTCCTCACACCCGCCATAATTAGTTCCCATTAATTGATAGCCAGTTAATTAGTTGTGGAGGCGTGCCTGACAACTTATAAAGGTGGGGGGAGAGGGAGGTGGGGGGAGGAGGTGGGAGCGTGGAGTTGTGGGTAGTGACGCCTACACAACTACATCACCATCAAGGTTCGACTCTGCTCGAATCCTCAGTTTCGTACATTTAGTGTTCGGATTACCCTACCCCAGCTTATTTCACTCTAACGCTAACCTAACCTAAACCAACCAAACCAAATCTAACTTAACTTACCTTAACCAAACTTAAACTAAGTAACGTAACGTATAACTTCACCTAAGCCTCAACTAACCTAACCTAACTTACGGGAAACAATCTAACCTAACCTAAAGCCTTAACAAACCAATAATCTCATCTGCCCAACCTAACCTAACCAATGTGGACCTCCGAAGCCACTTGTCTAATTTAACCTTTAAATCAACGAACGTATTCTTAACCAAACCTAACTTAATTTTAACTTGAGAGGGGGGGGTCGGAATATGTGTGTGGTCCCCAGCCCTTCAATCATAACCTTATCTGTTTACCTCTCACTTATCACAGAGGGGTTCCGTATATTGCATCTCGGCCTTGCCCACAACCTCCCGCCTCTGCTTAGGTAAAAACAATAATTGTCTGTTTCTCCCGTATGATTTTTAAACCATCAACAGTACAGGAACCGTCATAAAGATAAGTATTATAAACAAATCATAAGGTTTCTTACGGACGAATTGTTCGCATCATTAGTTCTTCAAATCTTATCGTGGTTGTAAGGTGAACGGACGTGAGGTTAGGTTAAGGAAATCCAGTTTAAGAGGCTGGCTGTGGTGTGTATGGGGTCGGCGGTGAGTGGGTCAGGTTTATTAAGAGGACCGACCAACATTTTTTAAATCGCTTGACGGACAAGTTTGGCGTGTCAGGGGGGACTCGCTGGTGGGAGGCGGCGGGCAGTGTTGAGCGAGAAGTGAAGAATGTGATCGATAAAAAAAAAAGATGAAAGGGAGAGATGGAATAGAGGATAATGTAGCTCTTGGATTTAAAGGACTTTGTGTGACCCTCTGGTGGCGGAGCCGAGTGGTGGCAGTAATTAAGAGTGTCAGAACGCACACCTAAATTTCACGTGACATTGTGAATTATAGATAAACTTTAATACAAAGCAATCTTTCTCTTTATCTTTATTTCTCTGTTTCTCTCTCTCTCTTTCTCCCTATCTTTCATTTTTTATATCTCGCCTTCATCATCATAGATTCATAGCAGTCGCCATTAGTCGGTGTATATCACTGCACTTCACACACCTGGTCTAGTGGCGGTACGTGTAGGGAGGGGAAATGCAGTTTCTCCTTCACGGTGTGGCCTGTGCTCGTTGTCAACGTTGGCTTGAACTGCATATATGCCGCGTCCACCGAAGTCTTGGCGACCGAACACGGATGAACGCTCATTGAAGCTTGAGTCATCATTCATCACCTCAAGGATACAGCACCTCGCTAAACATGATGGGTAGACGCGGGAGGACCTGTGACATAACACTCTCGGATGTACCTAATGAAGTGGTGCAGTTTTTAATGTGTTGGGAAACTTTATACGTTCCTCGGGTTGTCATTGACATTATTAGACCAGATGCATGTTTCGTTTACTACTACAACCAGTGAACTGTCCACTACTAACAAGTGTGTCACTGTTTTACTGACACTTTGAGCTGTCTCGAAAGTCTTGGGCCAACGTAGGCAAAACTAACACTATATTCCATGGCCTTGTGTATAGTAGGTGAGAGGGACGGGAGGGTGGTGGAAGTCCTGCCCTGGCTATATATTCTGGAGGTCAAGGGCTGCTGAGAGAAGAGTGTGGTGGTAGGAGAGAAGCGTGTACAGTACAGTATACCAGGGCGGGTGGTGGTGGGAGCCCTCCTGTCTGGCTAGGAGTCTTGGGGCGTCGAGGGCTGCTGGGAGAGGAGAGTTGGGGAGGAGAAGAGCGTGTACAGCACCAAGGCGGTGAGACCAGCCAGCAGCAGCGCCAACACCACCAGCAGGCGAGTCGTGAACCCCTGGAACTCCTCTTCCTGCTTGGCTTGTCTCTGCACCACCATCGCCCGGGACTCCTGCAACACACCCACACGTCACCAATTTTAGACTAGTATGACTGATTCAGTGTGAGGCGTGTACCTGTGTGTGTGTGTGTGTTAGTTACAGCTCAACTAAACACTGTTGCAAAATAAAGATCAACATATTTAAACACGCATCAATGGACACACAAAACAATTAACCATATTGATAATTTCTCATAATAATATTAACCACTACCTCGTTAGGCTCCAGAAAAGATATAATTGACCAATTCTGTAACACAATAACAAGAGAACATCGGATGTAAACAAACAAAAAATCATAAAAAATTATATAATAATTTTTCTAAACCTTACAATAATGATTCCGCCATGAACGACGTGAAATGTTATTATAAAGTATTGTGAACAGTTTGTGTCATGACTGTGTGCATTGGAAGCTTCTGACTGTGATGATGACGTCAGAGTAAGCGTATATCCTGGACTAGTTTACAACTCATTATATTATTGTTGTTTGTGGAGATGATGTTTCTCTTACAATTACTTTATCGCCACTGGTCGGTCTGTTAGTCACTAGGGGTGGTCGGTCAGTCTGTCTCACACACACACACACACACACACAGGGGTGCAGGTTGGGGCAGTATGGATGCGGTCCTCTTTAAGAAGTGACAGTCAGTCGACCGTCAAGTGTGACCCACAGCACACCACCCCGGCACGTCCTCTCCTCTCTGTGTAGGAGGGAGAGAGGGGGAAGGTGGGAGAGAGAGATAGTTAAGTGGGAGGGAGAGGTGAATGAGAAGGGGAGGTATGAGGTAGGTAGGTAAGTACAGTAGATGGGATGGAAAAATAGTAAAGTGGGAGGAAGGGAGAAGTGGGTAGATAAGTAGGTGAGAGGGAGAGATGGGTGAGGAAGGTAGGTAAATAGGTGGGAGAAACAAAATAAGTAGGTGGGTAAATGGAAGGGGGGGGATGGTGAGGTAGGAAGATATGGTGTGAGACGTGACGGAGAAAGAATATTACAGGGCAACATAGGAAGTGAGGGGCAGCTTGAGGAAGGGTGGGAGGGAGGGGGAGGAGTTAGGGAGTAATAAGGGAAAGAGAGAGTCTGTGTGGGAGGAGGGGAAGAGGTGGGATAATGATGATAAAGGGGAGATGATGGAAGAGAGGAGAACGCCGAAGTAAACAAAGTAGGGTAGCAACGTGGATGAGAAGGGGGAGAGGGGAGGAAACGGTGGGGGAATGGACTAGAGAGGGAGTGTGGTAGCAGCAGAGTACAGAGAGAGAGAGAGAGAGAGAGAGAGAGAGGTATAAGCACCACACTGTACAACAATAAACCCCGGTGTATCGAACACTACTCACACACACAAAGCTCTCGAAACAAAACCAGAAGCACAATAACAGGTTCAGTACAGTATTACCCAGAACGACAACGACTCCTTAATGCAATCCTACGTAACTCTTCAAAGTACACCTGTTAAAACGCTGCACAGTTCACCTTCTCAAAGAAATCATTTAAATTCCGCTTTTTTCATTGGCTGATATCTAGTATGAAAATCGACGATGCAAATACCCCCAAACACTTGATATATTGAGGCATTTATATACAGAATATACAGGGTGTTTCATAAGTCTGGTACTGTAGGAGTCATCTTGAATACAGGGTGTCTCAAAAGTCACGGACAACAGGAACGATTACAAAGACCTTTACAGTATAGTGAGTAATCTATCAGACACCCTGTACAGTATTGTGCATAACATGAGACACCCTGTACAGTATGATGCACAACATGAGACACCCTGTACAGTATGATGCACAACATGAGACACCCTGTACAGTATGATGCACAACATGAGACACCCTGTACAATATGATGCACAACATGAGACACCCTGTACAGTATTGTGCATAACATGAGACACCCTGTACAGTATGATGCACAACATGAGACACCCTGTACATATGATGCACAACATGAGACACCCTGTACATGATGACACCCTGTACAGTATGATGCACAACATGAGACACTGTACAGTATGATGCACAACATGAGACACCCTGTACAGTATGATGCACAACATGAGACGCCCTGTACAGTATGATGCACAACATGAGACACCCTGTACAGTATGGTACACAACATGAGACACCCTGTACAATATGATGCACAACATGAGACACCCTGTACAGTATGATACACAACATGAGACACCCTGTACAGTATGATGCACAACATGAGACACCCTGTACAGTATGATGCACAACATGAGACACCCTGTACAGTATGATGCACAACATGAGACACCCTGTACAGTATGATGCACAACATGAGACACCCTGTACAGTATGGTACAGTCACCCACAAAAGTCCTGTCGCTTCTCCTCCTGAGTCACGAACCCCGAGATTCAGACTAGTGAACCCGAAGCAGTAGACTGATACATTATTCTGTCCATAAATGCTTCGGCTTCATGAGTCTGAATCTCGGGGTTCGTGACTCAGGAGGAGAAGCGACAGGACTTTTGTGGGTGACTGTACATAACACATGAGACACCCTGTACACTAAAACAAAATCAGCTGTATATTATTGTGTTAGCCTTAGCTAATCTTGATGTCGCGGTCATCTAACATGTGCAGTTGTGGTCAAAATTCCCTCGACACTGTATGCAATATCTGACATCATACGTGAGGGTCATGGAGGAACTGGGATGTAAATTTTCCAGTTATTTACTCATATTTTTATTCAATGAATCATTCACTAGCTATAAACCAATCCCACTACATGACCCACAAATAGTTGCTAGATATTTGCTAAGTGTCGAGGGAATTTTGGATGTAGCTGTACGTACACAATCATCATCTGGTAATTGATTCAAAGCTGAGTTAATGCTTCTATGCTGTGATTATCTTATGATTTGAACATTTCTAGGGACTCTTCAAGGGGCATTTCTTTGGTCCAATGTTGATTTATTTCTGTTGAGGTAAAAAAATAAATAACAAAAAACGCGAGAAAACTCCTCGGGATTCTCTCTCTAGGCACGTATTCCCAGAGCACGGGAAGGTGTGGCATAGAGAGGGTGTAGTCCGCACTGCTGAAATATACAAGCGATCACACCACCACCCGCGTCACAGACCAACCTCGCGACACACACACACACCTTAACAAACCCAAAATAGTTACCGGTAATTTATCTAGGTAATTTGCAAGTACTGTACAGTAATTATGAAGAAAATTATTTGTCCTGCCAAACAAAACACAAAAGACGTAGACAAAATGGTCAGAACTACACAGTCTCTTATCAACCGTTTCAACTGCTTTGGTTTCATCTTGTCTGTTTCACCTTCCTCAGAATATTTATCGAAAAGTAGTTAAGATTAGTTTGAAGGAACAGCACCATCAAGATAACGAGTTGAACTTGAAGGTAAGATGCTTTCAATTTCTTATGTCCCAATCGTTAATGTCAAGGAGGTAAGATAAGATTGTGCATCAACTTCAAGTCTCATTAATCCTCGTGAGCCAAGGTGGTGTGACAAACCGAGGATATGTTGTGATATGATAGCTTTATGTTCCCTGCGGCCTGGTTATTTGGGATCCAATTGAATTTTTATGACAAGTCGCCGGGGATATACATTACCTCACCACGGATAGGATTCAGAACGACATTATGTGAATTTGTTGATGTTGTGATGATAAAATAATGTTAGAGTGAATGTTTGTTGGTATTGTGTTGTATCTTGGTTTTAGATGATGCTGATGATATGATGTATTCATGCGCTAACAACTAAAAGGTATCGAGAAATTCTTACAAACATTTATACGTATAATACAGTACATCGGAACAAACTATTAGCAAAAGACTCCATCCTTGGCGTCGCTCTAGCTGAAAGTATAATGCTTCTGGTCTGGAATCTCAAAGGTTCGTGCAGTTGTCTCAGATATGAAAAGGAATCTAACAGCTCATCAGAATTATACAGCACAAAAGTGGAGTGCCGAAATGACATCGACTTTGTACCGAGACTTGTTACACGAATCTTGAGAACCCGGGGCGTGTGGACCCTGTTGTCTCACCCTGCGTATGGTAGGTATGTTGTGGTCCTCCCCGGGCTGGTGGCCGCCTCTACACGAGGGGTGGTCACAGGGGGCGGGGTTCTTGAGCTGCTCTAGGAGTTGAGCCCAGCGGTCTGGCTGCTTGGGCGGGCGAGCCTTAGCGGCGGCAGCCTTCACCGCCGCCTCCCGCCACGCCAGCCCACGCCGACGCACCAGCCGCATCCCGCACCTGCAGATCAACACCAGGTTTATTACGCACGTATTCACAAGGTCATTATAATGATTTACGTCGTAGGTAAATTAGCACCTGCATGTAAATACCAGGACCGTTACTCATATCTTTGTGAGGATATAATGTAACAACTAAAACAGTCACCTACTGTACACCTAATAATCGCTATTTTTTTTAAGAAATTGAGGAAAATGGTAGAAGTAGTTAGCACAATTCCATAAATGAATAATAATTAATAATATAAAAAATATATATATGACGCAATATCAATTAAATAAAATATAAATATATTGAACTTCGTAAACACATTAAAAACATATGACCAGTTAATTAAAGCAGAACAATCTAATAGCAATTATGACGTTTCTAAATTGTTACTTCAAAAACAATAAAATAAATTATAAATAAAATTTTCTCCATTTTCTAGTTTTAAAAGAATATGTAAAGACTTTAGCATAACACTTAACATTGATAATTTATGACAGTTAAATTTAGACAATTGTTTAACACATGCCGTCTCAGAGGCATTTCAGTTTAAGGTGTTGACAGTTTATGGTGCTTATGATATATATATATATATATATATATAAAACTTCCAGTAACACGAAGTTGCACACACGGAGAAATGATGATACTAATAATAATAATCTGCCTAAAGTTGTATACAATCTGGTACTATTTTATTTTTACTAAAGGATAATTAACGTCAATATAGAACAGGTTGGTTATGTTAGATCAGCAGACGATATCACAACACAGAAGACAGGCGGGCGGTAGATGCAATAGACCAAGATCATAACAGAACGGCCAAGTAGCATCATCAGCAGCCAAAAGACTCATTGCACAGTACATGGAATTCAGGCAGAGTAAAGTAGCGGAACGAATTCAGTGTGGCTGAAAAACAGACAGACAGCGACGATTAAGAAGAAGAGCAGTATGTCCTGGAAAGCAAGTTAGCTATAATTAAAAAATATATTAAAGAATACATTCATTGTATTCTTTCAGAGGTAGTGTGTGTAGTGGTGACACATTGACAGTAACTATACATTGTAAAGTTAAGTAAGCAGCAGCAACACATTTTAGCACGGAAAGATATGTTGTAAACCACATACAAAAACAATAAATAATATATAAGAAATTGCTGTTAGAATGTTACAGTAAAGGAATAATGCTCGACTGCGCCTAGACTCACCCTGGACGATTCATGGTCAGGTTACAAACGAAAACCAGATGGCCGGTGTCGGCAATTGGCCTGTGGACAGAAAAATAGTCCCCCTCACCACACACATCCTGGCCAGAGGTCTTAACTGTATAACAAACTCCGCCTGCAGCCGAACAGTGGTCAGATGGAAACACTGGCAGAGATGCATAGGACAGGAGGAAATGAATATCATGTCCTGAGGCGTTGTTTTATCTTTTTAATTTAATTTTGTTTATAGGATCAACTGTTGAGGGGAAGAAATTGTAAATCAGTAATTAAAGGGCTTTTAAACACTATGAGTAGTTTACTTTATGGACATTTAAGATAGGATACTGTAACAGAATTCAATCAGCTTAGTCTGCCGCTCATGTGATTTACCAAACACTATTTTCTTTTTAGATTTTAACACTTTGTGTACACTTTTGCATCGCCTCCTGCTCCGTGTCTCCCGAGGTCGTGCGTATTATGCATTTTCTTATATTGCGTCATTCACAGCAGTTGCGCAAAATTTTGCAAACATTCTCGACAATATTGCACCAATGTTGAACCCGTTTCACCATCGCCCTGAATTATTTTGTTAAAACTACTCCAGCCGCGCCTGTTGCCTGCCATTCCACCTTTAGTAAAACCGAAATGCACGAGGCTCTACCACCTAAAAATGAAAGCCATATACAGCATATATTTTTTGTTAGATTTTTACTTGTTAGAAAATCCTCCCAGGCACTTCCATAAGTCGTTATATAACCACTCACTATATAAACGTTACAATATGAGCATGGCAAGTTTTCCTTCGCCATTTAAACGTTACAATATGACAGTATAACCACCACAATAGAACAATAATGTAACACAACCATGATATGACCACAATATGAACCTCACACCATACTCCAACCCACTAATAACAAGTTTTTAATATTTTACCCCTGAGGTAGAGAAAATTTAGAAATAATGTTATGTATTTGTGGTAAAGGAAAATTTCCGATGGGATTTTCTCCTACGTAATGCTCTTACTCTATTTTCCATCATATTTTTTTTTCTTCACCCAGATTGATAATTTCCTATTTGCATAATATTCAAATTTTGTTTTCTGTTTACGAGTCAATTTGGTATATACGAGATCGCTAAGGTATTGTTCATTCATGGACAAATACAACCGTGAATTCATTTTGTTGCAGAGTGAGCTAGGATTTCTGTACGTGCAGGGTACCTAATCATCCACTTCGGTAGGGATTGGAAGAGCTATAAGTGTGTGTGTGTGTGTGTGTGTGTGTGTGTGTGTGTGTGTGTGTGTGTGTGTGTGTGTGTGTGTGTTATACCTTCCATCTGCCATTCAATCTTTCCAATATTTATTTTCCGGTAGACATTGGCAAGGATAGACTAAATGGTCTTGTGTGTTTAAGACCTTTCGGTTCGGCGGATTTGTTTATTGTCCTTCAGGCTAAGTTTGAGTTCAGATATAATGAATTTCCTCACCTTAAGACAATGTACTGTTCGAGATTTTTGTATTTTTCTGAATTTATTAAAGTTACCCTCTGGATAATCATCTTATCTTCTCCGATAAGTGTGTGCGCCCCGAAAAGCGAAATCAATTTGAATTTCTTATAGGCTATTTCCCACGCGTCCGCCCATAACAATGTACAATAATAGAGCCAGCAAGGAAAGTGTATTACGTGTTCCTCCTCACCCAGGTATTAGGATAAGATAGCTATAAGATACGACCTCTAAAGTGTCGTGATCAGCTGCTTAGAATGTGTTTTGGGTTTCTATATATACTTAAATTGATAAAGTAGTTATGCTTGATATAATTATGTGAAGGGTTGCAGTAAATGAGTGAAGTTTATTACCTGGAAAATACAATTATTTGTACCATATTTTAGCAGCGAAATTATGATTTTTTTAAGAGCATAATTTTCCTCGGTTTTACAAAGGTTCGCGTATTATCAAAGACTACGGTATTATGTAGTTGTGCATCCATAGTTTATAAGGCAAAGAGATCAGTAGTAAATGTTATAATCTTATTTCCTTTGTTACTGTTTTTTTATGACTTTGTTGTTGTCCCATACGCAACAATAACTAGAGCTCATTGTTCTAGAAGCCTTTGGTTCATGGGACAATATACATTTGTGATATAATGATGTTGATGATAGTCGGCTTAAACACAACAGCGCGCGCGAAGTCCAAACATAGCCTAGTTTCTTTATTCGAAAACCACACAAACCTTACCCCCAAACAGACATTTTTTTTCTTATCTTCTTTGGTGCCAAGTTACACACCTCCAAAGCATTCAATTTGAAGACAATGCTGCTCTTAATAACGTTCTGATGGGTATCGTCAAACACACGTCAAAAGTTGGGTTACGTGATGTCTCCCAGAGGTGGAGCAAAGGCTGGCGGCACAAGTGTATCAATTCCGAGTCGGTGAACTGTTCTATCACAAATATTCACGCGATCTCCATGTAGAAATATGTAAGGTAGTTTTTTTTTTACATTTTTCTGAGACACGGTAAAATTTTTGGTATTGGGTATCTTAGTAATATAGTTTTCCAAAAACGAATTTAGTTGCTCATTTGTTTCTGTTTGTTTCGTTCTGTTGTTCTTTTTGTCCTGTTGATCTGTTACTTCCATTCTGATTTTTCTATTGTCCTGTTGTTCTCAGCGGAGGAGGGATTATGATCACCATCGTGGGTAAACTGGACGTTCTGAAGATGTGGAGGACAAACACTTTGACAGACACCCGCACCAACGATAGAAGAAAAGAAATATAAAAACTGATATATTGACAGCTCCCGTGACGTTATCTTTCAAGACCAAACCAGGAGAGGAAAAAAAATAGTTGCTTTTTAATATGTAGAGGAAATGAACGAATCTTGAAATCTGTTCCACGGGTGAGACGAATTGACTTTATATAAAAAACTAAAAAGCATAGACAGTTTTATGGGAGTTTCTCTTTAGCCGACCACTTCCTTCCCCCTCTCCTTTCTGCTCTACACACACACGGATACACACACAGACACACACACACACAGACTAAAACGACAAAATAAACTACACACACAATAAGGCCCTTCTCTAACTATATATACACAGTACTTACCTGTGACGTCAATCGCACTTTAGGTAGCCCGCCACAGGAAAAGAACTACAGAATTGTTTGAATATTTTTCTTACACTCAACTTTACCCCTTCACTACATACATACATAAAAATAATTCATTCTTCAATTCTTCAGGACTCCGAGCATATATTTCACTAATTTCCAGAGGAGATGGCATATTCATTCTCTCTCTCTGTTGAACTCTTCCTTATTTTCATACATTTTCTTCATTTTCACAGGCAGTCATGTCATGGGTGGTAGTGTTCCTTCATATCACGCCGAGAACTGCAGCGAGTGTCACACAGGCCCGAGATAACACAAGACTCGAGGCTGTGTTTTCTTTGTCGATGCTCGTTCTCTACTGAAGACGAGTGAAGGAGAAACCTCAGTGATTTTTACCTTTTTTTACCATTTATTTTTATTTTGCTATTTTAAACGAGTTACTTAATCGTCAGGGTTATTTTTGTCTGATAGTAAACCCTCTCAATAGCGGACTTTTCAAGTGATGGATATTGTAAACCCTCTCAATAGCGGATTTTTCAATAAAGTATTGGATACAGCAAGCCCTCTCAATAAAGTAATGGATGCAATAAAACATCTCAATACTGGACTTCTCAACAACGGAATCCTCCCAATAATGGACAGGGCTTACAAGAATTTTTATTCGGGTATTGGGAGGTTTTACATAATGCATAATGGTTTGAAACGTTAAACAAAACCAACAACGTTCCCTTGATGGCCATACCGGCAGTTATATTTTAGAATTGTGAACACGAAAATATAAAAATCAAATATGCAACCATTTACTGTAGACAACAAAGACAGTTTTAACCACAAAGAGAATATTGCTTCCTTTGATATTCCAGGCTTAAATAATAATACAAAAGGGAAAAAAATATATAACGAATACACAAATAAACCGTAAAACATGAAGCTACGAGTTGATATTAAATGACAAAATATATATCCCCAGTCCTCACACTAACACAATTTACTAAACAAAGACAACATTGAAAAAAATGGAAACCCTACGCCTGTATATAAACCATTTAATTAATATTTTCACCAATTAGAAACGCGGTTTTTATTTACAAATTCAATTAAGGGTGAAAATAACGAAAAGTCATCTAGAATCTGGATTAATTGTGTTTGTACAGTATTGCTCGTACGCCTGGGAGGGGAAGGAGGATGGGGCAAATACTGCATTAACGTACGGTACCAAACCAATAAAAAATCACAGATAACAAAAAATTAAAACAATGTCTGTCAGGAAAGACAGACATTGATCTAACTAAAGCAGTAAAATATTTAAAGTCACGATGTGGATTCTCAAATATTATATAGTATGTACGATAAGATGTAAGAGAGGTGTACTGTAATTGATTCATAATTCACTTAATCTCTAGTGTAAAGATGGCGGCCAAAGTGCTACAAGACTTTACCGTCACTTAATGCGTTCTCTTAGCCTTAATTAATAAACCAGGATTAGGAAGCACACGCACGCACACACACACACACACTGCACCACTCAAGGTAGGTATCTACCTTAGGTCCTTGGCACCACTAACCTACCTATATCCAGGTTTTGAAACACTAATAATGTTTAGAGTAAAACTGTCCTTTGTTGATGTTATAATGTGTCACTGCGCTTCACCAAACACAAGTCTTTAAGCGCGTAATAACCTTGCATAATAGCAACATTTTGGATATATAAAACAACTCATAAATACTGTATACATAATTTTATACTCTCAATCGCCATATTTCTGGAGTAAACAAAACCTAATCGTATTTTATGAGTTTAATGATAAGTCGAGGGAGATTAACCCACGGCAAACAAGAGACGTAATTACTCCCTGGAAAAAAATAATCAGCTGAACATCTCCCCAGCGGCCAGAGGTATGATGATACTCGTGTAAACAATATGTAAAATATATTTGTAAGTTAGGTTGTTCTGCTACGGTGATATACAAAACGTTATTATAAGTAGATATTATATAAAGAACACTTTACCACGTTGCTTAGCCTCATCTAAACATTAATATCGATTTGTTAAGTATGAAAAGGTGAGTGTGTGTGTGTGCGTGTGTGTGTGTGTGTGTGTGTGTGTGTGTGTGTGTGTGTGTGTGTGTGTGTGTGTGTGTGTGTGCGTGTGTGTGTGTGTGATCTCTTGTTGCCGAATTTCTCTGTTTATTGTTGTTGTGTCTCCCTCCCTCACAGCCAGGAGTGTTTGTCTTGCCATTTAGCTAACTTTTGACTGCTTGCATTAATCCCTCTCTTTTTCTTTCCTCTGTCTGTCTATATTGTTGTATTTGACTTTTCAATCTCTTTTTATGTTTTCTTTCGTTTCTCTCTTTATGTCTCGTTACTTTATCTTTCCCTCTTGATTATCTTTCGTTTTTTTTCTTTCATTTTCTCTCGATTTTTCTTTCTCTTCTCTCGTTTTTTCTTCTAATTTTCTCTCTTCCTCTCTTTCTCTCCCTGACTGTTACTTGCTTTTATCTGCTACTGTAGTCTTCACAACACTGAGACACACGTCACTATGCTTCTTAATTCTTTCACAGCTTGGAGGGACGGTAGCGACCTCTTGTCATGTTGAGTCAAGGTGGGTCATGTTAGGTCACCGTGGGTCATGTCAGGTCACTGTGGGTCATTTTAGGTTACCCTGGGTCATGTTAGGTCATCTTGAGTCAATGTGGATCATTTTAGATCATACTAGGTCATCTTAGGTCACATTGGGTCATCTTAGGTCACACTGGGTCAACTTAGGTCAGTATAAATATTCAGTGTCTTTTGGGGGGTCTCATTGAGTCCTGTTTAAGTCTGCTTGGGTGTTTCGGGGAGTCTTGGTGGGTCTAAATTTTGGGTCCCAGTGGGTAACTTAATTAGGTCTTATTGGGGATCTTTCCGGGGGTCCTGGTGGGTCTTTTTAGGTCCCTGGGTTCTAACTGGGTCCCCCTTAGCTGCTACTGAGTCTTAGCAAAGTTCTAGTCTGTGGCCGTGGTGTCAGGTGTAGTGTGGCAGGTGTGGTGGCACTGAGAGGCACTAGGGACAGGTGTGGTGGCACTGACAGGTACTAGGGACAGGTGTGGTGGCACTGACAGGTACTAGGGACAGGTGTGGTGGCACTGACAGGTACTAGGGAGCGCCTCATCAGGTATTGATGATGGAGAGATTAATGTGTAGTGACAGACACTTAGAATCAATAAGTGTTGCCCGGCCAGGTATGGAGGAAGACACACACACACACAGACACACACACACAGACACACACACACACACACACACACACAGACACACACACACAGACACACACAGACACACACACACACACACACACACACACACACACACACAGACACACACACACACAGACACACACACAGACACACACAGACACACACACACACACAGACACACACAGACACACACACACACACACAGACACACACACACACACACACACACACACACACACACACACACACACACACAGACACACACACACAGGTACACACACACAGACACACACACACACACACACACACACACACACACACACACACACACACACAAGGACCCCCGGCAGAGAGAGAGAGAGAAAACCCGGCAGGCAGGTAGGTAGATACCAAATATCTCGTCCGGTGTTAACTTAACGAGGATCTTTAAAGTCTTTTTCGCTTTAGTCAAGTCCGTTATTGAGAGGGTTTACTGTGAGTCCATTACTTTATTGAGAAGTCCGTTATTGAGAGGGTTTACTGTATCCATTACTTTACTGAAAAGTCCGTTATTGAGAGGGTTTACCCTTTTCTTTACGAAGTCCGTTATTGAGAGGGTTTACCCTTTTCTTTGTGGATAAGTCCGTATTGAGAGGGTTTACTGTATCCATTACTTTACTGAAAAGTCCGTTATTGAGAGGGTTTACTGTATCCATTACTTTACTGAAAAGTCCGTTATTGAGAGGGTTTACTGTATCCATTACTTTACTGAGAAGTCCGTTATCGAGAGGGTTTAGTGTTGTAATCATCAGGTGAAATAAGCTGAGGCGCCTATAATAATCTTTCTCGGGGTCCACAAGCTGCTGTGTTCTGGGGTCAACTTTAATATACATTATGATATTGTCTTCTATCCCCCCCCCCTCCCTCCCTCTCTCGGGTGATGTATCTGGGAGAGAAAGGAGGGACGGGGAGGAGGGGGGGAGAGAGAAGTATAGGCTACAGACAAAACATATACACACCTATCTCCCCCCCACCCCCACCCAATCCCCCACACATCCCTCTTCCCCCCACACCATCATTTTTCCCCAAGATGTGTGTGTGTGTGTGTGTGTGTGTGTGTGTGTGCGTGTGCGTGTGCGTGTGTGTGTGTGTGTGTGTGTGTGTGTGTGTGTGTGTGTGTGTAAAGTATTGAACATTATCTCAACCCGTTCCTCGTCAGTGTTTCCTCAAGGTGACGTGACCGACCGAACCTGCCTGGAGCTCCTCACTGATTGGCTGACCCTGCAGATACTTGATCAATGGTCGTATCGAGGTCAAACGAGAGATATAAAGATTGACCGTTTGACCGTCTGCGGTAGCCTTGAACTCTGAAGTATTCTAATTAAGTTATATATACTGTATATGTGTGTAGGAATTCCCTGGCATAATAAGTTAAATTGATAAGGTCCTGACAGCCGAGGAGACAAGGAGATAAAGAGAGAGAGAAGCGGACACAGACAAACAAAGAGAAACTGGCAGACAGACTTAGAAGAAGAAGAGAGACGAGAAGTGTTATTTAGATTCTTTCCTGATTACAGACGGAGCGACGAGGGGAAGACAATTACTTGTTTGTGTCTACAGTATGTGTTGGGACGTCAGGACAAAAAACAAACCCTACTTTTTGTCCTTTCCTGTTGGATGAGGAAATCCCACTTTTTTCCTTTTCGGTTTTATTCCTCTGTTTGGTGAGGAGAAAAAACCTAACTTTTCTTCCTTTCTATGTTGGGTACGAGAAAAAAAATACCTTGTTTTTTCCCCTTTTATTTTTCCCCTCTGTGGGTGTACGAATACATACCTGACTGTGTGTGTGTGTGTGTGTGTGTCTGTAATCATTAATACCAAAGAGGTTCCACTGTACTGTATATAGGTTTATCTCTCTCTCTCTCTCTCTCTCTCTCTCTCTCTCTCTCTCTCTCTCTCGTTAATTCAACAATAGCTACGCCTTGCCCAGAGGAACATTAAGTCATTACTTATTGTTAGTAGAAAAGACAGGAAACAAAGGCCCTCCCTCCCCGTCTGTTTCATTATCGTTGAGACAGACAGGTAGGCAACACACACCCAGGTCCACCTCCAGAATAACATGTATGATTCCAGAGCATACATTCAAATACCACTGAATACATGTATAAAGTGTACTTTCCTGTATCCTTTGTGTATTGTTGAAGTTCATAATAAAATAGGCTTATATCAAAATACAGAATATATATGGTATTTGCTGATTTAGTTGTGTGTGTTTAGTAAATATTATTAACTTCAATGTGGTTTTGTGTATAAGGTCTATAATAATATTGATGATGATGATAATAATAACAAAAATAAAAATAATAATAATAATAATAATATTTACACAATGAGAAGACAGAAAATTAATGAGGAAAGAAGATTAAAATTACCACAGGTGTTGGCAGGTATTGTGAGGTTAGGTCAAGTTTGCGTTAGAGTAGGTTAGGTTAGGTTTTGCGCTAGGTTAGGTTAGGTTAAGGTGAAACATGCTTGAGGGGTCTGGTCTCCGGATGACCCAAAGATTATACAAACATTATGAATCTATTGTGTCTCGAATACTGAAATATTAACCAGGACTTGGACATGATAGTAGATTGATTCCTAAACTCACGTGACAAAAACAAAAGTCAATTCTCCCCAAAGCATTGAGTGGCAGGGAGGTGTAAAATTCACACTAGCTGACCCCGACAAGGTCAACACCACTACTGTAGATGACCTGACCTTCTAAACCTTATCAACGAAAACTAAACTCTTAACTGTGACGTTCTAAATAACAATAAAAATAAACATAAACAAAACATTGATTTAGAATATCGGTAAAAATAAATAAATAAAGAGATTATATTCGTCAAACTTTATATTCCTAATTTATTGCCTCATGTATTGTCATGATCTGGATGTTTGTATTAATCTATTGTATTTGACTTCAACTCATTTGACTTTTCTCTGGGCCTTCTGACAGCGAGGAGGACGGGCATCAGCAGTAGTGAGGCTTGAATGATCAGTGGACTGAGGTAGGAGAGAGAGAGAGAGAGTGTGTTGTGATCTATCGCTTGAACGGTAGTGTCAGTGAAGGGAGACTGGTGGTGGTAGCTATCCGGTACCTTTTTCTTACCGCCCAGTACCTCCTCCTACCACCCAGTACCTCCACAACCTCGCACCTCCTCCGTCAGTAGCCTCAACCCCTTCACGCTACACATCCACTTATCAATGAAAGTAAAAACAACACATTTTCTTTGCGTCTTTTTAGTGTATCAATATATTATTATTTTTTCTTTTATTATATAGAAGCGTGGAAAACGAATGCTTAGGATTAATATGTATAACTATTAAAAATCCGGTCGGCGGGATTTCAGGGTATTTTGTATTTGTGTATTTTATTTTAAAGTCCCATTGGCGTTTAAATGTTTTGGTATTTTATTTGTTTATTTTTTTATCTCGAGTTTGTGAAGGATTATGGTTGTTGTATCAGTGTTGAAGGTAAGTGATGTAAATATTGCATTTGTATACTGTTGCACTTGGTGTTGTCTCTCGCTTAACCCGGGATGATAGGATTATATTAACGTGTTGGTGGTAATACACGATTATTATTATTATTATTATAATTATTATTATTATTATTATTATTATTATTATTATTATTATTGTTGTTGTTGTTGCTAATACCTGCGCGCGCACACACACACCGCCTGGGGAGGATGAAGCCAGATTAATGTTTGGCAGATGGGAAGACATTGAGGAAAAGTGAGTTACAGCGTGTGTGTGGGGGAGAGGAGAGAGATGGGGAGATTAGGGTTAGGATGAGGGGACAGGTTAATCAGTGAGTGGGGAGAGGGGAAGATATTGTTTATTATGTGTGGGGGAGAAGAATGGAGAGGTGGGGAGATGAGAGACAAGTGAGTGGAGGTGAGGGGAAAGAAAGTAGGGGAGGGTGGGGTGAGGGGTGAGAGGTGACGGGGGTGAAGGGCTGGGTGAAGTGTGGAGTGAACGGAAGGGGTGATGGGCTGGGGATGTTAGGTGAAGGGCTCGGGACGTGATAGGGTGTGAGTTGAGAGGTGAGGGGTGAAGGGGGGTGTATCTCAGGCTCCACAAGTCGGTGCCCGCCATTAAAGACGACGTTCCCAGGTGGTGCAGGCCATTAAGGTCGCGGGTGTGGCTCCTGTGTGGTGGTGTGGTGTTATGGTGAAGTGATGTGTTGTGGTGTTGAGGTGTTGTGTTGTGGCGTTGTAGGGTGTTATGTTATTAAGTCCGTTAGATATGACATCCGTTATATCGAGAGGTCCGTTATCTACTGTATATCACCAACAAAGATAACGTGAAGCCAAACTCTTAAAAAAAATCAATATCAAGAAATATTCTCATAACCTTCAAAGAATATATATATATATATATATATATATATATATATATATATATATATATATATATATATATATATATATATATATATATATATATTGACAACTAAAACCCCACCAAAACTTTATAAGAACAGACTAACCTAAAAAAAAAATAAAGTAAAACAAATAAAAAAAATAAAAATAAAAACGTAACCTAAATAAATAAATCAAAATACCGTAACCCCCAAAAATAATAAAAATCAAATACCGTGAGCAGTAGCCTATCCTGAGATGAAGTGAAGCCATTACAAGTACACAGAATAATCTCCCCAACGCTGTAAACTTCCACGAGATTTATGGCGCGCTATTCATGCCACCTGCCCCGACAACCAGCGCATAGGAAAGGTCGATTATTTGCAGGTATTCAGAGAGAGAGAGAGGAGGAGCTCGTTAAAGTAGAGAAAGGTAATATCAACACGAGGGGAAATGAACCTTTTTGTATACGAGGCAGTGGCTGAGTAGTATGGGGGGGGTGAGTGTGTGTGTGTGTGTGTGTGTGTGTGTGTGTGTGTGTGTGTGTGTGTGTGTGTGTGTGTGTAGGTGGAGGTGTGTGTTTGTGATATCCATGACTGTTCTGGGTGATGACGTCATGTGTTGTTGTCCAAAATCTTCATTCACGAGATGGGCGGCCGGCAGGTGGCGTCACTACATGTATTCGGGACTAATTGTACGTATCTTCTTGGCACCTTTTGAAGCTCACACGTCAACAATAAACCACAAGGTGTCATGTCCCAGTGGTGTGTAAACTGCCTTGAGACAGATTCATGGTTATACCTCTGATGCTCTTCTTTATGATATAATTGTTGCTTAATGTTGAACAAGTCGATCAATGATCCTAAGGTTCTATTGACAAGATCTTCAGTGGTTTTCATAGTTCGGATTCGTTGTCCTCCCTTGAACACTCTCCATCACTCTATGCTGTGTTTACATTCTCTCAATGAGGCTGGACCTGGGTCTTGTACACGTGAGTCAGTGGTAGTCGGCCCCGTCTTTATCGTTTACAACAGGTCACCTCACCCAGTGTTTTTATCCTTTTCTCTTTTAATTACCTCAATCTTCTTATTCTCGATCTTAATTATTAGGGTTTTTTTCTACTAATCTGCCAAGAGTCATCACCATATACTTGTCTGAGTGAAGATGGTGTCACTATATGATCCTGGTCAGTCTTAAGACATACACAATGGATTACACACTGTCAGCTAAGTCACAGTGGTAGGACTGGCTCTAACACTCTCTTTGGGATGCCAGTTAACACTACAACACCACCTGGACGAGGAATCATTAAAGTTAACTCACTACCGACCAGCAATCAACAATGTCAAGATCCTTAGACATGTTATTCCCACAATACAACAACTGCCGGGCCCACCAAGCAGTGTCGGTCAGGAATATTAATGAATGTTGTACGAGTCTGTGTCCATAAAGGTCACCTGTATGGTCCCTCTTGCCTCCATGTGTCTAAGACTCCCAGTGGCTGAGACCGGTACACAAGTCACTTATAAAACCAACAAAATATAAATGTTCAGCACTACAAAATTCTGGACAAAATATTTATAACGAATTTGGATGGGAGGGAATTACGGAGGTAGGCAGGTACTGACAAACGGACAGGTGGAAATCAATACGCTCCTGTGAATACGCAGTGAGGGCGTAAAAACGACTCCAGGAAATTCAGTGTTAAAGGGGCTGCGGGAGGGGTGACGAAGGGCTGTACATTATACTGACGGTGAGGAGGCTGGCTGAGGCAGACTAACATCGTCACCGCCTCCACTTCCTCAAATATCAACCGTTTTAAGACGTCGTCAAGAAAATAAACCATATACACTGTGTCTTACCTCCGCCGGGTGCCATAAATCGTAAAAATAAAGGTTTAATGAATTCACGTCAGGAGAGATTCACAAAAAACGTCATTATCAAATTTTAATGAGGTTTGGGTTCCTTAATGACGTCTTTTGATAACAACCTTGAAGATTGTCTAAGATAACTACCATTAGTTTTCTCAGGATACTAAATGATTCTGGATTATAACTTTACATATTTACATTAAGTTAGGTTAAATAAAGTTCGCGTCAGGTTTGCGTTAGGTTAGATACGGTTTGTATTGGATTAGGTAAGCGTTAGGTTGGTTAATAATGTTCAGGTAAAATAAGCTGACTGGGGCGAATTTTCAAAGTCTTCGCATTAATTCAGAACAGATGTATATGATTAGGGCCAGAATTCTTCAGTAAAAACCTGCCTGTTTCATGTTTTTTGGCCGTAATAGAACACATTAATATTTTCTTGACCTCACAACTACAGGTCAAAGGTCATTATACCGATACATTATTTATTTAACTTATCCTCAATACCCCAGGAACCCAAGAGGTTAACCACGTCTAGTCAGCAGTATATAGAAGAGTGAATCTACACACACACCTTTTCTGATATATATCCTAAATACATCACTATGAACTACAACCAAATACATCAGTCTAGTTCCTTCAGCAGCATATTCAGGAAGCAGGCAGCAGGTGATATATTATTCATTCTCATTTACATACAGACGTGTGGGATCCTACACTCACTTGTTGACATGTAAAACAACTCTTATTAAACAGCTGGACATTTTTTCTTACCTCCCAACTCTTAACACTTTGCGTGTGAATAATTTTCTTCATAGTTTCCCCTATATTATGGTGTTTTCTGTAAATATATAGAATAAGGGAACTATATGAAATGAATGGAGTTTCTAAGGCTTTTCTTTAACACTGAGGACATATTCTGATACTCACAATATATTAAGTTGTTTTGAATCATTGTTATTTTCTGATAATAAAATATTCCCCAAATAACTTAAATTTCCATAAAAAAAATACAACCAAGACCAAATAAATTTCATGTACCGGTGTATAAATATTTTCTAACATGCTAACGGAAATAACCTTCTTTCTATCACTCACTCTATCATGTTCTTGTATATAAATTTGTTCAGGTGTAATCAGTGAGGACCGATACAAAATCTACCCGCCAGGACTACTAAATATTTACACTTATATGGAATCACTACTAAATGAGGAGGAAAATCGAATTTGAACTTCCATCCCGATATTTTGACGAAAGTATCAGTGAAGTATAACTGAAAATTTCCTGAGAGAGAGAGAGAGAGAGAGAGAGAAGAGAAATAGGGAGAAGGGTTAGAGAGAGAGCACTACCTTACCTCTCACGGCTGGACCCATCTGCTGGCTAACCAATTCAACATGTGGGAGTAGCAGCCGAAGGGAGCAGAGTCACAGGGGCTAGCATGGGCGTCGGTGATGGGCGGCGGCGGTAAAACCCAATTGAGGTGGGCGTCGTGGTGGGCGGGGGGGGGAGATGGTCCTAGTTGACGTGGGCGACTTCCGGTTGACCTGTAGCCGGAACAGCAACACTGGGTTAGGTATGTGAATTATCAAGTACAGGTGACCTACTACAGAGGCTGTGTGTGACAAGATAAACGGGATAAATAAAATAAATGGATGATGGAAAATAAGAAAATATGACTTATTAACTATTTGTCTAAGAAAATATCTCAACCATCTGACTAATACAAAAATAATCTTAAATCACAATGTTAACGTAAATCCCACGGAGTAAATTTATTGCCATTATTAAGTAACGATTGTCACGTCAGTCAGTCCAAGTGTAAACAAAGAATCGAACTCCATCATAATCGTGTTTTCTGGTGACGTCTGATGCTCCTAGTGGAGATGTTTTCCCTTTAAAGTAGCCATAATTCAATTAACGCCACTAATTGCTTCACTTTATCACTTTAAATAATTTTACCTCAAATTTGATTTTTTTTTTCGTTTTTTTCCCAGTGCAAGAATTGTCATGTGATGATTCAATGTATTTTTTTTTAAGGAACTGGATGACCGGCCGCTGTGACGTGGCGATCACTGCACTTTTCAGCCCTAAGTATATTTTACCAGAGAGAGAGATCAAGAGGAAGGGAGACAGAGAGAGTAAATTAGGGAAGGAGTGTGAGTAAGCGAGGAAGGGAGAGGGACGCAGGAAGAGATGGAGAAAGGGAGAGGAAGAGAGAGAGAGAGAGAGGGGGAGGGAGGAAGAGAGAGAGAGAGGGGGAGGGAGGGAGGAAGTGAGAGGAACGCAGGGAGGGAGGGGGGGGAGAGGTGGACACACACAGGCTGGGTTCAGTGTCACTCTCCGATGCTCCGCCGCCTTTAGTGTGTTGACCTGAGAGGAGCGGCTGTGAGGACGAGGCTCTTACAGTAACACCCAACTCTTGGAATGAAACTGTGGGGCTAAGAGTGAAAAAATCTTTGGATGGAAACATAAAACAAATCTAAGGCTTATTCTCTCGTCAGAACTGACAGTCACACATATAGCTATCATAACTGACAGCTGATATCCACCCATGAAAGCTCCCTGTGTGATGCTGAGCTCACTTCAGGGTCAAGGCTTAATCCTGATTCGGGGACACGGACGAAGGTTAGGGTCAGGGCTTCAAAGTAAGGGATTATAAGCGTCCTGGGTCATTACTGAGTCATTACAGGACACAAACACACACACACACGTAAAAAAGTATCTATACCCTCATAAACTTAACATAACTCCTAAGTACCCACAATTACACCATCATTTTCATCAGTTTTCACAATCACGTCTCTCTCTCTCTCTCTCTCTCTCTCTCTCTCTCTCTCTCTCTCTCTGTATCTCATCACTACCACATTTATCCATCAGTTAAAGTCAATGAAAAGAAGAGAGGAAAGAGGATAACAAAATTTCCTCAACATTCCATCGTCTTGCGGGAACTTCTCTGGCGTGTCGTGGATTACCTGGAGTGTCTTGCATCACACTCAAGGGCCTTTTCTTTTAATTGAGTTTTTTTCGTTTAGGTTGACCTTTCTCTTCTTTTTCTTTTTTAGCTTGCCCTTTCTCTCCTCTCTTTCTCTTCTAATATGCCTCTTCTTTTCACTTCAACAGAGCAAGAGTTTAAATGCTATTGTAAACATTTTATGTGCGTGTTTTTACCTGTGTGTGTGTGTGTTTAGGTATGTGTGTAGTTGTGTTTCGTGTGTTGATATGTGTGTGTGTGTGTATATATATATATATATATATATGTATGTAAACGGTCGGAATAATATGTGTGTGTGTGTGTGTGTGTGTATGTATGTGTGTAAAGAAAACACACATATATACGACTACCTAAAGAAGACAACCCAGGTTGACTCAGGCAGCCTAACCCATGATGACCGGGGGAAGGAAATGACTTAAACCAACTCAGGAGGAAGATTCTCTCCTGGTGGTGGGACTAAACCTTATTATGCCCGGTGTTAAGAGCTTCTTCCTCCAATAACACGGCGGGGGACAGCGTCTTTACCATTACGTGTTATGGTTTCAGTGGAGGTTAGTTTACTGAAATGGCTTTAATTCTGCGCTTGAAGATAATGTTATGGTTTCGGTATTAAGCTTGTCCTTTTGAATTATTAAGCATATTCTGTTTATTTTGAGCAAGGAAAATGAACAGCAAACAAGGAAAGTTCAATATTAAACTTATTCTGTTTTCTCTGTGCAAGGAAAATCTGAAATTCCTTTTAGATTCAGAGGGGGGGGGGGGTCAATTTCCCCCAGCACTCGCTCGCCTCGTGGCTTTATAGGAAACATGTGGCAAAAATGAATCGGTCCAGCAACATATTGGGTAATACTGGGCGAGTGGAGGGAAGACGGGGAGGGAAGGAGGTGAAGGAAAGAAGAAGGCAAGGAGAGAGGAAAGAGAATGGATAAAGATGAAATGATAGGAAATAACAGAAAGAGAAACCGAAGGAAGGAAGAACAGAGAGTAAACATTAGACCATATATATAAGGAGGAAGCTAAAGGAGAATAGGAAAACGGAAGGAGAGGAGACAGAAAGAAGGAAGAGAGAAGTGGAAGGAGAAGAAAGACAGACAATGAAGAGAAGAAGAAGAAGAACGTGAGCAAGAAGACGAAAGAAACATCAAAATAACATTAGTTGGTAATTAGGCTTTTGAATCGGTCTTTAATTAATATCAAAGGTCACAGGAAATAAATCGAAAACAGACAGGTGTGTGGTGGTAGGAGGGAGGAGACAGGTGTGTGGGGGTAGGAGGGAGGAGACAGGTGTGTGGGGGTAGGACAGACAGGTGTGTGGGGTAGGAGGGAGGGAGACAGGTGTGTGGGGGTAGTCGAGGGACAGACAGGTGTGTGGGGTAGGAAGACAGACAGGTATGTGGGGGTAGGGGAGGACAGACAGGTGTGTGTGGGGGTGGGAGGACAGACAGGTGTTTGGGGGTGGGGAGAGGAGACAGGTGTGTGGTGGTAGGGAGGAGGAGACAGGTGTGTGGGGGTAGTCGAGGACAGACAGGTATGTGGGGGTAGAGGGAGGACAGACAGGTGGGGTAGGGGAGGACAGAGTGTGTGGTTGGAGGACAGACAGTGTGTGTGGGGGTAGGGAGAGGACAGACAGGTGTTTGTAGGGGGAGAGGACAGACAGTGTGTGGTGGTAGGACAGACAGAGGTGTTTGGGGGTAAGGAGGACAGACAGGTGTGTGGTGGTTGGAGGACAGACAGGTGTGTGGGGGTAGGGGAAGGACAGACAGGTGTGTGGTGGCAGGGGAAGATACAGGTGTGTAGAGTAGGTAAAAAAGAGTCAATTGTCCACTCAAACTCTAGAGACTAAGCAGTTTCAAAAAATACAATAAATAAATAAATTAATAATTACACAAGACTGGCGCCTTCATCTCAACAAGATCATCAGTATTCCTTTAATAAAACAATAACAAAAGGAGTAATACCGGATCATCTAAAGTTCACTATTATGACTTCTACCATGAAACAGGAACGCCAGGAAAGTCATCGTCATTAATCGAGGAAATAATGACATTTTTTAATAAGAGAGAGAGAGAGAGGACAGGAAGGACTAACTGACTGACCCAAGCATCCAGACTGTCAAAGGATTCGTATACACCAAAATACATCTTCAGGAAGTCGCAACACAGGAAGAAAACGCAACTCAATTCCCAACTTATAACTAACGCAATTATCCCAATACCCGTCAACGAAAATACCCCTCCGCTATTGACATCTAATTCCACTAAGACTGTTCCGTCAGTAGGTGTGTTTGTCTTATCCTTAATTACCGGGATGAGGAGGAGAAGAGGAGAATGAGTGAAGCTTTAAGAAGAGCCTGAGGTGGGAGGTAGATGTGGGCGACGCTGGGAGTCTGTCTGGCCACAAGAACATGAAGAATGACTCGAGGCAGAAAGTCGATAGTGTGTATTGTGTGATGGTGATGGTGGGGGGGTATAGAGTAAGACTGTGTGGTGGTGGTGGTGGGGGGTATAGAGTAAGACTGTGTGGTGGTGGTGGTGATTGGTGGGGGTATAGAGTAAGACTGTGTGGTGGTGGTGGTGGTGGTGGGGGGTTATAGAGTAAGACGTGTGGTGGTGGTGGTGGATGGTGGGGGTATAGAGTAAGACTGTGGTGGTGGTGGTGGTGGTGGGGTTATAGAGTAAGACTGTGTGGTGGTGGTGGTGATGGTGAAGGTGTGTGGTGGTGGTGATGGTGGGGGGTATAGAGTAAGACTGTGTGGTGGTGGTGGTGATGGTGGGGGTTATAGGTAAGACTGTGTGGTGGTGGTGGTGGTGGTGGGGGTTATAGAGTAAGACTGTGTGTGGTGGTGGTGATGGTGGGGTATAGAGTAGACTGTGTGGTGGTGGTGGTGGTGGTGGGGGTTATAGAGTAAGACTGTGTGGTGGTGGTGGTGATGGTGGGGGTATAAGTAGACTGTGTGGTGGTGGGTGATGGTGGGGGTATAGAGTAAGACTGTGTGGTGGTGGTGGTGATGGTGGGGGGTATAGAGTAAGACTGTGTGTGGTGGTGGTGGGGGTAGAGTAAGACTGTGTGGTGGTGGTGGTGATGGTGGGGGTATAGAGTAAGACTGTGTGGTGTGGTGGTGGTGATGGTGGGGGTATAGAGTAAGACTGTGGTGGTGGTGGTGGTGGTGGTTATAGAGTAAGACTGGTGTGGTGGTGATGGTGGGGGTATAGAGTAAGACTGTGGTGGTGGTGTGGGTGGTGGGGGTTATAGAGTAAAGACTATGGTGGTGGTGGTGGTGATGGTGGGGGGTATAGAGTAAGACTGTGTGGTGGTGGTGGTGGTGGTGGGGGGGGTTATAGAGTAAGAACTGTGTGGTGGTGGTGGTGGTGGTGGTGGGGGTTATAGGGAGACTGTGTGGTGGTGGTGGTGGTGGTGGGGGGTATAGAGTAAGACTGTGTGGTGGTGGTGGTGGTGGTGGGGGTTATAGAGTAAGACTGTGTGGTGGTGGTGGTGGTGGGGGTTATAGAGTAAGACTGTGTGGTGGTGGTGGTGATGGTGGGGGTATAGAGTAAGACTGTGTGGTGGTGGTGGGTGACTGTGGTGGTGGTGGTGGTGGTGGGGGTTATAGAGTAAGACTGTGTGTAAGGTGGTGGTGTGGTGGTGGTGGGGGTTATAGAGTAAGACTGTGTGGTGGTGGTGGTGGTGGTGGTGGGGGGGTTATAGAGTAAGACTGTGTGGTGGTGGTGGTGGTGGTGGGGGGGTTATAGAGTAAGACTGTGTGGTGGTGGGTGGTGGTGGTGGTGGGGGTTATAGAGTAAGACTGTGTGGTGGTGGTGGTGGTGGGGGGGTTATAGAGAGTAAGACTGGTGGTGGTGGTGGTGTGTGAGGTGGTGGTGGGGGTTATAGAGTAAGACTGTGGTGGTGGTGGTGATGGTGGGGGTATAGAGGTGTGTGTGGTGGTGGTGGGGGGGTTATAGAGTAAGACTGTGTGTGGTGGTGGTGGTGGTGGGGGGTTATAGAGTAAGACTGTGTGGTGGTGGTGGTGGTGGTGGGGGGTTATAGAGTAAGACTGTGTGGTGGTGGTGGTGATGGTGTAGAGAGACTGTGTGGTGGTGGTGGTGGTGGGGGGGTTATAGAGTAAGACTGTGTGGTGGTGGTGGTGGTGGTGGGGGGGTTATAGAGTAAGACTGTGTGGTGGTGTGTGGTGGTGGTGGTGTGGTGACTGTGTGTGGTGGTGGTGGTGGTGGTGGGGGTTATAGAGTAAGACTGTGTGGTGTGGTGGTGGTGGTGGTGGGGGTTGGAGTAAGACTGTGTGGTGGTGGTGGTGGTGGTGGTGGGGGTTATAGAGTAAGACTGTGGTGGTGGTGGTGGTGGTGGTGGTGGTGGTGGGGGTTATAGAGTAAGACTGTGTGGTGGTGGTGGTGGTGGTGGGGGTTATAGAGTAAGACTGTGTGGTGGTGGTGGTGGTGGTGGGGGTTATAGAGTAAGACTGTGGTGGTGGTGTGGTGGTGGTGGTGGTGGTGGGGGTTATAGAGTAAGACTGTGTGGTGGTGGTGGTGGTGGTGGTGGGGTGTTATAGAGTAAGACTGTGTGGTGGTGGTGGTGGTGGTGGTGGGGGTTATAGAGTAAGACTGTGTGGTGGTGGTGGTGGTGGTGGTGGTGGGGTTATAGAGTAAGACTGTGTGTGGTGGTGGTGGTGGTGGTGGTGGTGGGGGTTATAGAGTAAGACTGTGTGGTGGTGGTGGTGGTGGTGGTGGTGGTGGTGGGGGTTATAGAGTAAGACTGTGTGGTGGTGGTGGTGGTGGTGGGGTGTTATAGATAAGACTGTGTGGTGGTGTGGTGGTGGTGGTGGTGTGGGGGGGTTATAGAGTAAGACTTGTGTGGTAGTGGTGGTGGTGGTGGTGGTGGTGGGGGGTTATAGAGTAAGACTGTGTGTAGTGGTGGGGGGGTATAGAGTAAGACTGTGTGGTGGTGGTGGTGATAACAACTGTGATGATGGTAGTGGTGTTAGTGACACTTATCTGAAATATTTGACATAATATAATGAAGACTAATAATATACTGTATATATAATCCAATGATAACTTTAACAAACGAAAGAATTTGTGGCTATAATATACATAAAAAAAACAACTCGATGTACTGAAACAAGACATAAAACTACTAGACTACAAACTAATTAGCTCTGAATATGAAGGAGTGACGACCCAGTGTGAATTATTTACACCAGAGGAAAAAAAACACACACAGGAATAACGGAAAACGTATGATTTTTTTAAGGGAGAACTTTAATTAAGAGGCCAAAGGTTACCAAACACCCCAGCTACCACCTCTACCCCTGAGCAGTCAGTGTAATGATCATCACAACAAAGACATGGGAGGCAGTAGAGTGACCTTGACCTCTGACCTTTCCATACCCACAATCGATAGAGGATTTCTTTGCTAGTGAGTGACGTTTGGTGGTGATTGATGGATAGAAATTGGAATTGGGCAAATAAATTACATAAATAACGATAAATTACAAATAATATAAAATAAATCCAAATATATTATGAAGCGAAATATCATAGAAACTTATAAAAGGAAAAATAAAGGACAGTGGAAAATAAAATGAAGAATTAGCCGTGAAAAATAACGACTGATTAGAAAAAATTACTTTAAAATAAAATACATGGATGAATTTAACAAAACATCGATACAGAATAATGAATAAAATAAGTCACTTGAATTTAAATTGGATTAATGTAGGATAGACAATAATTTTCAGCACCTCCCCAATCTCCCCACCCTCCTATCCTCCCCACCCTCCTACCATCTCCACCCTCCTACCTTTCCTCCCCACCCTCTTACCATCCCCACCTACCCTCCTTCCCACCTACCTTTCCTCCCCACCCTCCTACCATCCCCACCTACCTTTCCTCCCCACCCTCTTACATCCCCACCTCCTTTCCTCCCCACCCTCCTACCATCCCCACCTACCTTTCTCCCCACCCTCCTATCCTCCCCAACTACCATCACCTCCCCACCCCTAACACCTCCTTCCCCAACTACCATCACCTCCCCACCTAACTAACACCTCCTTCCCCAACTACCACCTCCCTCCAACCTATCCTCTCCACCAATCACCTCCCCAACAGGAGACGATAAATGGCCAATCACATCATCTAGAAATGTCCCATAAGACGTGTATTGACATCCTGAGTGACGTAATGTGGCCAAGATGTAGGTGTGTGTGTGTGTGTGTGTGTGTGTGTGTGTGTGTGTGTGAGGAAAGGATTAGTCCCTGGCATTAGTTTATCCCGGTACAGACAAACTTTTACACAGGTTCATCTGAAAAAGTTTAGAGAAATGTTGTGTGTTTGGTTGCAGTGAGACGGATAATTTCACTGTAATGCTGTACTGTAGTTTGATACCTGTATTGCAATAAGAAGGGAATTTACTCAACACAAGCAAGATTCACCCCATAGGAATTCATCTCTAAATGGATAAAGACGCAACAAGAACCAAGGGGTATGTGTGAACGTGGGTGCATGTGTGTGTGGGGGGGGGTGAGGTGTGTGTGTGTGTGTGTGTGTGTGTGTGTGTGTGTGTGTGTGTGTGTGTGTGTGTGTGTGTGTGTGTGTGTGTGTGTGTGTGTGAGGTGTGTGTGAGGTGTGTGTGTGATAAAATAAGTCACTTAAGCGAGAATCTAGAATCAACAGTGTATAAAACATCATAGTGAAATTTACATGAACGTCCTGATAAGATTCCACTGCTTTAAAGGTTACAAGAAGTATTTTCATGTTTTCTTCGTCTCCTATTTGATTTTCAATTATCTCTATCTCTCTCTATCCATTTATTTATGTATGTATCATTACGAAGCTTGATATTGAATATGCTTGAGGATCCGACTGGTACCTGACCATCGACCCGTGTTTGGCTGCTGCACGACCACTGCTCCACCCCTGTTACTCGATATGTTCCGGACCTCAAGTCATGGATCATGGATACATTGGATGGCCCATAGCTTGGGCTCATGGTTAGGCTCTCCGGAGCTCCGTATCTGTGTTGTTCAGATCTCGAACGGAGTTGTAATGAAGCGGTGCACGAGGGAAGAGAACAGAGCATTCCAGGACGACACTAGGGTGTGGAGCTGTTGGTCGGTGGTCGGCGAAGCCGGTTGTGGTTGATAGCAAATTGTGTTACTCTGGCTTAGCATGTAATGTGAGTTTGTAATATTTTTGTACATTTCTATGTGGTAGGATTAGGGTGATTGTTAGAGTATTGTTTTATATTCATGTAACTGTTGTATGATTGTGGCGATTGTTAATGTTTGATTATTGCTGGTTGTTGGTGTTTGTCAATATATTATGCATTCCAACATTGCGTTTGCTACTCCTCTCCTATAGTGATGTAGAATACCTGAGTAAGACTGAATAGTACAGGAGCAATAGGCTAAGTAAACAAAGCGTTCGAGTCTGTGGGGGTCGGTAACCGCCCGGTTCCTGGTAAGGTGTCCAGCTCAGGAACAAAAGCTCGTAACAGTATGTATGTATGTATGTATGTATGTATGTATGTATGTATGTATGTATGTATGTATGTATCTATCTATCTATATTTATGTGAAATTTAAGTAAAAAATTATTCCCTATACCGAAATAACTTAAAACTAATATTATACCCAACATTAAGTCTACGGTTTTAACCCGCCGTGTTTAACTTATCCGGCCCTGTTGTGTGAATACAGTCTCCTGTACAGTATACAGTATTAAGAAAGATTATGGTGATTATGTTGAGCGTAAGAAATCTATTCGTTATGGTAAAACCTTAATAACTTTGCCTTTTATCGGCCATTTATAGATTATAATTCACATACGTGTATACCGAGTTATAAAGGTTAAAAATGCATAGACTATAAACGGCCAATATTGTCATGAGATAAGAATACCACTGGGAAATAAATCGGAGACATGGTCAAACATTAAATAAGGCAGTCCTTGGAAAGTTTTAAATTTAGCTACCCTGTATACATACGGAGTTAACTGACTACAGTCTCTTAAAAACACGACTTTAAGTCAGTGATCATATGTAAGAATTATATTTGTTGGATTTATGAAAGTATACCAATTAAAGAAAACGTAATCCCTCAGTTTTCTTTTTCTCCCTCTTGTCGTCTATGCTCGTTATCTCTCCCCTGTTAACTTTACTTATAATCTTAACTAGGAGGGTAAAATTTAATACTAACATACTTTACACTTATTTATTTACTTATAAGTTATGTATCCTGTAGTTATTTGTCATAATTAGTGTTAAGGCCTTAGGAAGGAAGTAAATCTTGGCATAACCATTTTGAGGGTCAGTGGAGGGAGGACTCGGGTACGAACTTATTTTAAGTACAAATATAACCTGAACATTAATTATTACCAATTACAGGAAATTGGCGATATATTTTGTTGAATTTTACGTTATTGTTGTTATAATGTATTAAGAGATTTAATACAGAAATACATAAAAAAACACACAATAAAAATGTATCTACAAATGTCAGTAATTCGTTCATGGTGGGGAGGCCAACATCCCGCCACACTGTCCGCTGTATCAATATTAGTAACGTGACATTAAAGGTATCGACAGTCGCTTTGATAACAAGGAAATGGAGGATATAACAACGACATCATAACACTATAATAATAATAATAATAATAAAGTCTCGTCAAGCCACTAATGAACTAATCCTGCCTTGTAAAAATAGCAACAGTACACGATGGATTAGTGCAAGTTACCGAGTGCTCATATTCAATATATCATTATAGGCCACGTTCAGGGCTTCTAGACGCCACAACTAAATTACGGTAATGAGTTTAAGACACCTGTGAATATATTTTGTTTCTTTTTTTTCGTATTTAGTTTTGTTACCATTACTGATGTCACCCCGAGCAACAGGTCTGACAAGGTAATTTTATTTCTTGGAAGTGCAATTTGTTTCTCTCTCTCTCTCTCTCTCTCTCTCTCTCTCTCTCTCTCTCTCTCAAATACGCAACACGAAAAACATTGAAAAATAAAGGTTTAGGTTAGGTTAGGGTTAGCATCAATATTTTTTTTAATAAATTGGTCAAGACTCACACAAAAAACCTGACTTGAAAATACAGTAATGCATTTAGTCTATGTTGTCACCTGTAGGAGGCAACGTCCCTCTGTCGCCCCTCTCCATCACCTATCCCCCCCGCCTTACCCATTACACAAACTGTAGAATTGTGTCACATGGTCATAAACATACAGTAATCATTATGAATCAACAGTTAGTTTACTCTCTAAATATAAATGATTGGTACATACATACAGATATAGACATACATACATACATGCAGTTAGACAGACATACACACACATACACTTAGTAGAAGGCAAAGATGACATATTTCATCACACCACAGCTGTCACCTATAACTGTGGCAACCCGGACTAGCTACGTTCATCAGGTCTCAGGTGTGTCTGTGAGAGAGGAAGGTAACGAAAGAAATGAAAACGAGCAAAAATTGGGAATTAAGAGTAAAAAAAAAAGGTATAACTGGTAAAAAAATCGGGTATCGTTAAAACTCGGGTATAACCAGTAAAAAAATCGGCTTTCGAGTCAAAGATCGAGTATAACTAGTAAAAAAATCTGCTATCGAGTAAAAAAATCGGGGATCACGAGTAAAAATATCGGGTATCAAGAGTAAAAATCGAGTAACATGAGTCAAAAATCGGTGAAACAGTCAGAAATCAGCACTGCATGAACGATATGGTTAAAAATCGGGAAATAAAATCGGTCCCTTATAAAATGCATGGTTAAAAAGTATAGGGTATAGGCCTATATAAAATAAGTATGATAAATCTGTTGAGGACGACGGTTTAACCCTTTGAGGTTAATGGTTTAACCCTTAGAGGACGATGGTTTAACTCCCGGGACTCAAAGGGTTAAATGTACCTGACCTGGTGACCTCACATACGGAAGGTCAACGACAACAAGATCTCGCTGGTGGTGTTGTTGTTTCCTCCTTCATAAACACTTTGATTTATTCACAATTAAAATAAATCAGTTTATAAGAGTAATTAATTTCTATATAACCAGTCAATAATTCATAAAAAAAAACATCTTCAAGAATAACTTTCCTGTTCAACACCCGAGTCACCAAAAAATATAATATGAAACAAAAATTCTCGAGATGTCAGGTAATGATATTTTCCGTCTTGGATGTCTACCTGTAAAGTGCTAGTACAGCCGAGTCACATAAACACTACCACACGGGACTACTGTTTATAACGTGTGAGGCGAGGGCGTCACAGAGAGCTTCACCACACCACACCACCACCACCATCCTCGCCACACACACACACTGCTGCTGCTTCTGCTTCTGGCCACACACTCCTCCCTCCCACCCTCTCTCTCTCACCTGTAGAGCTACTATTGATTATGTCTCTCTCCCCCCCTACTCCTCACTGCTCCTCCCTCCTCTCTCTCTCTCTCTCTGACTGTTCCCCACCCCACTCTCTCTGTCTCTCTGTCTGTCTGTCTGTCTGTCTGTCTGTCTATCTATCTCCGACTGTTCCCCCTCTCTCAATCTGTCTATATTTCTGTCTTTTGTCGACTCCTATCCCCCCCATATATATCATTAGGTTTGTGACTGTGAGCAGGTTTTCGTGTGGGTCTGTTTATGTGGACTGACTTAAACATCCCAAGTATTGTGTGTCCCTCACGCCTCCCTCCCCCAGGCACCGCCCCGTCCAGGTGTGTCATAACATAGACATCAGACAAATCACCTGACACCAACACAAGTCCTGAAGGTGTATAAAGGTCCCCCAACAGGTCAGGTGATGGTGGAGGTAGTGGTGGGTGTGGTGAGTGATGATGAGTGGTGGTGATGGGTGAAGGTGTTGGTGGTGGTGTTAGTGAGTGTTGGGGGAGATGACTGATGGTGGTGGTGGTGAGTGTTGGTGATGGATAAAGGTGTTGGTGGTGGTGGGTGAAGGAGTTGGTGGTGGTGGGTGAAGGAGTTGGTGGTGGTGGGTGAAGGAGTTGGTGGTGGTGGGTGCAGTTAGTGATCTTGGGTGAGTTTAATCGAGTTGATCTCTATTGGTTCAACCTAACCTAACCAGTGAACCAGAGAGATACCAACAGTGGAACCCTGAAATGGCTTCCTTATCTAAGAATGTCACTTAGGCAGCAGCACCGAGATATGAGAAATTTTACGACTTCCTGGCACATTTTACCCAAATATCTCAATACTTTAAAGAATAAGATAAATAAAATAATAATAATAAAATAGAGATACATGAAGAAATGTGAAAAATATAACATTTCACTATTCATTAAACGTAAAGTAAGTTTTTTGTAATCTAAAAAAAATATTGTTTAGTAATTTTCATGAGATCAACGTACAACAATGACTAACGCCTGCAGCACAAGAGCTACAGCACGGAAAGGCCTCGACCAAACCAAATACTGTTGTTGTTATAAACATTTTTGTATCTATATTACATAGACTTCAATCAAATGTTTAAATTTCAGTTTCCAATTTAAATTTCAGGAGAGTGGAAGGGACGTGTGTGGGTCCATAAACTTGCTACCTTGTTCGGTACATATCAAGGGACGGGGTCCGGATCCCCCCCCCCCTTTTCATCAGAATATTCCAATAATTTTTCTTTAATGCAGTATTGTACTCAGGCATTTTTGTATAGTAAAAAGTAATTACTATTGACCTCAGAATATCCCCCAATATCGAGTGCACCTGACTTCAAAACGGCCTCAAAATACCCATGATATTGGTGACATTTCCAAAAAATTATGGGGACCTACAGCCCCCCCACCAGTTGGATGGGCTCACTTTGCTTGCCATGTTCCCCTACCAAAAACTTCCTGGGTCCGCCCTTGTATATATGTATTGACTGTTTTTAGTGTGTTCAGTATAGCTGTAAGTCTGCTGCGTGCGGTCACTTTATCGGAGGGTACGCTGATGTAGTCAATATGCCACCTGCAGTGTATTGCTGCGTCTGTCCTTGTGAATACGGTCAAAATATGGTTCCTGACGCTCGAGGCTTGATGACCAATAATCCTACCCGATCCTTTTTTATGTATCAAGGGCGTCGTTTTGATCAGCAACTATGGTCATGAGCGAGTCTTGGTCCACACACACACCAAAACAATAAAGAATAAAGAGAAGTACAACAAATCCCTAGCAACAATTCCCAAAACTGTTAAAGTAATAAAGCAAGTAATTAAAACTTAGGCGTCGCTGTAACCCATGACGGTCAACGCTGCGTGAAGCAACCTCGACCCCCCTCCCCCAACACCTCTATACCACACCACCGCCCCCACACCACCGACCCCACACGCCACACCACCGCCTCCACACAACCGCCCCCACACCACCGACCCCACACGCCACACCACCGCCTCCACATCCACACAACCCCTGACACCTAAGTTCCTAGTTCTAACCACATACTTCAAACACGCTAAACACAAAACTCCGTAATTACACTTACAGGTATAGCTAATGAGTCCAGGTAGGTTAAGGCAACACCTGTAGCCCTGTACCATACTACGATCACCTGAAGAACGCTGTAACTGTCTTGTATACCTGTGTAACTGAATTAACTCTACTATTGCCTCTATAACTGTATTTTAACTACCTGCATATCCATATTAAAAAGTTATTGGATCTTGGGAGTGACGTAGGTGAATAAGGTAATGACCTCCCCCCACCTCCTCCCTCATCAGACAGATTTCACTCTGCTGAGACAACAGAAATTCTTATACATCTTAAAGTGTGAGTAATAAGAAGAGTTATATTATGTTTTATTTCATGATTAAGACGATACTCGGGGAGAATTACTTCATGTGATCCAGGAGTGGTGGTGTGGTGTGTGGTGGTAGTAGTGTTGGTGATAGTGGTAACAGTAGTAGTGGTGTGTGGTGTATGGTGGTGGTGGTAATAGTGATGGTGATAATGGTAACAGTAGTAGTGATGGTGGTGTATGGTGGTGGTAGTGGTAATAATGATGGCGATAGTAGTAGTAATAGTTGTCATGGTAGTTGTGGTGGTGGTAATAGTGGTGATGATAGTCCTAATAATAGCAGTGGTGGTAGTGGTGGTGATGGCATTAATGGTGGTAATGGTGGTGGTGGTGGTAATGATGGTAACAATGGTAATAGTGGTAACAGTGATGATAAAACACAACACAGGAGTTCGCTAGGCAGTAAAGCAGCCAACTCTCAGTCGCTTGATGGCATTACCTGTAGCATGACCTTTAAATAATCTAAACAAAAAGGTATGCGACCCACAGCCACCTGACGTGAATGTTTTGAAGGTGAACGGTTCGCAGCGCTTACCACCTCCAATCAGAACACGGAGAAAGAAATTGGTAAAATAAAAAAAAATAAAAATAAAAAAAACACGAGAAATCCAATCAAGGTGGATATCCCTGGGAAAAAATATAGACGTAAGAAATAAAATAAACTACGGAAAAATATATAAACCTTTCCAAAGAAAAGGTCATTTATATAAGTCAGTAACGAAAAGAAATTCTTCAAAAACAGCCAAGAGCGTTATGATATTCACCCGAAGCAGCTAATAATATCACGTACTGGAGATACTGTGCGTCAGATGTGGTCACTTTAAACGGTGTGTTGCGAAGGTCAAATGGAGTTCATCAGCCATATGTTATCACCGCCTCTCACTTGTATATTTTGTCACACTGTCACCAGCAACGTCTGTGTGATGTAATCTTAACAAAACAGTCACCGGTGTCTTTGTAGTCCTTGCTGTAACGTTATTTTCAGTCACGAGGTATAATTCCTTTCGCTAATCAAACACTTGAGGATCTTGTCTCTCTAGTGAGTCCGACTTTAGACGCTCTACCCAAAGGAAGAGCACACACTAGTCCAAAGCACAAAGCACGCTAGTCCAAAGTCCAAAGCACAAAATATGTCTACTAACTGTCGAATATTATTATTATTATTATTATCAACGTTATTATTATTATTATTACACAGGTGTGGTGGCCTCAGCATCTGGTAGCATGGACTCCATCTGGCCAATGTGACGGTTCACGCGTTGACAAACCACTCGGGAAACTTGAGTTAAAAATCATCCAGAAAGAGTGAGACACCCAAATAGTTTTTTAATGACTAAGTTTGGTGAATCGTTTAGATATATTCATTGACAGATAGATAGGGACAAATAGACAGACAGAGGCCGGATGTACTAGATAATTGGCTTCCTCGGTGTATTCCGCTATCTGTAAACGAACTTATAATAGAATATTCTACTTCCTGTGTGTTCCATTGCTCTCATAATAAAAATAAGACATAATTATTGTAACTGGTTTTGTTAGTTACTTTGGAAATATTTGTTTACTACAGCACTTAATCCCGGCACTTATGCCCGGCCCCTACCACAGAACTTATTCCTGGTATTTTACCACAGCACTAACCACAACAATTTAAACCAACATGTTCATTACTCTTTATTAATTAATTATTGTATTTTTTTTAAAGAAACATACAAGAATAAAATATATCTTTTCATAACAGTGACATAAGAAAAAAGGAAACTTAATCACTAACTGGTAGACAAATGGAGTGCTTTTGAATATAAGCATGGAAGCTGTTAGTGACATTATGGATAGTCTATAATAGTGATGTAATTCGAAAGGGATAGACCAGAGAAGAAGAAAAGTGGAGCAGACGATTAACACCAGAAGGAGTTGTTCAATTTCATTTTTTTCCACAATGTTCTTTGGATGATACAAGTAATAAAAACAATACGACAATGCACAGAACCTGACCTAAACAAAGAAACCTACCTAACCTAACCTTTTAGAATTTACTGCTGAAACTATCTTTCTTCGTACCATCCATTAGTCATCAATAAAGTTATTGATTTTTCGTTGATACACTTTCTTTTTCAACATACTGTGCAACATTACCTACTACTGAATGTTATCTATTGCTGGCCGTCTTCCCATTGCACAGTTGGTGGCCGTTTTCTTTTACTTCAGTATGTTCCCTGTAGAAGAAACTGCTGAGGCGACCACACACACAACTCATCTGACATCATCATATTCATACCAGTAACCACTGAGCTAAAACTGTATCATTTATTTTTTTATCTAAGTATTTTTCTCTTTTTGAAAAGTCAAAATTCCCATCAGCTGTTATTAATGGGGAGGTACGCATAAAAAATCAGTGGCTATTTGTCTGGACACGGGCCTTTCCTGACTTCCGCTAGTTGTCCGGCATTCGTTGTTTGGCTGAGGGTGATATTAGAATCTAGGGTGTTATCATAATACACTTCCCACATGTCCCGGGCCTGACCCCAGGACACAGAGCGAGAGGTGCACGTGTACTACCAACCCGAGACCAATGTGTTTTGCCATGGGGGTGTTATCTTCCCCTTATGAAAAGGTAACACCTCTCTTATCGTGTTGGATTTACTGATTGCTGTAGCGACAAAATTAAGTTGGACACTTGGTAAGGGTCCTGTAGTCACTGTTAGGTTAGGTTAATTAGATTGGGTTAGGTTAGGATTGATTAGGTTTGGTTGTGTCAGGTTAGGTAGGTTGCGATAGGTTTGTTTGGGTCAGGTTAGTTTAGTTAGAGTTAGGTTTGATTAAGTAAAGTTACAGTAAGTTAGATTAACCTAATCTAATAGTAATTATATATATATATAATAATAATAATAATAATAATAATAATAATAATAAAATCATTCCCTAACTATGGATTTCAATAAACAAAAACGTTTCTCGGATATTGTACACAGGAAGCTTGTGGGGGAAACTGGTGACCTTGAGACAAGGTGAATTAGGTGATTAACTGGTGACTCACTCCGTCCGGCACACCGCTGGGAGGCAAGGATGCCTGAGATCCTTGACAGCCTTTAATAAGATTCAGGATTTTCTATCCATTCGTTCTCGCTCTGGTCCAATAATAAACTAAAGCCTAAGTAAAGTGTCCATTTGTATGGCAAAGTGATTAAGTGCAACGTTCCGGAAATTGTGCAGTTGCCACATTTCGTATTTTGTGCAAATTAAGATGAAATAGTTTAACCAATGAATAATAGTTTTTCATCGTTTTTGTGGGATTATATAAAGATTTTGCAATGCATTAACGCGTGAAAGGGCAAAATAACAAGGAAATGTGGGAATTTGTATGGTGTATTTTCTAAGAAATTACGTAATTTTGATCTCAGTGTGACCTGTATTGGTGAAACAAAACTTTATTACATCTTCCTCCTAAGTGAATGGATTATACATAAGACCACCGTATCAAGTGGCTCCAAACACAATCCACTTTTGGCATTGTTCAGTTTTATTGTCTAGTATCAGGTAATAATCAAATAATGCACTAAGTAACCCATTGGGAAACGTCTGCATGTCAATACAAAATAGGTGGTATGTTAATAATCATTCTTAAAAGCTGACAACAGTTAAAATGTGAAATTAAATGGGATGGGGACTGAGAATGTTATAATGTTGGCAGCAGTGTGGAGTAGTAGAGTGAGAGAGGGAGATGTTGGCAACCCTGAGTGGGTGAGTAGTGAAGAACAACAGTGTGCTGTACCTCTGCCTCACTCTCACACACACTACTGCTACGTCTACTACAAGGTAAATCATGCCTCTTTTATGCTACTAGCTTTGTGATGTAGGTACTGACGGTGTGACTGTAGTGGTGTATTACTCCTGTTGTGTTGTCAGTGAAGTGTATATTTTTTTTTCCACTCATGGTTTCCTCCTGTGGTAAGTTACGACACATATTTTTGCGTCTTGGCCACCGCCCAGGAATCACTCATATTAGTCGAAGGTAATACCATGTTTCCTATTTGATGTATATTATGTATGACATTCTCTCAAGATCGCTACATAGTTTAATTGTCATAATCTATCAGGTCGTCGTAATTAGCAAGTGGAATAAAGCTGTCAAATTTGGGTTGATTGTTTCAAATGTCATTCACCGTGACAGATGACATGTCAGTAAAGAATGTTTTAGGATAACATACAAGCTAACATGATGCACAGTGGTACAGTTAAATGCAACAAGAAAAGAGAAAGTGAAAGTAGTTTATTGAACTTTACAGACTAAACCAGTACCGTAGCTGCCTCTGGAGCTCTGGTGAATGTCCGTCTCTGGATATTTGGTGCACCAATACTTGTACCGTACTTTACAACTGTGGTATCTCTAAATTGGTAATATTTGGGATATTGTTTATAGCATATTTTTTTTTTTTACTATTACTTAATTTTTATCAATGTTGCACCACATGAATCTAATCTCAAATTACTATTATTGCTCCCAACACCAGAACCAGTTCCAGTACAGTACAGTATATGCATTTGAATATCTACATTTTTCTTTTACTTAAAAGATTTTTACACAAGAAAAGTTATTTTTGCTTCTAGTGTACTGGCCGAATGGCTAGTAAGCTGATGTGGCAAAATGATAAAATAAAAATACAGTATCTGAAACCACTTGATTGATATAAACTTTGTTCTTTATGCCACTGTCAACATCCTTCAACTATTTGGCAGTTTAATAGATCATAACAACTACCTAAATCTGATTGTAGCAGGAATGGACCCACTAGATGGCAAAATAGTTGTCCCGAGTTATATTTCAGAAAACTACTACAGTACGTACAGTACATACTGGGCAAACTGGTTTTACCTTTGCTTCCCCACTGGATCTGCATTATGTACAGGTATAACTACATTTGTGTCCAAATGGCTAGTAAGCTGATAAAGTGGTGGTATTAGCAAATTGATTTATATTACCAACCACACATGATCACCTACAATACATTAAAGTGAAACAGAACCTCACCTGGGTATTACCTCTGTACGGTGACCCTTAAAAAAAAAAAAAAAAAACAACACCACCAGTTCACCCCAAACCAACAATTATACAGATTTATTCACACAACCAGAGCTGAAACACAACTGTCACGAAATTGCAGGGTGTACTTTTATGAATTGTGTTTTGGAAGTACAGTACTGTATAAGCGTTTGTTCAGCGTTAACGTTGCTTTTTTCTTTGGTTGTGTAGTGTGTGTGTGTATGTGTGAAAGGTCCCATTGATGTCGGTCACAAAAAAAATAAATAAATAAATAAATAAATGTGAAAGAGGCCTTACGCTATCCGGAGTTCCAAACTCTGTGCCTCTTCATAAGCTATTTTATCCAAACTTTGTTATAAATTAGAATTTCAGGATCAGTCCCAGATTTATGGACAAGAGTCCATAACGTAGTGACGAAAATCCTCCCTCTGTCTAATGCTTACAGAAGTTAGGTGGAGGTGAGCGAGTTATCCTGAAATCCATCTTAAGATGGGCTTAATGAGTCACATGCAAGTGTAATGTAATTATTTACTTGCCTCCAGCCTTATATTATAAAATTAGTCCTAACCATGCCATTGGAAATTATGGTTGGCTTATGATCAGTTCTGTATTTATAAAGATAAGATAGTTCCTTCATGTAGTAAATTTATTAGCTAACATTATCTTATCTGGCAGTTATTTACACTTTACTGTGTGTTATGGGGAGATACTTGTGTACAGTATAAGTATAATATAACTTATTCATTAGTTAACTGGCTGTAGATGCACTATATTCTAGGAAACCAAATATACTGTACAGTATATGGGAAATACATTACCAGTATACAGTACTTGTATGTTTGCAAAGTTAAATGGTTTTAGGGTCATGTAATCATGATTTTTTTGTCAGTTTTTACTTGTAATTTGGCTGTATTTTTATTAACACAGGATATTTTTCCACAGGTGTCACCTGACAGTAGGTGTTGGAACTGTGACTTGCTGATGTCGTAGTTGTGAGACGCCCACACTTCTGGTTGCCTGCATGCTCTTGTGTAGTACTGTACTGTACACTGTTTGGAAATCACTACTACTCTAAGGACACAGAAAGCACCAGTATTATTCTAACATTAAAATGGCAATGTTAAGGGGATATCTGTATGTGGACCTAATTGAGGCAGAAAATCTGCCAGACTGTGATACTGCTTTCTTCAACATTGACCCAAAGGACACTTCAGATTCATTTGCTCAGATTAAGTTAGGAACCTGTGTCATTTGCAAGACAGCTGTTATCAACAATGATTTATCACCTAAGTGGCAGGAATCACATAGGATTCCTGTATGTCACCTTTCAGATGAATTGCAGATTCAAGTTCTAGACAAGGATCATTTTAGTGCTGGAGTATTAGGGGAAGTCAGCATCAGGCCAGATGACCTTATGGATGGGGAGACTCTAGAGGGATGGTACCCACTGTCTGGTTGTGATGGTCGCATCAATATAAGGATGAATTATGTTCCTAAAGAGCAGATTGATGCAACATTTGAGGTACCCGATTGTTACTTTTCATTACGAGAAGGTTGTAAGGTTACACTGTATCAGGATGCTCACTGCCCACCTCTTCCAATCTTTGAGAGTGTTCCCACAGCCAGTGGTGAAGTTTTTGATGCTCCTTGTGCCTGGATTGATCTGTATAAGGCATTGAATGGTGCTCAACGATTTATTTATGTTACCGGGTGGAGTATATACACTGAAACAGTCTTGGTTAGAGGTGACTGTGACTGTGAAGAGGAAGGTAAAGGAGAAACTTTTGGTGAACTTCTGAAAAGGAAGGCAGAGGAAGGTGTACGTGTGCTGGTGTTGGTGTGGAATGAGAAGATGAGCACTGATATAACAGCTGGCTTTATGGGCACCCACGATGAAGACACACGGGTATATTTTGAAGATTCTGATGTTGAAGTTGCTGTTGTCCCTAGAATACGTTCTTTAGAAGGAATGGCATCTTTCTTTCAAGACCAATTTTCTCAGACATGTTACACACACCATCAAAAAACAATTATTCATGACTGCCCTCTTGCAGATGGTGAAGATCTACCAAGAATTCAAGCTTTTGTTGGGGGTCTTGATATTACTGATGGTCGATATGACACCCCACAACATGAGCTTTTCAAAACTCTTCAAACTCTTCATGTAGGAGATTTTTACAATGGTCTCACAACCACCACACCTGAGGTTGGTCCTCGTCAACCCTGGCATGATATTCACTCTCGTCTGGAGGGTCCCATAGCTTTGGATGTTCTTGCAAACTTTACTGAGCGGTGGAGGAACCAGGTGCGAGATAGAGAAGCTCGCCTCCTCCCGCTACCAGAGGACGAATTTATATTAGATGCTCCAGTGCCATGTGATGAAGAGGCAATGTGGAGTGCTCAGATTTTCCGGTCCATTACATCTGACTCTGCTCTCTTTAACTTCGATAAGATTTCGGCTATTCCCAGGAGAAAAGGAAAGTACGTTGACGACAGCATACATAGAGCGTACATTCATCAAATACGTCGTGCAGATAGTTTCCTCTTCATTGAAAACCAATACTTCCTTGGATCAGCCTACAACTGGGATGATGAACAGAGTACCAAAGCTCACCATTTGATTCCACTGGAAATTACTCAGCGTATTATAGAGAAGATGAATGCCGGAGAATATTTAGCAGTTTATATTATTGTACCAATGTTTCCTGAAGGAGACCCCACAAGTGGACCTGTCCAAGAAATTCTTCATTGGCAGCACCGCACTATGCAGATGATGTATCATGCGATAGCTCAGGCTATTGAAGCCAATGAACTTGACACTCATCCAAAAGACTATCTATCGTTCTTCTGTCTCGGAAAAGGTGAATGTCCCGAAGAAATCCCCGAAGACTTGCCTTCTCCAGATCCAGACACCCCAGCACAAGTTCTTCGGGAAAAAGCTAGACTTATGATTTACGTACACTCTAAAATGATGATTGTTGATGATGACTATATTATCGTGGGCTCTGCAAACATCAACCAGAGAAGCATGGGTGGCACTCGAGACTCGGAGATAGCAGTGGGAGCCTTTCAGCCACTACACACTCGGGAAGTGAGTGGAGAAGCTCGTGGCTCAGTTTTTGAGTTTAGGATGGCACTTTGGGCAGAGCACCTTGGAGGTGTTGTTGAAACACACATGAACCCAGGTTCACTTGAGTGTATGCGAGCTGTAAATGAAATGGCAGAAGGCAATTGGGCTGCCTATGCCACTGAGGAGCCTTGTAAAGTTGATGGACACTTGTTGCGATATCCAGTGGAAGTGGATCAGGATGGAACTGTCACTGCCATTGAAGGTTTAGAAAATTTCCCAGATACTGAAGCTCCTGTTCTTGGAGCTACGAATTTCTTGCCAAATAAACTAACAACTTAAGTTTGTTTGGACCCAATGGTCACGTCACTGCTGCAGAATAAACAAATAAAAATTGAAAAGGAATCTCAAACAAAAGTGTCTTGTAATCTTTGTACCATACACTATATACAAGACATGTAGGGTACAGGATATAATTTTTTATCTAATTATTTTTGGGATATTATAAGCAAATGATCGAGCCTTTAGATATACCTTTATGTATGTTATCTGTGTACAGTACATAAAGTATTATGTTACTGTACTGTAATTTGAGTGAAATGGGAACAGCACCTCTCAGTACTACAACTGTACATGTTTCAGGGAACAAAACTGCAAGTTGCATTTTTTGGAGTCGCATAATAAGATTATACAGAGATCTACCATATTTTATAATACTTAACAGTAGTGGAGGACATTAGACCAAATGTTATAAATATGTTCTTGGTTATAATGTTTATTTAAATAATTGTCATGACTTGGTGTAACAGTGTGCTGTATGAATCGTGAAGTATTATCAATTCAGAAAAGGATTCCTTGAATTGCATCTTAGTTATAACATAGCCAAAGATATATGTAATGTTAGGTAACTGTTGTGATGTTAACCTTGAGTCTTTTGTAGAAATTTCCTGTATTTGAGCAGTTTCTTGTGATGTTCAGAGCTAGATGCATTTCAGAAACTTGTGCAGGTTACAAAATGGAAGACAGCTTGGTTCTAGTTAGCTTTTCTTGTATTGTAATATACAGTATTTATTTTAATGATGAAACTGTTTAATTTAACTCATTTAAAACATTTTTAAGTGGGAATTGTTTATAAACTATCCTGTACAATATAACACTAGCACACACGCTACTTCTCATATCATATTTCTTGTGTAATATTGAATCTGGCACTGCTTTACTTTTGACAATAACATTATAAACAAATTTAAATTCGGCAGCTCAAGATACATACCACTGAGAGTTTTGACCCACTCCAAGTGGCTGATATTAATTACTTATATTTCTTGAATTTGTTTTTACATAGATGTGAATAGTACTGTACACTAGCCATCTGTTTACCTACTCAGACTCTCAAGACACCAAGCGGCTACAAGAGTTTTGTATTTCCTGTAACTTATACTCTTTAACAGATGTCTTATACAGTGAAGCCTCCATATAACAAATTTCTCTTTCCATATAAATCCATTAGATGAGACGGGGAGGGGGGGGGGTGTCACATCTAATGGACCCTCGATATAATGGAATTTCATCTTGATATACAGTAGTCCGTTAATTAGAGGTTTCACTGGACTGTACAGCTAAATACTCCTGTGATGTCAAGCTTTAAGGATTATTAGTTATTATCATTGTTTTGGCTCATAGACATATTGAGGAACCCAAAACTATCATGCGAGACACTTCTTCAGGTCTTATTGATATAGTGTGTTTTAAGGTTTATGGAAGAGACATTTTCTATAGTTTATATTGGGAGTGCTTCTTTGTCTGGTGTTATTGGCATTATGTTCTTAACTTGGAAAAAAAAATAAGTGCTTAATATTGTATCACTTTCTTACCTCCCAATAATGAGTAAATTTCAGTTGAACACCCCATCATGCCATTTGGAATTGGCCAAATGTGAATTTTTTTTGCTATGAAAATTTTTCATTGATACGTGCAGTATTGGTGTTTTTAGTAGTTCAAAGTAATATCCAAGGTATAGTAACTTGATTATAACTACCATGAGATTATTGAGGGATATGGGGAGGAGAGGAGAAGCAGGTGGAGGGCAAGAATAACATGGGGAGAGCTGTCATGAAGTAACCACAGCTAACCCATGCAAGCGTGGAAAATGGCAATAAAGAGATGATGATGATGAGGGAAGTTTGACATTAATCGCTATCATTAAATACTGTAACTGGACCTTGATAGAACGAGAGCAAATACTGTAACACCATTGTCAGTGAGATCATTTACGTGTTGTAGTTTTGTATCCTATCAGCGACGTTTGCTCTCAAGAAGTGTCGGGTAACAACAGTGTAAATATTATGATTAAGGTTGTGGGGAAATGCTTAGGAATTGCAGAATGCACAACATATTTCCCTGGACACCACTGTTACACACTAAAGCTGCCATACAGTATAGGTTTCATCATCGTACAACATTATTTCATATGCCACTGTGTTTTGCCCAATGCCCACACACGGACCTTTACACTCACTGCCTAAAAATAGACCATATTCATTATTCTGTTTGGTGGAATAAGACAATAATACATAACTGTACAAAGTATCGGAAAACATCACTTTTACAAAAAAAAAAAATGCATTTGGGTATAGTCGTTATACTCCTAAGTTTATAATTACTTTAGCATCATATTTCTCTCTCCATATAGTCCGTTGATGGGAGTTTTCATGTATAACAGACCCTCCATAGAACAGACTTTCATTTCTTTATACCCCCTGTAGTTCATTAGATGGAGGTTTCATATATGGTAGACTTTCCTCTCCATATAGTTTATTAAATAGGTTTACTTTACTACATTAAAAGGCATCCCAGTCATTCTGTTGAGTTCATTCACACTTTTCACTCCTGAACAGAAGAGAGTTGAACATTTAGTACCGTAGTGTTCCTGCACATAATAAGGAAGAAACACAGTAGTTGTAACTCCATATTAATATTTACTGTATCATAGGTTTTGTCTGGAGACTATAGTTCATCATCCATATTCCTCTAGTTTAAAAACCTAACTACAACTAAACTTACTTAATTGCACAAATCCTAATATTTACATCATCATCTTTCTTGAAACCTTTCGTATTCACTTATCAGGGTCTCCTCTTTTTTTATTTTCATATTTAGACTTTCTAATATACAGTACACAGATAATGTGCCAAAATCCTAACCTGAGAGGCGAGGCAGATCTCAAGAGCATGGAATGATTGCTCCTCTGTGTGCTGCTGGCCACACTTACAAACTAGACATTTCCTATTGATAGACCCACAAATGTGTTCGAACTCTGGGATGGTAATGTCGGTCTCTGTTCTGACATGTTCTTTTTATATTTGTGGAGAATGTGAACTCATAGTAAAAATAGGTAAAGTTCATGTTTGAAGATGTAACTGGTGCAGTGTTGTAGGCATACAGTATTTATAAATGTAGAAAGATTGCTGTATTACTCGGTGACAACTGTTTGTTATTTTACTCCAAGATAATGGATTTTTCTATGTCATTAATAGATTTGTATAGTGAAAAACAACCAGTGCTGAAGTATTTGTTATGGTAGATTCCACCACCCATTTTAAGAGCTGCTAAAGTATTCCTGTAATAAACTTATATACCTCTGTACACTTAAGCTATTCATCAGAACATTCCACCATTGTCATACTTGAATCATGACTTTCTACTTCTCAAAATAGTACAGGATTCATATATTTACATAATTTTTTCTACTTTTGATGATACTCATATACCATCTGTGAATGTTAGGGGAAGTTTTTTGGGTGTTAATATTCTATAGGGCAAGAACTGCAAATATTTTATCATAGAGTATTGTGTGTAAATGTTGTAATGGACAGATACAGAGCTTTACAACTTAAAAAATGTTAGTAAGGTAATGGTTTTCTGCAGCATTACATTTAGAAGTTTTAGAATCATTTTTTTAAATGTCATCGTTGCTATATACAATATGAATAAACCAGCCGTACCTGTTGTGTAGCAAAGGCCTATTTAATATAGATAGAAATGATACTGTATAAGATTTTCTGTGTCTTAATAATTGTGCATGATCTGGTTAACTTATATGTGATTTGCTAGTGCCTTGCCAAAAATTTTACTTTAAAGCAATTGGCTTGATGTTCTTGGTCAGTATAGGAAGCTTTGATATTTTGCATGTTTAATGTTGTGACATTTGTACTACAGTACTACTTCATTTATAGCTTTCTGTGGCCCGGTCAATTTGTCTTGGTGCATGATCATGTCTTCCTTGTATTTATATTAGTTGGCTAAGTTTGACTAAGATAATGTAGCATGTTGTTAAGTTTTGTGGGAATCTTGTGATGTTTATAAACATTATTTTTAGCAAGAAATTGGACTTTGTCATAATCCTTTATATTTTTTGTGCATGAAATTTTAAGTTATTGTACGAAACGTGAAATAAATAACTAAAATTTACAATGGACTGTTGTGTTATGGAGCTGTCAAAAGAAAACTAAAATATGTGGTTGCATTTCAAATCTGGGGAACAGAAACTTAGACATGTTAATGAAGAGTACTGTTGGGTGAACAATCATTACAGTACAGAGTAATTCCCAAGAGTAAGTACTGTACCCTGGCATAGAATAGTAATATGAGAGTACAATTGGTACAGTACTATAGAACTACTGTACTTGTACATCCCTTATTCATCACTAAAGGAATTTTCTTGATAATTGCCATGCACTTGTTATGGTTGTTACTGTACAATGAATATTTGGTTAAGTTTTACTAGATATTTACAAAACTAAACTGTCCTTAATATCGTGTTGTTTTAAAGTCCATAAATTAAAGAAAGGTTTGCAATTACTGTAGTACCTGTACATTATTAGTAAAGGGACACGAGGCAGTAGCTATTGTTACTGGGATTACACTCCCAAGTAAGGAGTTCAGATGGGTTTTATCAGAACAATTGATTGACTTATAATGGTATCAAGCCGCCTTATTTATTATGCTAAAATTGCAACCCACTTATAGCTGATGACGAAAACCACGAGCATTGTACTGTATACAGAGCTTCACTGCTACATTACAACGGTGTGAACTTTCAAATATGGATAAACACATTTCTACCAATCATTATCTATGCTTTGGATGAATATGCTGTCTTCAAGTTCTGATTATAAGTTACATCCAGACATTAAACACCAGAATTCATACTGTCTGCTGTATGATAAAAAAAAGTATTTAATTTTGATCATTTACAATGACACCTTCGAAAAAGCTTGTTGGGGCAAAACTTGGATTAATGAACCATTATAGTACAACACTTGAAGCTTTGCATGCCCTGTTGCCTTCTGCACCCATACAGTACACGCTTGTAATTACCGCCATAGGTTTAGTCATAAATTCACACGCGCCTGCCAGCTTGTTATGTTTGAGTTCAGGTTTAAAATGTGTCGATAAAATGAGTTACATTACTGTGTATTTGTCCAGATAAAGAAAGGAAACGAGTAAGTAACGATGTGGCGAGTTATGTAGACCAATTCTGTAATGTACAATGTTTTTTGTTGTCTGAATTATTATAAAGTTCCTGAATAGTTCTCTCATTCATCCTTCACTGTACAGAGGAAAATTCTAACCATGAGGAAATTGCTGCTTGGAAATCGTTCAAAGCACAGTAGATGATATGAACTTGGATTATGAAAGGTATTGAGGGCTATTATTGAATAGATTCTGGCTTGTAACATAATACTCGGGATGTGAAAAGAGTTTACAGTTTTCAGATAACTTTACTCAGAAATTATCTAAGCTATCATTCCCTCGTGACCAAAACAACACCCAGAGTTAGTCCACCGACTTTACGTCTTCCTAGCTGCATTGAATGACATCACTGAGCTCGTCGTGATACTTCAAGTGTTTTACACCTTACGCCGCCTGATAAGATGGAAGCTTACTTCAGTTCCGCCCCATAATTTAAAGCCAATTCGTATTATTGTAATTAAAATAATGGTTTTGATATTCTAATCTTGGATATATGAATATCAATATTGCAGCTGCTGCTGCTACTATTAACAATAATGAAGTGTGGTGGAGTTATGTATTGAACCACCAGATTATTATACCTAACTAAAAGTGGCGTTGGAGAAATTGTGATTCCGTGTACACCAAAGTAAAGGAGAGAAGTTATGAAACGACCCAAATAAATGTATTTATAAGATTTAATGTTAGAGATAAAGTGATAAGGGGTGGTGAGTAAATTATGAGGGGATATACAGAGGCTGAAATTGATAAAGTTGTGTGCTGAGAGAGCGAGAACTGTTAGTTAGGGAGCAATAAGAAGCGAGGTTACAAAAGTTGTTGGATGCTATAAAAATAAATAATTGAAGTACTTTTAACCACTTTATGTACGGGTTCCCTTAGAGCTGAATAAATTCTTGAAGGCAAAAGACAGATGAAAAAGTGTGAAGCAACGTTGTCCAAATATTCTAAAGAGAAGCAGAAGCTACTGAAAAGAATTAAATATAATAAGAAAGACAAAGAATATAAAAGAAAGGCAGAAAGAATGTGACGACAAAGTATTGTAGGAAAAGAAAACGAACGTCGGATGAGAAAATTTGAAGAAACTATTGAATAAGACGATTGAAATGAATGAATAAAAGCTAGTGACGGGGGGGAAAGAGGTTCAGGAGAAGAAGATTGAAAGACAGACAAACATTTATCATGCTTGAGACAGGGAGAAGTGTGAAGTGTCATGGTGAATTAGGAAATGTGATTAAGTGAGAGAGAAGCTGTAACCAAGCTTAAACTAACTCCAAACTTACTCGGACCAAGAATTAACTGATATCATTTCACATCTATAATGATTTATTCAAAACATGCGAAAGAATCATTCAACATATATAGTAGCATGTGTGTATATGGGGCATGCCCTTACAATGACCTAGTTAAAAATCTTCCTTAATCCACTCACCATACAATGAACACTGAACAAACTACAATACAAACTTCTATGGTGAAACCTCTGAGGTATTCTACCAAGAGCCTTATCCACCATCCACTACCATGAGCACCAGGTATGTGTTTGAACTTGGCGCTCTCCGATGCAGACTCTCGGCTAAATATATGACACAGCCACTCACAGTCTTCCTGCTCCCCGCCCGGGCTCAACACGGCGGAAGAGAGGTACCTTGGTGTGGCTACTATTGATGTCCTTAAACCTTGTGTTCCCCATTGCTTTGTGGCTCCTGTGTGTTTGTGAAGGACTGTGGGTGAAGGTTATAGACGTAGAAACAGAGACAGTCAACTGCCATGAAAAATCCTGTGTATATTTGGGACCGGTGTAAAAACCTAAGATGGGTCTTCTCCCTTGGTACGTTTTTAGAAGAAATTACTGTGCTATAATAGAAAGCATAAAAACAGCACGATGAAAAATAATTATAAAAAATAATGGCTTTAACCCAACACAGAGAAAATTTTATTCCCCAAAGAAATGTGTACGAAAACTGTTGAAACAACGATCAGTGGAATAGGGGACACGTCAGTATGCAGGGGGCGGGTAGCTGCAGCAGCCTCCCCCCCCAGAACATGGAAACACTGTTCTATTTGTCTTGGACTATCTTTGCCACTCAAATTATTCATGTTGTTGTGCTTACGGTGTAAATTATATTTCATTGGATGTGATTGTAATGTTTGTTCAATGCCCGTAGCCGTAGTGGGTAAGCGAGGTTTTGCTAGCTGTACAACGTCACTTATACGTCACTGTTTACTACGACGAGTGACGTAACACGTTCATGGACACGGAAAGTTGCCATTGACCTTGAACTCATTTGTTAACATCAACACTAATATAGAGTGTAATAAAGAATCATTCCTGCTTACATTATATTTTTATATAAGTATACCGGGCATATGCTATGTTTACTGTTCAACTTAACGTCACGTTAGGTAAATGCAAATGTAAAGAGCTAGTTGGAAGGAGGTGAGGTAGAAATAGCTGTTAATGAGGACGCGGGTGAGGTGTGTGGGAACTACAGAGGATGTTCAGCTGTAGGTAATGATCATCTTCGACTCTTATGCTACATTATTATAGCGTGCGCTTTTAACAACATTGTTTTCCCTGCTGTATATATTCACTCACACACTCATTATATCTCTCTATATGTATATTGCGATTATTTACTTTCTAGCGGAGACGGAGTTAAATAAGAGGAACGGAGTGTAGGTTATAAAAAATTCGTGGCGTTTTCTTTATCCAATCAATGTACTGTACAGTGAAAAGAATTCCATACGTCTGACGGTGTATTAGAGAGTGTGGGTGGAGCACATTTATGGTGCATCGTCACACAGGCTTCACCTTAAGCTAGATATCTGACTTGAACTTTGAGTATCGGTGAAAAAAAAAGTGATAAACAGCTTTTTGTTAGTTTCCTAATCACCCCCCCCCCCCTCTCTCGCTGAAAGGGAAATTATCGTACCAGTTGGTGTGCGTGTGGTCAAGGCTCGAATAGTACCTTGCCCAGAAGAGGGTGACCTCGTGGCCTGGAGGATGACTGAAGGTAACAAGTCGTGTAGTGTTGCTGTTAGACTACCACCTGTACACGTCGCGCTATATAGTTCCCTACCAAACGAAATCCTGTTACCATTATAATGAAGTGGACAAAACCCCACCAGTTACAATACTCCGATGGGCTTTAAGTTAGGTTACGTGGCGTTGGACTTGGCTAGTTAAGCTACATTAGGTTAAGTTTAGGCTAGGCTACATTCTCTTGGGTAACCTGTTTATAGATTTATACCTATCAGTCATCAGATGGGGTAGGGCAGGGTGTTGTTACCTGACTCTAAATAAGAATATTACACTACAAAGGTCACGGAGTGAAATTTACATAATAACATTGCGACCGGAAATAATGCGTTATCTCTTACGAAACTACGGAAAATAAGTGTGGGAAGGGAAGCCTTATGAGTTAACGTAAGAGATACAGTACGTGGTAATATATTTGGGAAAATTATCAAGTGTGCGTGACAGTTTTCATAAACGTGTGGGTAGTGTACAGTACGTGGTACGTGGTAGCAGTGCTTATTAACACTTGGGGCGCCACATCTGCCGTCACCCACACCTGTGAGATGTGTTAATCTGCCAATCCACCCTCCCCCACCTCCACTTGTTAGTAAATACATGCGTTATACTCACATCAGATGAGATCGTTAGTTGATCTTGAGCTTTTCTTAATATACCAACAACATAACGTAAGTTGCCAGAAGATAATTGTTTAGGCAAGACGTCCTATCAGGAATAAATTGTTAGGTAAATTTCCTAAATAATCCAGCATCATGTTTTCCACTGCTTTCCATTTTTATTCATAATTTTTATATCGTTTTTTTTTTCATAAATCAGATGTTGTATCAAATTATTCACTAGGAAGAAAATGTGGAGTAAACATTTTTCTGCAACGTAACAAATTTACGAGTTGGATAATATGGAATGTACTGTACTTTACCTGCACTTTAAGTCTTTAACACGGGGTTCAGTTTCAAGATGAGCAACATTTACCGTTCTTAAGCGTCAAGAGCGGTTAGGGACGTCAATCGGGAGCAATAATTACTCTGGCAACAATTCACTGCTGCTGTCGAAAATATCCCAGCTAAAATCATTCCCTGTATACTATACTGAATGTAACCTCGCTGACAGAAGCCACTCTTAGTTACCTTGAGCACAACGGTATTTATTTCCTGGTTCAAGCACTGTTGGAGTTGTCAGACAGAGAGCTCGTAAACACACTCAGTGGACGTCCCCATTAATGACGTTATGTATTTATTGCGTAATTTTCTATGTACAGTATTATTGAGGTAACTGGTGTGTTTTTCCAAGGTATATACATAATGAAATGGGAATAGGAGTTGGTATATATATATATCGCCACACTCAAGAGAGGTATACAGTTTGTAGTATTTGTAAAGGCAGGACACTCGTAATAAATTCCTGGATATTGTTGGGGTATTGGGTCTAATTAAGACTCTTTATCGACCTCGCGTTTCCTCGTCATCAATGAATATGGCAATCAAAATAAAACACTCGTTACAGTGTTGACAGTGAATCACCTTGTTACAACCAGTGAGTCGGTGGGTGTTACCATTAGAAACCAGAGTGGAGAGTAACACAAAAGACAGAATCTATAGTAACACTCGCATTTAATCCATCTGTGAACATTATACATGTGAAACGGTGGCATAGTGTATGGACTACAGAACGTAGCCCACCCACCTACCCCTACTACCTTGAGACAGACATACCTGTGAATTAGTGAACGATAAGGGGGAGAACACATCGTGGTTTGCGGCCGGTATAAGTTTATCAAGAAGGCCTCCACACAACCACACCATCATGCTCGCCAAACTACGGGGCATGAAGGACACTGTTCAGAGCCACGTACTGGAGCTAGCAGAAACTTACGTCAACAAGGAGGAAGACCCAGGTACTATATAAACTTTCTTCCTTGTATTATTCTTACGGCCGTAGTAAAGTGACCAAAATGTCTTTACTCAAAGGGAAATAATATACCACATACACAAAACACGCTCACATGTGCATATACAGCATGCATTAATACATAATACACACGCACAACATCCATGAACATTAAACGATTTATATACTGTACATACATATTTGTGCTACCTACATAAACTTTATATATACCGGGGTATACATATTTAACCAATAAGCACAGTAAAGAGATGAGTCTAGCGTCTTGTCAAATTCATACACAAAGATACACAGAAACATACATACAAACATACATACATACATACAAAGATCACATCAGCCATTTTCCCTTTGGGTTACAAACTGTTGTTGCTTGCTTACAACTGGAGTAGCTACTGATCTTATACAAGGGCATAGTGATGGTTATAATCAACTCACTAGATACGGTACTAAGACAATAATTAATATTTATGGGCTTATTAATCAATTGAAATTGCCGACAGAATTCCTTGGCCACTTTTAACAATATCTGGCAGTAAGTTGAAGTGTATGTACAGTACATACGTTAGAGAGAGGGATTTTATTTAATATATATATATATATATATATATATACATATATATATATATATATATATATATATATATATATATATATATATTTAGAATTTACATATTAGAGTACATTTTTATATAGTTATTTTGATAATTTTATAAAGTATAACACCGTTCACTGACTATAAACTTTATAATTTACATGATTTACAAGACGCCAGCCAGGTATAGCCAAGTGTGGTCAGGGAAATACTTTTTCTTCCGCCTCAATTGTACTAAAATGATGTGGTGTGAACCGTGTGATTGATGTTATTAATAGCTAATATTACAGTATTAAACGATGATTTATTTTAAGGGGGTAATGTATCTATTCCTGTATAGTAATTACTAGGGGTATTATTGTCGTGGGAACTGACTGGTTACTGTGAGGCGGTATGGAAGGGAATATTTCAAAATTCAAAGAGGTGAATATAGTGTTGTATGCCCCCGTGTGTATTTCAGTATATTTGTGTATATGGATGGATGGATGGATGGATGTGTAATTATTGGTGATTTGGTGTGTATCTAGGTATTGTGTATGGATGGATGTCTGTATTTACAATTGTGTTTGTAATGATGGGTGTGTGTGTATTGATGTGCGAATGTGTACTGATTGGTGTATATGCATTTGTGAGCATTATGTGTAGTGATGATTGTGGGTGAAATAAGCTTAGGTGGAGATTCTTCAGATGATCCTGCATTAAGTACTGTACTGTATGTCGGTCTGTGGCTGATATAGTGACTCACGTAGAGAGAGAGAGAGAGAGAGAGAGAGCACCGAACCGTATACAATTACTAATATCATACACCATGCACCAAGGCAGACAGGCAACAGAGCGACAAGCGAATATCATAAACAGTGACCACTCGATGTGCGGCCGCGGTGAAGCATTGCCTGTTGAGGAAATTTTAGACACCCAACCTCGTTTATCTCTTTACACATTTAAAAGCACAGCGCGAGTTTTGTGTGTGTGTTAAAATAGCCGGATCAGATTGTTGTAAGGTTGTGAAAGGACACGAAAACACCCCTCCTTCAGGTTCAGCTGATGCCTCTCCGGGTTCACAGTTTGACACCTATCACCCTCGGTGTTTCCATAAGGTGACAACTTTCCTCGATAATGTTCCTCACGTGTCCGGACTGTAGGAAATCTCTCTTTTGAAACCTGCGTGGATATGTGGATGATTTTGGTAAGGTATATTTCTGAAGGCTTTGTCAGTTTGGTAAAAATATATATACAGTACCGTATATCAAGTGGCAATAGACCGTTGAGTTTCCCCACCATGACTTGGTTGGGTTCTCAAACGTATGTAACTTTTATTTTCCTTTTAACTGAGGATGTGAGAACTCGTTTCAAATGCCTCTCTTAAGCTGCTGCACAAACCTGACGGTCAATGGAGGTAAAACTACACGAACTTCACCCTTCCATCAGTATGTATGTGTCTAGAATAATATTTATCACAATAATATTGTTTCGAATCCGGCCAATGAGTGACTGAACACGGACTATGCAACCTTGAGAGCTGGATGGGGGGTGGTTGCTGTTGTTGGCGGTAGGTGAACAGGTACGGTTAGTATATACAGTGCATTTCTGGCGTCTGTGTCGGATTGCTCGCTCTCCCACCACCACCCTTGACTGATCTCTTGTTATAGTGTAGTGCCTTGGTCAATAGCCATCTCGTTGTCTAGTGACCCACATCTATGTATATAACATATTTAGGGATGTCTAGACCAATAACTACCATGATGTGTTAATTACTACTCCCCTTCTGCATAACCAGGTAAGCTTCGTCAAGGGGTATATAGTTAGGTTAGGTTCTTAATGTTCCTCCGGTTCCTTCCCAGACCACGACATTTATACGGACAAAAGACAGTTTTACCTTGATGTATCTTTTGACTGACATAACTTAGCCAACACAATTATACATTACCGATACTGTATTGCTGTATTGTGTTTTCATGTACAAAATAATTCTGCGTTCAAAAGTTTGTTGATATCACGGGAAGGTCTGACTTGCCCACAAGTGTAGCTAACTCGCCTCACTATGATTTTGTTGTGGAAATATATAACAGCGCACACACACACACGGTAGAGAACAAAACATGCATAACAAAACTGTGAGTAATTCAGCTCGAGATGCAGTAGTGAAAGTGTTAGTGTGTGTGTGTGTGTCATTCTGCATGCCAACGTGTGTATGCGTATGTGGGTGTGTCACTGTGCATACCAAAGTGTGTGTGTGTGTGTGTGTGTGTGTGTGATTCATATAATAAATACCATTGTATGTATGCAATCTCAAGTTTATACGATGAAAAACAATATAATTCGTAAATTATTAGTCATTCATTATCCTATATACAGGTTTATGCATAAATTATCATATGTATAAACTATCATACGTGCATAAATTAGTATACAGTGTATATGTATGTTATCGTATATCTATAACATTCCATAGTTGCATGAATTAGAATACTGTACAGTTTATATTACCTCTCACACTTAGCAATTCAAACACATACACCGCGGAGTCGGGAACAATTAGACGAATCAGGGATCGCTATGAGGATAAAGGCCAGCTTCATTCATGCCCTCCACACACACACATCTAGGAGCAAAGTCCTTGCATTGGGATGTAGTGAAATTATCATAGAAGTTTACATTGATTCAGCATGTATATAGACAGTGCAAGTTTACAGTGTACAAAATGCAGGTAGACTGTAGGTACAGGTATAGTATTAACATAATGTAGATAAACAGTACCTAGAAATTGCAGGTATACGATTTATATTGACAGCGCAGGTATATAAGATACAATGTACTGTATTTTGCTGATGCGAGTATGCAATTTACGTAGTCAGTGCATGAAAACAATGTACTGGGTACATATACGGTACGGGCATACCCAATTATACCAAGACTGAAAGTATACAGAAATATACATAGACAATACAGGTAAAGAGAAACTATACACAGACAACACAGGTACACAAACAGTGATAAAAAAATAAGTCAGTTCTACCAAGGATAACTACACGAGACAAAAGCCATCATACACTGTACTGTACTTGTTTCCAGCAGAGTAAGAGAACTTAAGAGAGAGCATGAACCAAAATGAATCCTTGAATAAACATACGTGTTATAAGCAGGTCTGAATGATGCATGGTTTAAATTTAACTGAGTATCGGTAAGCTGTCTTGAGAGAGAGAGAGGGGGGGGGTGAGGGGAGGGAGAGGGGGGAGAAGAAGGTTTATTTGAGGCGGAGGGAGTTGAGAGAAGTGAGTGGTGGTGGTAGTGGTCGCGTGATGTTGCTGCCCCTCTTGACTTCCTCAAGGTTGTTTCTTACATATTCCCCGTCTCCCCTCCTCCCCCCATCTCTTCCCTTAAATCATCCTTCATCCATTATTTCCCCAATCCCTTTCCTTCCTTCCCCTCCTCTCAGCCCTTCCTTCCCCTCCCTCCATCACCACCTCCTTTCCCAGCATTTTCAACCCCCATCCTGTCGTGTTTTTATTGTCCCTCCCATTCCCACATCCTCCTCCTCCTCACCTCATCCCCCCCACTCCTGCAACCTCCCTCCTCCCCCTCATCCCTCCACTCCTGTAACCTCCCCTCCCCTCATCCCCCACTTTACGTAACTGTTCTACCCCTTTCCCTCTTACTCTCCTCTATCCCCCTTCCTTTCCATCTCAGCATTTCAGTCCATCCCTTTCCCTCTTGCTCCTTTTCCCCTTCCCCCATTCCTTCCTCCCCCTCCCCTCTCTCATACCCCTTCCCTTTCCTCCCAAGCTGAGATAGAAACCACCACACACATAATAAGATCTAATTTCACTTGGACACACTCAGGAGTTTCGCCAGTTTAAGCACTAGGGATTCCCACACACAGCTGTCCTCTGTGTGTGTGTGAAGGGATGGAGGGTAGGTATAAGGCAATTACATTAGACCTTGTGGATAAATTATAGCTTTAGCGGACACTGAACTTCATTCCTCCCCTTTATGGACAATGTTAAAATAGACACCAGCTCTATAGATTATTGTTATCCAGGAATAAATGTGAATCCTTATGAAATTTAAAGTATCGTAGTATAAGAACAGTGATTCCGTATGTAAACATTGTCGGAGGGGGGTAAGGGGGGGGAGGCGTTTGTTTGGGATAACCAGTCAAATTTGGTTGTAATAACGATAAAATAAAAGACTCAAGCTGGATATAAGGTTTTTTTTTACAGTTCTGGCAACTAAGTTATATTAATTGTTTGTGTTATTTCACTGTTTTTATACATGATAATTATTTGAAATATGATTAGGAATATTATTTTTTTAAAGAACGTTATCCATCTATCGAATTGGATGAAGCTAAAAAAAATTAATTAGTTGTTTTCCTATTGATTAGCTGTCCAGTACAATAAAGTTCAATAATTAAGCTCAAGGGGTTCCCAAATATAGATACTTATGCATGTGGTGTATAAGACTATAGCGAATAATGGAAGTATCCTACAGAGTTCATTGTCCTCTCCCCCAGCGTGGTCACCTCTAGTTAGGGTGACCGACAGGTAGATCAGGTAATGGTCGGGTTTGTCCGTGAGCGGTGGTCAAGGTGGCGGGCGGGGCCAGTCGGTTCGAAGAAGGGTGAAGTACTGTACTGTAGTCGTTGATTGACTCTTGCTGGAGTTATGTGTGTGTAGTTTTCCTCGCGCCGTTGGGTTGTGTGGCAGCAAGTGAGGCTTTGCTGGTCTTTGAAATGAAGTCGGTGGACAGGTTGAACTTGGCGTTGTAAGAAAAGATCGATAAAGGCTAAAAAAAAAGGTGTGGTAGCTGCTTCCCTGTATATAGGTATTCATGAAAGGATACTGTGGGGTCTGGTAAGTCTACTGTGTGTATCTATGTGCGTTTATGTCTGTGTTTTATGAAGAAATATCCATTCAGTAAGAATTGGTGGAACGAACACACGATGAGGTAGTAGGCAGCTACCAAACAGGGAGGTACTACCGCCTGGGAAGATATTGGAAGCATAATGTATTGTTTAATGGTTGACCCTGCTGCCATATGGCATCACGAAAATTGTGACCAAGTCCCAGGTTGCTAATCTGACATTCTGCCTCATTTACACACAACATACATATATCGTTTCTTTTTCTTTGTCTTTTTTATTTATTTATGGCCTTTTATTATTAGTATTATTATATTTTTATTTAATATTTTGTATATTTATCAATTATTGTTATCATTATATTTTCGCTCCCTTGCCCTGTGCCCTGGTGGGCTAATCCCGTAAAAAAAAAGTGGCTCAATCAAAGAGATGCTGGAGAAGGCGGTAAAGAGGCCCACTCAACCAAGACCCCAAAAAAGTTCACGTTAAACTTATTCCTACGCTATAACTAATACTTTTAACGATGTATTATAAGTTATTAAAACACCAATCATCAACAACAACAAAATTAAGTTAAAATCATCTCTCCAAACGAACGAGAATGAAGAGCAACAGAACGAACTCCTTGACTGGAGCGAACTACGGGACGCGGGTGGTGGAGATGGTAGCAAGTTCCTCCCTGCTCCTCCCCCCCACCCCACCCCACTCAACTTCGTGACATTCGGATGGTCTCGAGTTAAAGTTGTAGTGGATACCTCCCCTACAAACGCTGTTTGTCGCTGAGTAGCCGATCCCGTGAATTCCCCAGTGTATGCCTCGTGGTCTAGGTCAACCAGCGCCGCCTTACATGACGGAGGTCAACTATTAAGCCACGCCTACCTCCGCTATATAAGACCTGACCTCGTGGTGCCCTCTCTCTTTTTATCTACAGCCAGTCTTCAAGTAACACCTCCTCCTCCTCCTGCCTGGCGGCCCTCGCTCCCGCCAGCGAGCATGGCGACCCACAAGCTGGTCCTCCTCTGAGCACCCTCACCAACCAGCTCTCTCGACATCACGCTTGTAACCAAGCTGCACTGTACATCCATTACAATATGTATACAGAGAGCACATTATGAGTTTCCTTTCTCCATCCCATCCTGAGTGTGAACAAAATATCGGTACCCCACAAAGTCACACGATGGGGTTATTATTAATTTATGTCTACGTGCTACAACTAAATATTGAATAGAGTATTGTACTGTGGGACACAAAAGGACTTGGCCAGCGCTGTATGGTTGTGCTGTTAGGGGAACCATCTATAGCGTTGTTTGTGTTGACGTCTTGCATTATTTTATCTTTCAGTTTCAACCTACGACCGAATTCAATATTGATAATTATTTAGGTAATAAGTTTTTGTTCTTATACCTGTGTAATTAGCATTTTCTTATTAAAGGTAATTATAATTTTTATATTGAATGAGTTTTGGACTTGTGTACAATAGTCGTGACCACCGCATATACCATTTATCATCATCGTACTTTGCGTGGCCATATATACACGATAGCTTACGTATACCGTTTTTTTGGGGGGTCATTTTTAACTGCCTTGTTATATTCTACCTGTATGTGATAGTGTATGGAACCGACTAGCCTCAGAAAGGAAAATGTATGCAATAAAGCGGCCACCCCAGCCCCTTCTCCACGCAGACTGGCCCCATTGGACAGGTATTTCCCACAATCTTTCGTACAGTCGCGTAATATTTCGTCGTATTCGTGTTTGAGTTACTTCTGCTGACACATCCTACAGATTCGAGTTTTAACAATCACCAAACTAAAAGGAATATCTTGGAAAAAACTCACTTTATAATAATATGATATAAGTACAGATAAATCCCTTAAGAACAGGTAAAAAACTCTTTTGGTGGCTGGTAAGACTGACGGTGTGGGAGGGTGGGTGAAGGGGTCCGGGTTGAGGGAGGGAGGGCAGTGTGTAGGAGACTCTAGCTGGCTCAGTGTAGCGTCCCATTGCCATAAGCAAGTGTGTCGAAAAACCTGTGGCGTTGTGTGTTGGTGTTTATCGTATTACACAAGACACTTGAGTACCAGTGTGTTGGTGACCTCAAATGATCGTTAAGCTTGGTATCGTGACCTGTCAAGTGTGTTTGTGTTTGTGTACAGGTGGGCGTGGTGGGAGTGCAGCGGGGTTTTTTTTTGTTTTATATAAACACTCCACGAGGCAGGCAGCGGGAGGGTCAGGCAAACTTTGTGATTCATCATTTGTGTGTGTATAAAACGGGATGGGAATTTAATTGTCGCACAGGCATCATTTATATTAGGCTGGGATAACATAAATAACAAGAATTTTGGTGCGCTGCCAGAGTCGGTCGCCTGGCAGTGTTGTCTGAACGTTGGCAGCAAATTCCTCCCTACTTCCTCACATTTCTCTTAGAACCCGACCCATATCTAACAAATCAATGAAAAGTCTGTCTGGATGATGTATATTGTGAACGAACTGTATTTAGTTATTATAGAAAACTAATCATACCTTGACCTCCAAGCGCTTACATCATCAAGTGCATTTTGTCTGCCTGAGAGAGATATAATCAATGGACAAGAGAGAGAGAGAGCCTGAGTCACAAGAGAGGACAAGCAAGTCAGTGTGTGAACCGTAGCAGACTGTGCATGATGGTTTATACCCAGATGATCCCGTAGTCAGTGACGATGCACATACTGTATTAAACTTGAATGAAGTATTATGGAATAGCTTTTGTATCAAGTCAAAACATAGGGAAGAGGACATGCATTCCAAGTAAAGGATAAAATATTGAAGTTGTTACGAACAGAGTAACGCGTAGATCAGCTTCGTGAATTTGGGACAGTCGATGTTTCCGCCTCATGACAGTCCGCTATTGATCCATATATCCACGAAAATAGACACGTCTGCTGAAATCCTATTTAATTTAATGTGTTGATATATCTATTTGAGTTATTTACGAATTTGTTAATTGATTTTAAATATTAACCCGCTGTACCGTAGGAAAATCGATCGTATTTAGATACTCGGCAGAAAATGTTGATCAAATCTAAACACGCTATTTGAGATACAACGGCAGCATGTGTAGGCTGACAACAAACGCCTGGTGTTGGTGGGTCATGATCACATCAGCACGTGTGGCCTTAGACTTGAGGGGATGGGCTGGGGGTTGTTTTAACTCACCAGGCACTCATCTAACGTGAAGCTTGGTGGTAGAAAGTTGTGTGGCAGCGGTGGTGTGTGAAGGTCAGAACGTCTTGTGCTGCCTCGAGGAACTGGTGCGCAATAACGATTCGAGGAGACGGTGGTTTTTTGTGTGATTGTTCATCTAAAATTATAATAGAACTTCCAAGGTTATTTGTATTTCTGTCTGTTCATTAGTTGGCATTATAAATTAAGTTGTATCACATATATTTCTGCATAATCTTGATGTCTGCATCATACAAACTGCCATTAAATACATTTGTGTGATTTTGTCAGCAAGTGCAGCTTTCTAGTATATAATTCGCTCTACGACCGAGGGCGTTAATGGTGGCTAGTCTCAGTGCGTGTTGAAATATTCGACTCGTTTCACACCCTCTCGACCTCTTTATAGATAACAAGGACACTTAGCCCACTTCAAACACCGGAGGCACTTGATTGATAAGACACTATAGAATGTTACGACTCATCTGTGATAACATCTTGGGGACACAAATTAGGAATTATCAGAAAGGTTGTCTGTTATAGCTTGAAATTACTGTTTTGTAGACAACTTAATATTTTGTAAAGTAGAGAGCCAACGATGTTTACTCGCTGATGTAAGTTACGGCAAGCAAATTAATGACCATATATGTTTAGTGAGGTTCAGATAGATTTTTATTAATAGTGCGGTAACATGTATATACTGTACGTACACAGGGTATTATATCTGTGTCTGGGAGGGTATAGCGGGCGTGGTGGGAGATGTTTTAAGAAAAAAATATTTAACCTAATCTAAAAGGTTATTAGAAGTTAAAAAAATTTAGCTGGTGGTACTGTTTATCCACTAGTATAATGTTGGTGGGGGTTTAGTGGTTTATCGCGAGGGAACTTAAGTGGTGGTATATATTGTCTAACACATGCTTGGGGTGTGGTGCAGCCTCGCCAGATTTCGTGAGGCTGCACTGGGTCCTACGCGTGAGTGAAATACTGTAAATGTCGAAACCCTAAACCTTAAAGGAACTGCTGCACGGAAATGTATATAGGTAAGACTGAAGAAACAGCGATCGGGAAACTACAACAAAAAGTGGGTGGGAGTCAAGTGAAAATTCGGGAGGGGGGTGTGGCCGTCTGGTGACGTGACTTTCTAGGGAAAATATGACTAAGGTGGTGGTGACAAATAGCTAACTCTAGTCTTTATTATAGGGTAGAGGTCATCCTATTTCTGAATGGTTTAAAAAATGACGTATAACTCCTGAATTAGCGATTTGTTGATATTCTTTCCCTTGTCGCACACGTTTTCACCAGAAATTCTGGAAGCTACACGTCAGGGCAACACGAACAAGTGAAAACACGAAGAGGGTGTGTGAATAACAATATAAACATAAAAACATAAAGGGCGCATTCGACTGTAGATGCAGAGTAAACCGTAAAGTAAGAAATGACTTAATATATGGCAAACCTGAGAAAGTATAGCAGCACTTGTCATGGCGGCTGACCAATTCCTGGTGTAGAGGAGCTGCACGGGGTGTGGGTGTTGATGAGACCGGAGGACAGTGTTAAGCCTTGGAAACCTGGCTGGAAATCAGACGGTTTGTTTAGAGTACCGTTCAGCTTTGGTGAGATGTATATTATTCATAATTTATTTTATTTAGTTCACTAATTAGCAATACAATGCAGGGGCGAATTCAGGGGGGTCCTGTGGGTCCGGATCCTCCTTTTCATCCGAAAATTTCAATACTTTTCCTCAAATGCAGTATAGCACTCAGACTTTTTTTGGTCTAGTAAAAAATAATTACTATTGACCTCAGAATATCTCCTAACATCAAGTGTACATGGCTTCAAAATGGCCTCAAAAGGCCCATGTTATTGGTCATAAAAAATTGGGGGGCTTTCAGCGCCATGCCCCCCCTCCCCCCAAAGCTGGGTGGGCTCGCTATAGTACTCGCTGTGTCCCCTACCCACAATTTCTTGGACCCACTCCCTTTTGATATTTCTGGATCCGCCCCAGCAATGATTATGTGTATGTATTTTTGTTGATACGATGAAAAGAGCTGACTAAGAATTCGAAATGTCACGGGACAGTAGTTACCAGTCACAAGTATTTAAGAAAGGTTTGCTAGAAAAACATAAGCGTAAGCATGAGTAAACAGAACATTGACGTCACTGAAGGCAAAACAGGTGGGCGAGGAGATTGTGGTGGTTAAAACAGTGAGAAGTGTGACGCATAGGGTAATCTTGTACGAAAACGACAAGGCCGTCACTTACACACTCGATGCACACCCGGGGGGCCATCTAACGGGTGGTGGAGATACTAATGCAACAACCCCACTCCACCTCTGATTGCCACTACTCTCATCTCTTACTTCCATTACCCCCCCCCCCTTAATTCCCTTCTTATTCTTTCATCTCCCACTCTTTTCTTCTTTCTCTCTCTACTAAACTCATCATTTGTTGTCACTATTCTCACCCCCCCCCCCCTTTTTGTGAGTGACTAACGGCGAAGGAATTTTTTTCTCAGTTTTGCCGTAAACGGTAAAAAGACGATTGCATGTCTGTTCAACGGAGAAGCGAGTGTGTGGAGGGGGGTGAACAGATTTATGTGTTGCAAGAGATTAATAAGCCAATCGATCATCAAAACATGTAATATTCTAAAAAGTGGTGCCGCTAATTTGTACAACAGATGAGACACGAAAGCTAATATATTCAAGATGGACCTCAAATGGGATCTTACATCGGGAACCGCCGGAGATAAGGCAATGATAAAATAAATAAATGGAAATACACGCCAAGGTTAACGTCATAGCACGAGCAAGAAGACAAGAAGTAAGAATACAGGTAACACGAGGAAGTAAGGCTACAGGCTCAAAATGTCAGTTATCCCTGAGGGTCGGTTGCCCACAGTGGCCTCATAAAAAAAGAGAAACTTGTACTTGATGTTGTAGTCGTTATCTGTGTGACTAGGAAACTTTGCATGACTCTCACTGGACAGGTATTTACCTTGATATTTACTTCATCAACTTTTAAGTACATGTGTGTGACTGTACCCGACCATGCTTAAGTGTATTCTTGCTAACGCTAATTTCAGTGTTCAGGTGTATTTCGATAAATCATTTCCCTCCCCAGATCGCTTACTTTCCGGTGTAATATTTAAAGTGCTCATAATTATTTGATAAGCTGATATAGTATTGCCATTATGTTAGTTGACCATACTCCTCTTATTTTTTTGTTGTGAAAATAGTTGTAATCCTTATCAGTGGCACAGATGGATACACACACGTATCGTTTGATATCATTGATGTTTTTAGCTTCCGTGGTGTGGTGGCTATTATTACATAACGCTGAAAAAGCATTAGACTACAAATTAGTGAGGAGTGTTGTTAAGTGTAATGTGGATTTTAAAGTGTACATGTCTGCGAAATTTTAAAATTAGGTTACTAGGCAGATAATGTAAGAACGACACTTGGGACAATTATATCTTGCGCTAGTCAGGCCACACCTCGATTATGCTGTTCAGTTCTGGTGCCCTTATTATAGAATGGATATCAATTCACTGGAGCCGGTGCAGCGAAGAATGACGAAAATGATTCCAGGACTTAGAAACCTTTCCTATCAGGATGGATTAAATAAACTAAATTTGCATTCCCTAGAAAGACGAAGAGTGCGGGGGGATATGATGAAAGTATTTAAGTGGGTGAAAGGAATCAATAAAGGAGATATAGATGCAGTTCTTATAATATCCGAGCAGGATAGGACTCGGAGCAACGAATTTAAGTCGGATAAGTTTAGGTTTCGGAGGGAGATAGGAAGAAACTGATTCACAAATAGGGTGGTAGACGAGTGGAACAAGCTTAGCAACTTTGTAGTAAGTGCTGGGACGCTGGAAAGTTTTAAAAGGAGACTAGAGAGATTCACGGACGATAGAGTGGTTGTAACTCTCGACAGGATCTGCCATGCACAGGCCAATCGGCCTTTTGCAGACTCCTTATTTTCTTTTGTTCTTATGTGATATATCAGTAATAAGTACAATGTGTGGTATGTGTCCCAGTTGGTCGAGTTACAATGGTAGGTCAAAACGTCTCGAGTTTTTTAAGTATAACATTTATATTAAAAGTAGAAAATCAAGTTTCTCCTTTAAGACGTCATTATTTACTAGACACCCATGGCTTGTGATACGTCAGTTGTATTTGCCAGGAAACTGCGCCAAGTGACGTTACGTGTTGATGGGTGGGAAGTGAAAGCTTTGACTGTTTGTCGGCTACTTGTAATGAATCTATCCTTGGCTATGTTCTTGTTCTAAGATTAGATAAAAACACGCTCTTCCTTAAATATTTCCATTGTATTATTATTATGGCGGGGTTGTTCGTGATCGTTAATAGACCTCACTTGTCTTCATAAACAAAACACTAACATAATCTCAAGACTTTAAAACACACTATCATCTTTTAACTAGACAATGAATTATATTACCTCAAGCTCTTCCAAGGTATGTCTGGGGGGTATATATTATTTAGCTTGAGGTATATTACGATAGAATCAACTGTGTAGTGAGGAAATGAAAGAAGTAAAGATAGAAACTGGGGAACGGTGGACAGATCCCGGTCTCTTCGGCTTCTTGCCAAGAAGTGCGAGGAACAAGTAATTTAAAATACAGTATGTAAAGGAATCGTGAACAATAGGTTAATTCGTTCATTGTATCTCCAATCAAATAGTGACCATTGTATCGTTTAAAGGAAACCGTAGCGTTTTTAATTATCCCTGGGAGGAGTGGAGTTTTGTGGGTGGTTTATACATTTATTTATTTATTTATTTATTTATTTATTTATATATTGCCAACACTAAATAAATATTAAGTGGCTAAAGGAAAAATTAATGCCTCATGTACACCAACACAAACTCTAAAGACAGCATGTTGATAAAGATGTTGTATTGTGATTAAAACCCATATGAAACAAGTTTTCAAGATAGGGGTGGTAAGGAGGGCGAGCCGTGAGGGGCATGACAGACCCGGCCTAACCACCCCTACACACCTGCCAGCACTAGTGAGGACGACTCTACCGTACTGAGGAGTGATCATGTGAGCAGTAGCTACCACGCCCCTGTCACCCTGTGTGTAGTTGTTCGCGCTGATAGTTGTGTTTTTAATATAATTGAAGTAAAATAAAAAAAGCTGTAGATATTTTGGCAATGATAAGTTGGCGTCGACAATATTTACATTTATCAAGAAATACTTATAAGATCAAATTACTTAAATATATGTACTGTAGTGCTGGTACTTATTGTTTTGATGGTGGTGGTGTGTGTGTGAGGCTGAAGGGTGTGGCTGTGAAGGTAGATACCAATGATGACTTTAGACACTACAGTATATATACACAGCGTATAATTAACGCTAATGGTCACACCCACACCGCCAGCTGCCTTGTACAGTGAAATTAAGTCATGTTCATTAGTGTAAGCTTTGCAGTTGAGGGAGACTCAGTGGCGTAGAACGAGTAGCCTAAATACCTCGTAACAGACAAGTACTGGACGATATGTTACAAACTACTTAGTAGATTGAACGGAAGACGGAGGAGGACTGAGGAACCGTAGACCATTGTTGGTTAGTCTAGCCAGTAGACCTGTGTAGTGGTGGAGGGTGGTGTGTGGTGGGCGCGGCAGTGAAGGATGTGCCTCGTATGTATGCTACAGTATATGGGCGACGCTATGGGCAAAGGAGCAGCAGGAGTGTGTGGGGCGCGACAGGGGGAGTACACCATAGGAGGCAGCGAGGAGGAGCGACCTGGACATACCCAACACGACTGGCGCTACTACCTGTGCTGTAAGTGTGTCTCGCCACCCTGGGGCTGCTGCTGCACTCTCTCGCATGTAGTATACCTCCTTACCGTTCTAGGGACCTCTTATCTCTGCACAATTAGGGTTAAACAAACATATTTTGACATTTTAATGATGTTTCAAATTTAAATTGACTTTATTTTCGTTCTTGCATTATTGTTTTTACTGTGTATTACCTTCATTTTCATTCTTGCATTGTTTTTATTGTGTTATTTCCTGTAGTGAAATTTAGGTGTGTGTGGTCATCATTATGAATTGAATAAGAGTAAACGGGGGGATCTTTTCTATGGGATTTTAAGGAAGCAAGTATTTATATGTAAGTAGTAGGAGAGAAATGAGGTGGTGAAGGAGAAAATATAAAGAGGAAAATGAGTAATGGAGGGAATGGAACAGAGGAATAACAAGAGAGAAGGATAAAAAGAGTATTGAGGGGATGATCAGTGTCAGTCATATAATCAACTTAATTATCTTCCTCTAGGTATACCGGATTCATGTAAGTATAGTTTCATTACTAGCTTTGATTGGTTCCCTCACCTACAGGTAACCCAAATGCTGCTCAGGTATTCGCTAGCCCATTCATGAATTGTGTTTTGTATTTAGGCCCCCTTATACTGAACCCCTTTAGACCCCTTTATAATGTACCCTTTAAACTCCTTTATACCGAACCATTTTAGACCCCTTTATACTGGACCCGTATGCCCCTTTATACTGAACCCTTATGCCTTTATACTGAACCTTTTATACTGAACCTTTTATGCCCCCTTTGTACTGAATCGTTTTGGTGATGTGTGATGGAAATACCTTTTATTACATATTTTACCTAATTATGTTCACTAAGCTCAATACCCTACCCTGTGTTAACCTTTAGACGACGATGGTTTAAGCTTTTAACCTTTTGACGATAACATTTTAAGCTTTTAACCCTTTGAGGACGATGGTTTAAGCTTTTAACCGTTTGGGGACGATGGTTTAAGGTTTTAACCCTTTGAGGACGATGGTTTAAGCTTTTAACCGTTTGGGGACGATGGTTTAAGGTTTTAACCCTTTGAGGACGACGGTTTAAGCTTTTTAAGGTAAAAAAAACTAAACCACCATCCTCTAAGGGTTCAAGCTTAAACTATCGTCTCTGCCTCGCTGTATACCATCTCACCATCCATCACCAAATAGTCAAATTCCCTGCCATTATTAGCTTCTGTGCGCGACTGTAAGTTCAGAGTTTACACGAGGCTCGAGATGCATGCTGTCATAGGGTGTTGTGTGCTAGGCTATAGTGACGCTTTGAACACCCTTCACTAACACTGGCTTACAGTTTGTCCGAAACATAGTTTACGCCGTAGTTTAACTGAAATATACAGTTTACACCATAGCTTGCAAAATACAGGAATATAGTGTCCGAAATATACAGTTTACACCTTAGTTTATCCATCGAAAGTGTGCAGTCACATTAGTTCTTATTTATCTTAAGTCACCTTCAATAAAAAAAAATATTTATCTTAATTAACTACGATGCAATATTCTTAACACTGGCAATGATCGCCTTTTTACCTAGAAATTGGGCCATTCATACTCATAATACTGAGATTATCTTGATTATCACGATTGTTCTATGAAATACTACTTGAAGCAAAATATTTTTTGTTTTTAATATATCCACTACCCGGGGTCTTGAAGCTGACACCTACCTTAAGATATAATAATAATAATAGCATAAAGAATATAGGAAAGCAATATTAGACGTAAATATGCTAAGGGGATTTACATACAAAGATCTAATGCAAGACATGGCTGGAGCTTACCCGCTGGAACATTGGAGAGCTCAGAGAAAATTAGCATGAGAAGCGTTATGGTGTTATTTGCCTTCCTCTTCGTTTTATACTGTAGCTTCTCTTGGGTCCCATAGTCAGCGATGATTTCTTATATTGTCTCTCACGAATTCTTCGGACAGGCGTGTCCACACAGGAATAAAAGATAGAGATGCTATGAAGTTGAACCTGCTCAAAATCAGAGCCTCGGCAGCATTAACATCAGATGGACAGTACTTACAAATATTAACAACAATAAAGAAAAAATTTACACTTGGGCAATTTATTAGAAATGCAAAAATTTAATATATTAAAATTATATTAGAGTAGTTATTTTACGCGACGCTTTGTTTATTTTATATAAATATCCTTCTCATTGATTATAGGTTTTCACTTGATCATGGAAATTGGCGCGAACAATCAGGTGGACACTGCCCCTGACACGCGGGAAACACAATTAATAACTTGTGAAGAAAACGACAGAAAACGGGATAGTTGATGGAAACAGTGGTTGTTAAGCTTAAGCATTTACAGTCAAGTTGTGTTTTTTAAATAAATACCTTTTTAAAGATGTATGTATAGAGTGTATGAATGTGTATTAAAGCTTTAAAGATAAATAGTGAAGTGCATGGTGGTACTGGAGCTTAATTATGTAGCTAAGGGATATTAAGCCTGTGTCACTGTGTATGTATAGTATGGTATAACTCTTGTTATAAATATGATATAGAGATGTGTGTATTTCCATCTGCTGTTTGATATTTGATAATGTGGATTAATCTTGATGTATATTGTGTATCTATTAGTTAATCTATGAAGGATTCTTGCATAATACTTAAATGCCAAATTACTAGTGTTTTGTTCTGGAGTCAGATTAGTGTTTTCCGCGATTCATTACATAATGAAAGGAAATACAGTCGAGAACTATCTGTCAATTATTGGTCCATGCTAGGCTACTCAATGCTTCCTCTCAACCATATTCATTCGTACTGTATATCTGTAATCTGTTCAACTGATATTTTAAACTTCCCAGCAGAGAGTTCGAGTTAAGAATAGTGTTTGGTTAACTTGTTCCATTCTGCCACAGTTCTATACGCCCCGATTCCTTCCTAAATGTAAATGTGTCAATTTTAAAACCACCGCTAAGTGTTTGCTTCTGATTTAATTGTTCAAGTATCTCCTCTATTTAAACCTCATGTCTCACTTTGATCATATCGTTCCTCACTTTACGTCTTTCTGGACAATGTAAATTCAGTTTTCTTTGAGAGAGAGAAAGAGGGATGGCAATTTTAAGCTAATACTGTACACCAAGTTTCTCAAGTCTGTAGTTTCACTTTATTGTGGGATTTTACAACGCGTGACCTGACCTTGACCTCACTGACCTCACCCTCACTGACATTTGAATTCATTTAGCAAACACTCGGTATTCTCTTTTAACCCACAACACTGAGCTCTGCAATATGAAAAAATAGTACTCAGCAAATGAATTCGCCCTTGGACGGTGATATTTTACACTGAGAAAACAAAGTGTAAATTTGCTATTTTTTTTAGATTTGTGTGGTCTTTAAACCTAAGTAGAAATTGTTGCAGTTCAATAAAAATTACAATCCTCAGAATATACCCAAAACTGGTGTGTGGTATTGGTGGGAACATGTGAGCAGCCGTCATAGCTAATCTTACTCCCAGCTGTGTGTCTGCCAGTGCCAGCAAATTACATGTGCTTTATGCTGCACTAGCCTGTGTGTCGTAATTATTGTTTCTTTAATCGTGTAGTAAGAAACTGTAGGTTATATGTTGGTTATTATTCAGGTAAAACAATCAGGGTAGTTGTATAAGTATCCCTCCTTAATAAGAGCAGCAGCCGTGTTTTGTCGTATTGAGACTGTGGCACTGTGCCAAGGGTGACATCATTTACCGCACCGTGTTGTGTGGTGCCCGTGTGTACTGGAAACCAGTGGTAGCAGCTTAATCGATGCTTTTGGAGATAATCGTGTGTGTGTGTGTGTGTGTGTGTGTGTATGTGTGTACTAGGTTGGTGAGCATGGAAGCTGGTGGGACAGGACTAGTGGTTGGCTGGAGGGTGAGGGACCCCAGGCTAGCGGAGGAGATAAAAGACACTGATCACCAGTGATGAGGTGAACCATTATAGAATATTTGGTTAAGTAAGTCGTAACAGACGTCAGTAGTAAGACTCGACAAAGGTGCTGCTGCACTATAGCTGTCTTTGTCAAATAAGTCGGTTACACAGGAAATATACATAATACCTGACCTATATCTGATGTACAGTCACTGAATAACTTATCAACTCCTCCATTATGTATCACAGACCAGTCCGGCACCAGGAACGGATCCAGGGGGGTTCCGGGCCCCTTTTCATCAGAAAAGTCCAATACATTTTCTTTAATGCAGTATTGTACTCTGGCGTTTTTGTGTAGTAAGAAGTAATTACTATTGACCTCAGAATATCTCCTAATGTCAAATGTACATGGCCTAAAATGGCCTCAAAATGCCCATGATATTGGTCAGATTTCCAAAAAAAAAAATCTTGGGGCTTACAGTGCCCCCCCCGTCCCCCACCCAATAAAAACAAAACAGTTGGATGGGCTCTCACCCTATTCCCTCACTCACAACTTCTTGGACCCCCTCCCCCCCATCTTTTGATATTCCTGGATCTGCCCCTGTTACACACACACCGGATGAATGGTACAAAGTTTGCTAAACAAGTGTGATTTAGACGGAGCTGTCTCCTAAACATCAGTTGTAGCCCGCATCACGTGTGTCCCCCAATAAAGACCTTAATGCATGCCAATTGGCTTGTTAGAGATGTGGTGGTGAGTGAAGGAAGAGATTAATGTTTGTCCTCCACTTGTGACATAAATATAAAACGTAAATTATTTTACTGATCGCTGTCTTGTTATCACTACCCACTAACCCTTCTGTAGTGCACACGTACTGTATAAAGCTTACCTAACGTAACCTTCTAATATGGTTGAATTAGGGCCACTTTACTGGAAGTGATTGCAGGTGGAGGGAGCTCTCTGGCTGCACGAGTCTAGTGTGTACAGTGTAGCTGCTGGTCCTGGGTGGAATGTTCTGAGAGACACCTGTACAACTTTCCTTTTTGTTATCACTTATAACCTGTTGATTTATTCCTCAGTCATCTAATACTATTTCATTTAGATCGGTCTAACACTCATAAAAGTCTTTCGCGTGTTGGTAATAATTACTAGTAGTGAATCATGTTCCAGTTATTTTTAAGTTAACCTTGATGGTACAATACATTAAACTCATTTTTATAACTACAGTATAATGACTTTCAGTGGATAATGTATTGTACAGCTACAGTATATTATTACTGCTATGCAGATAACTTAAGCATTGATCTCTTTTATTCTCTCAACAAAACACCGATTCATTATTCATTATTATTCTTTCCTAATTTTCATCACTTGCTCTAAAAGTTGACTGTGAACGGTATGAAGGAACTTGAATGGAAGAAACAAAAAATGCCACACTTGTACTGCTGGTACAAGGTACAGTTTGTTGATACAGGGTACATAGTAAACTCACACAAGGTACGGTACTACAAGAACTACAGTACTGTATATGAGTTTAGGTGTACTGTACTACTGTGTAGTGTTTTCAGTGTAGCAATGAGTGAAATAAATGCTGTATAGTTTGTGTGTGCAGTATAGTCTGCGTTGTGTGTATGCATGTGTTTTGTGTGTGATCATAATTGAGTTTTCTCATTAGGTATGCTAGTACAGGACAGTACAGTACTGTATTGTTATATCAGTACAGTATCAGGTTGATTAAATAATAAGTAATACTGACTTGTATTACTGTACAGTACTTGTATATTATTGATACCATATCAAAACTCTAAACTTATACTGTATCGAAATATTTGGTATTTTTTATCTTTCTCAAATGCCTTTAAATTCATTATTGTTTTGTCATTCAGTTCATGTTGAGCAAATATATTTAACCAATCTGTAAAATAAATTATCAATTCTTTTCCTTTGACTGTAGATTTTCTTTTTTTATCAGTGGCATCAAAATTAAAAAAAAAATCCCAAATACAACTATATAAACTGACAGCCTCTTATTTTTCAGGCTTCAGCAAGGGTGGTCAGCGTGCTCAGCGAGGCAAGATGGTTTTCTTGCACGGCGTACTATACATGGAGGTGATCGAGGCGAACAACCTTCCAGATGTTGACACTTCTTGGTTTAGATCCTCAAAGGATGTTTCAGACCCATATGTAACTGTTGACACTTGTGCTGGGGGAAAGAAGACGTGTCGTATTGCAAAGACTTCCATCATCTATAACTCCTTGAATCCACAGTGGGGAGAGAAGTTCCGTATTGAACTGTGTCACGAAACAGAGTCTCTGTTATTTACTGTTAAAGATCTGGATTTGGTGAAGATAGAATGTATAGGCTACATGAGCATTAGAGCAGTTGACTTACTTCAAGAAGAACCAGTCACTGGATGGTTCCCACTCCTTGGCAGGGATGGTAATCCATCTGGTTCCATCAATATTTCTCTTCGCTATCTCTCCTCTTCATCTATCACACGATCTAATGAAGTTCCAGATACTGTGTTTCCTCTACGGTCAGGCTGCCGAGTGAAACTGTATCAGGATGCTCACACACCTGCCCTCCCACCTCTCACTGATATTACTCTTCCTAGTGGGGAACCCTATGAACCTCCACAACTGTGGGTTGACATCACCAATGCAATTGAAAATGCTCAAAAACTCATCTATATTATTGGATGGAGTGTGAAAACAGACATCAGTCTGCTACGTGATGGTGAATGTGAAAATTTGGGTGATATTTTGAAAAGGAAAGCAGATGAAGGTGTGAGGGTCTTGGTGATGGTATGGAATGAAGCCATGAGCACAGATATATACACCCCTGGTGTCATGGGTACTCACGATGAGGAAACGAGGATATTCTTTGAAGGAACAGAGGTTGAGGTTTTCTTGGCCCCACGTCAGAAAAACAAAGGCAAGATAATGGAGAGCAACTTTGTTGCTACTTTGTACACTCATCATCAGAAATGTGTCATTGTGGATGCTGAGGTTGAGAATGATGACAGGCGTCGTCTCGTTGCCTTTGCAGGTGGCATTGACCTTACTGATGGACGCTGGGACACGCCAGAACACCCACTCTTCAAAACTCTGCCAGACTGTCACCAGCATGATTTCTATAATGGAGTATGTCAGTCCAATGTGACAACAGGGCCACGTCAACCATGGCATGACATTCACATGTATGTCGAGGGAGCTGCTGCCAATGATATACTTACAAACTTTGTAGAGCGCTGGCGACGTCAAGCTCCTGACCGGGAGAATCGACTTCTTTCAGTCTCTGAAGACGACTTTGTCTTAGATTGGGAAGCTCCTGATGAATCTCCTTGGAGTGTCCAATTTTTCAGATCAATTAACTCAGATTCAGCACAATTTGATACTAGTGCACTTGATCGCCTTCTGTCTCGAAAAGGGAGAATGTATGAGAACTCTATCCAGCGAGCTTATATTCACCACATAAGACGGTCTAAACGCTTCGTCTACTTGGAGAACCAATATTTCCTTGGCTCTGCCCATGGATGGCTGGTGCAGGAGGCCAAATGCCCTCATCTGATACCCATAGAGCTAACAACAAGGATAATTAATGCAATTAAAGCTGGTGAGGATTTCCGTGTATATATTGTTATTCCAATCCATCCAGAAGGAGACCCAACCTCAACAGCAGTGCAGGAGATTCTCCACTGGCAGCACCGAACGATGGAGATGATGTACAGAAAGATTTCTAAGGCAATTCGTAAAGCAAAAATTGATGCTCATCCAACGGATTACTTAACATTCTTTTGCCTTGGTAAACGTGAAAGTCCAGATGAAATACCCGATGGCTTAGAAGAACCAGATTCAAACAGTGTTGCAGCAAAGGCAAGGGAAAGTTTGCGCTTCATGATATATGTTCACTCAAAAATGGCAATCTTTGATGATGAATATATCATTGTAGGATCTGCAAACATTAATGAACGCAGCATGAGTGGCAACCGTGACTCAGAGATGGCTGTTGGTGCATTCCAACCACAGTTTACGAAAGAAAAATGTGGAGACTCTCAGATAGAAGGTGATGTTCGTACCTTCCGTCTGTCTCTCTGGGCAGAGCATTGTGGGTCTCACATGGAAGAACATCTATCCCCAGAATCTGTATCTTGTATGGCAGCAATGAAAGATCTTGGTGAAGCAAATCTACAAAAATACATTTCCCCAGAGGCTGAACATAATGACTCACATTTAATGTTCTATCCATTGAGTGTTAGTCAAGATGGCCGTGTAGAAATGCGAGAAGACTTCCCAAAGTTCCCGGACACTGGTGGATCTATCACTGGCAAGAACTCCAACTTCTTGCCTAATTCTCTAACCACGTGAAAGCTCTCTGCTGAACTGTTGATCTCGGATATTTCTCTGGCATTATTTTGTGCTTGATGAACAAAAAACTCTGAATGACATCAGCCATATTTAAGGCTAGTGTGAAGATACTAATGTTTTGTTTCCAGTAAAACATAATGAAGAAAGGAATGCGAGTCCATTATCCAGCTTGATATATTTGATAAAATCAACAATAGTCATCAGAGCTGAAAATGTTGATTTGTGAATAAATAATTAAAGGTACCCTTGGATTCATGTCCATGCAGCTCTTGCCTTTATGTTTAAGGTACAAAAATAAATTAATTAATGCTAGCATTTTATAATGACATAGTAGCTACGGTAGTTTATAATTATTAGGCTAGATGCAGAGTTATTTTTGGTGTTAAGTTTCAAAGCCCAAAATGAGTGATTCAATATATAACAGAACTTTTAGTGTTGCAAGCAGGAAGAATGTCTTTTTTTTGTGTACAGTAATAGTCATTGAATTATTTTGTAATTTTTGTCATTTCGATTTACCCGGTAGCTACTCTTTACATTACTGTATCTCTACCTAATTATTTACTCGGTACAGTATAATGTTTACATAGTCATTATGATCGTATTTTTAGTGGTAAAATAATGAGAACGAGATATCATTGTTTTATATGTTAGGAATGATACATTTGATATGACTGAATTAAGTAAAACTGATATCAAGGAGAAGTAAATATAACAGTACTGTACCTGTTATATATACAGCTCCTCCCCGACTTACGATGGAGTTAGGGACCCAAATCCAGGTCGTAAGTCGAAAATGCTTAAATAATACATAGAAAATCTAAAATGGGTGTCTCGTTCTCTTCTCAGCACCACAAAACTCTCACTTTTAAGCTTGCCAGCCATTTTAAAGTGAATTACAAAGGAAAATTTTCTCTGTGTACTGACGTTGGGACTCGAAAATGCGTAATTTGACAAAATTTTGGTAAGACTGAGGCAGGTTGTAAGTCGAGTAGGTCGTAAGTCGGGGAGGAGCTGTAATGTGGTTTATTCCTGTCGCTTCACACACACACCAGCATCACCCGTCTGCAGCACCTCCCTCCCCAGTAATCACTCTACGCCATCATTTCTGCTCATCCATGCCTGCTGCTGTGGCTTCCTGGGTCTTCATGTCTCTCACAGCTAGTACAACTTTCATTTCATTCTTGCAATGTTTTTGTTTTTGGTCATCGTTTCCCACTCCTGTCATCCACCTCTTACTTATACAGTACTACAGTCTTTCTCACAAGTCTTACCTCCCATTTTCCATAATTGTCTACACCATCAGAGCCCATCCTGATATGCTCTCCGACTGATGCTTCTTTCTCTGTCACAACTCATCATTTCTATATTTCTTATTTTATGTACTATTCTATTTACCTCACTGTACTTTCTCATTTCTGTATCTTCATGTTTGCTCCTCCAGCATCCATGCTTCACACCCATATAATATCATTGTAGTAATTCCACTGTTCAGTATATCACCAGCTTTACCTTGTTAGGTGTAGACACACATGTCTCACACCACTTATTACTTTGTTTTCTTCCATTGGCCAACACATCCATTCCCATATACCTGAAACACTTCACTTCCTCTATTTTAACTCACACTTGTTCCTCCTCCTCTCCCTACCCTCTTTTTTGCCATCACTCTACTTTTGTTCGCATCTATCTGAAGTTTTTTCAAAGCATGAAGTACTGTATATGCAGTAGTATATTCAAATGGAAGAGGTACTACTGTACAGTATTTCATATACAGAGAGTACTGTACTGTACTGTAAAAGCATGTTTGTTATACTCGTTCAAAATGCTGAAATTGAAGGTAACAGCCAGGTAGTGACAAGACAGAATTAAGAAAATGGAAAATAATTTTTTTCTGTAATTATTTGGATAAGATAAAAATTGTCAGCTGTTGTGTTGTTGTAAAATTAGGTTATGTAGACCTATTTATTGCTGTATATAAGACTTATTGAAAAAGATGATACAGTACGTATATAAAAAGGGAGCATGTGATAGACCACTGTGAAGCGAGTGAGCACAGTAGATTCATGCCATAGTTGGAGTAAATAAAAGGCTGTAGTGTTTTGTCACAGTTGTTTAACACACACACTGATGATGTGTCAGAGGGTCCCTGAAGTGAAGGTGTTGATGTGAAGTAAAGATACTGGAGGAGGAGGGAGGGAAGTTAGGTGCTCAGCTAAGATGATAATGACAAAGTTGAATTTATTGGGATATGTACAAAAGAAAAGTGAATGCAAATGTACTGTATATAAACTCAAGGTAATTGATAATAGGAAGTTAATCAGAAATATGGCCAGGTAGACAAAAGTCTCAATACAGTATTAGGGTTGTTGATGGTGGATTAGAAGCTAGATGTCAATGACAGTTTCTTGACAAATGTTAATTACCAGAGGTTTAAGGTAAAGCAATACAAGGGCAATAATACAGTGTAGTGGGATTTGTCAGATATGAACTCCATGAACGAGTGTAAGTGTTTGTCACATGGGTTTATGGATGATGAGTACAGTATACTGTACTGTATATATTTAAGGTTGATATTTTAGAAAGGGTGTGCAGTGAGGAGAAGTTGAGGAGGAATACTTAAGAAATTAGTATAAGATATGATGTAGTGAATGAAATATGGTACTTAATAAAGTTAAAAGGTGTAACACTAAGGTGGTATGTTACGTACCTGTGGAGAAAATGTCTGCAATAATGTATAAAGTGACATGAAGCCGCCATCAAGTGTTATAGATGGTCTGAGTGAGAGAAACATAGTTTAGAGGGGCTTTATGCTGGAAAAGTCAATGGAATATGTGAAGGTCATGATGCAGTGTGTGAAGGAGTAGTGTAGGAGTCACCTTTATGCATGACTCAGGGCCTCTGAGATTAACAAAGGGAAAGACTTGACAAACATCTGTTCATTCTACAAAATGCTGTACAAGGAAAAGTTAGTATGAGTATTATACTACATTTTTTATTGTAAGTGGTTACCATTGGTGTTGCTTATATTCAGTACAGTATGTTCATGCTGCAAAGTAGGATATCTCAGTTTTTAGAAAATTTCAATAAAAAAGTTGCTAAATATTATACTGTAATGTTGATTCGAGATTCATGAACAGTAAAACCTTTATTTAACGGAAATTCTGTTATATCGAGGGTCCATTAGATGTGAAACCTCCATCTAACAAACTATAGAAATGAAAGTCCGTTATATCGAGGGTCCGTTATATGTGGAAACCCCCAACTAACAGATTAGATAGAGAAAAGTCCGTTATATGGAGGTTTCACTGTATTGTACATTAATGATCAATATTACTTGATTATTCATGTAAACGTCAATGATTTTAGCACAAATGTAAAGAGTTATTGTCTTACACAGCTGGTATACATAATACACCTCTATAATAGGACAAAGATGTCAAATACTTTACTTGTACTGTAATTATATTTTGTTGAAAGACATGACAAGTACTTCGGTATGTGCAAAACCTTATTAATTATAAAAAAGTTAAGGCATTTGACTTACAGTATACAGTAGTTAAGAAGGGTAAGAATACTCAACCCTCACTGTTACTGATGGCCACATTAGTTACAATAAATGAGTTGTGATTCCATTACCTGCACTTTGTTATTGTTGCTACCAGGGACTCGGCACAACTTTATTTAAATGTATAGATAATATCAGTTAAATACGTGTAAATAGTATTAGTATGCCATTGTACACCAAAGTTTTTAATACTGTAGCTAGTATAATAAATAGTAAACATTATTTGCTGGCCTAACTTATACTTGTGGCATCTTGATTTAGGTAGAGGAGGATGAGGCATTTATTTTATGTATTTTTTTCATGATTTATCAGTTAAAATTGATAAATACTGTATAGCTCTATAAATATATTTTATAAATGGTTTGATATTTTTGCATTTTTAGATAAATGTACATCATTTAAAGTTGGTAGGTACCTTTAGACTTTTTTATTAATTATATAATAACTGATTGACATTCTACAGATTCAGAACTTTTCAAACTACTGTACAAACACTGTGGACCATACATTTATTTATCACTTAATTTTGTCCATGGATATACCAGTATGTAATTCATGTCGTGGAAATTTCCCATAAGTGTTGATATAAAGATTTTTTCAAGTGTTTATTATATACTGTATGTAACTACTGTACAGAACTATTCTTTATAAGTGTGATCCAGTGAACACGTTGTCTAGTTTATTATTGTCATCACAAAAATATAAATCTTTCATGTATTTTTGGTGGGTTTTAAAGGCAGTTTTGTAAAGGGTTTGAAGACAGCTTCTCTTTGTTTTAATAATGAATTTATATATATATCTCTCCTCAAGTTATATTTTAAATTAAAATTTATCGAATGAAAATTATTGAAATGTTGAAGGCTTGAACGTTGATGAATACTTGAAATATTTGCTAGTACTGTACAATATGTTAGTGGTGCAGTTGCATGACGGATAAAGTCAGAAATTTGTTTTTGTTTTTTTCATGCACTCTACGCACTGTATGTAGCAATACAACTCGTGTGCAAGTGTGTGTGTTTGTGTGTAAGTAATAAAGATAGCCTGTATATGCACAAAAGTACAATATGCAGTATATTTGTGTTGTTGCAGCTGATAAAGAAGTCAAAGCCTTATGAAGAGTCTGAAGTTTCATAATTTCATGTACTGTACAGTATACTGCTAGGCCTTTGTATGAATGTTCAATTTTTTGTTTTTTAATTTGTGTTTTTTGCAATTGAACTTTGGCACACATGGCATGGCAAAGACAAAATAAAGAGTTGCTTTTAGCTATTTTGGTGCTAAACATTTTGCATCCAAATAAAGCTGTTGGTTTTTGTCCATTTTATTGTTTGACTTCCACCATATATTGTCTTTAACAAGGTTGTGCATGTAGGAACATGTACCGTCAGGGTCAAAAGTTCACTCACGTCCAAAATGAAGGAGCATCGACCCCAAATGAGATGAAACAGTCGGGGTAAGTCAGTTTGGAGACTCATTCCCGTGACCCGGTTTCACCATAGGGAGCGAACCTTTGTTCCCAACTGTACAGTATTTTACTTATGACCGAAGTCTTCATTGGAAAGTTAAGAAGCTATCCCCATGTTCCCTTTTACAGCATGCCTTTCAAATTTGCGGATTTTTATTTCACGGATGACACCCTGGATGTACCCAAGAATGTCTAAGGGCAGTTTTAAAGTAAAGTTGCTGGCATATTCGTGGCCGGTACAGGAAACCATTCGTTCTAGAGAAAGTAATTTCCTTTACCTGTATTGTATATACTGTATGTGTGTGTGTACTCACACACTCATATATACAATACAGGTAAAAGAAATAGTTATCCTTAGGGTAAACACAAATGGAATATATATTTCTTTGTACACAAGTAAACATGTAACCCGCTCCCCGGTCAGCAAATGTTATACGTGTATTTGCAAATTTGCCGATTAACTGCTATTTTGAGAACCTAACCCCCGCGAATTTGAAGGGCATGCTGTACAGTATCTATTTTCCTGTATACAGTATTGTACAGGTAGATAATTGAAATACTGTATGCAAATTACTTAAAATGTTTACTTTTATTATGTGAAATAATGTTACTTGTGCAGTACAAATATTAACATTGCTAACAAGTAAAGAAAAAATATATCAAACTGTCTCAACATATTGTACTGTACTGTAAATAGAAATACAATCACCTCTGGTACATGTAACATTATTAGTAGAATTTATAATGTTACTGCTTTAACATTTGGAAACTGGACATAAAGAAAAACTGATTAAAAAGATTAGATAAATACCTTTAGTGAAACAATGTACTGTAATTAGCTTTACTCTTTATGGTATTCTAGGAAGTAATCAGAGACTTGAGCTATATTAATATAGACAGGTGCAATGAAAGTAAAACAGCAAACAACCTTAATAACTAAACAACTCTTTTTGTAATAACTGAGAGAATTTTTTATTGCTACATGTTAAAGATCCGACTCATTATAGGGATAAACAAACACTGGATCTCATCTTAACTAATGAGGAGGGTATGGGTGGCTATACTGTATTGAGATAATTTAGCCTCCATCAGCACTAGCCATCACTTGACATTGCCCTTCAGATTTAATTTTTATTTGACACATAATAATAGAAGGCCAAAGTTGAAATATTACAATGTGGGAGGAAGCAAGGCATATTGACTGGCCTAATAGGTTGAACAATTAGAATGTGGATGCTTGTAAATAATTTACATCTCTGGGTGCTGGGTTTGAACTGGGGCCACCACGGTTGACAGTCACGCACCTAGTCCAATGGACTACAATTGGCTTAAACCATGGTTGCCCCGGTTCAAACCCGGCACCCAGAGGTGTGAATTGTTTACATCGATTTATTTATGTATATTACAGGCTCTGATACTGTATATGTAGATGTTTCCTGGTAAATCATAGAGAGTAAAGTTAAATAGTTGATGGCAAAGCCTGTTAGTTCAAGAACAACCAAGACATGTTATGCATTAACCAAACACCAACTTTCCAAAGTTAAGAATAAATTTCAAGCGATGGGTTGATACCAATGATGAGCAAGAAACCTTTAACCCTTACAATGCAATTCCTACATTTTAGCATTTTATTCTTGCTACAGCCAGACAATTTTATTCAGCTTAGGGAATCTTCTGCAGCCAAAGGGTTAATAAATGGATTATATAAACAGTACATCATTAAGTATATTTTGTATGGCCTTCATACAAATCAATGATAAGAAAACCTAGACAATTATGCCTGACACCTTGATAACAAACACACATATTTGTTGAGAACAAAAACTTATACTAATTTATTTCTCTTAAATTACTAATAATGTTGATAGAAGGTCAACCTTTTTAAAAAAGTAGAATGATATTTTAGCAAGTAAGCATTCCAAGGGAAATTAGGAGAGAGATGACACAACATAACAAGACTCTGTTAAACTCATATTATCCACCATCACACATTACAAATAAATGCAACAAGTGTGTTCAGTGTTCACCACACACACACACCACTTACAGCTACCAAAGATTCTATAAATTGTATTTGCATTATAGCTCTTGTAATATATATACAGGGTATATATATTTTTTATTTTCACATGATATTTGATGGCACTTGAAAACATCTAGACATTTTGAGATGTATCTATAAATCTGTACTTTATATTTTTGAGCCCCTTAAAAGATGGTTAACATTTACAGCTGTAGAGGAGAAAACATCTCACAAAAAGACCTGAACTTTTGTACATGCTTATATAGTATTCAGAGGTTAAAAAACCAATACAGTACTGTGTCATCAATAAACCCCTGATAGATTCCTTAACTCAAAAACCATTCTGGTTTCAGTCGCTTTTTACAAATTTAGTTAAAATTATATAATACAGTTTGTCAGACATTTGAACCAAGCGGTCAATATGGAATAACTAAGTGTAATTACATTACTAATATCCCTAACATTTAAACTTATAAAGAAATTACACACAACAGTAAACAAAATGTGTCATAAATACACATTCATAAATATAATGTAAATACCAAACCAACATCCAATTCCAAAGACACAATTTAAGTCTATATCAATATCTGACAACATTCCACCCCAATGCATTTAGTGTACTGTAATAGGCTAGAAAGATTGAGTGTCATGATCAAAAGGAAGAAAGCATTGTCAAGTTATCAAAGTATTGTGGCCACATTATCCTATTACTAAGGTGCTTCATTAACCCACTTTAGAGAATTAATCATAACAAATTTAAGCATCTCAAAGAATAAATACTAAGAATCCCACAGACTTTAGCCTTAAAACCAATAAAAACACACACACACACCTTCAACCAGTATGAAAGATCTCTATCTGGCCAAGGACAGAGAGAGACGTATGTAAAAGCTACCTAGAAGATACGAGTTTCTTATTTTGGAGAAAAAAAATTTGAACCATAAACACACTCCACATCCCAGTCACACCATTCATTCACTGCATATAAACCTCATTCATTGCTCAAGTTAAATTTACCCCCTTGTTAAAGTACAAATGTTCTATTATATAATCACCACGCATACATACAAACTAACACGCAGACCCTACTAGTGTCCCAGCCAGTAGTCTCCCCAGAATCTTCTCTAGTTCACATAATTTAGTCTATGTATATTTGAATTATTATTGAGAGCAGAGATTTGAGGTAATATTCCCCAGCTAAAACTTTATCCTTTAAACAAATATGTCACTAAATAACATCTCAGTATTTGTATAACAAAAGTTTATGAATGACAATCTCACTCTATATTCAATTTATAATATACATATTATAAACACTTCCATTATTGATGAATTGTTGACATTCTTCTGAGACATGATACAGTCTCCCCTTATGTACACTTCTAACTCACACGTTTTGTTTTTAATATTTTGTGAAGTTTGTTTTAATTCTGAAGACCATAATATAAAACCATTTACATTATACAGTATTAACTTTCCACTCTCTCAAGGAAGCTTTTAATGTGACAAACTGATCAGGTCTAACATAAATGAATAACACTTCAGTGACCCTGTCTGACCTGGTCGGTATTTCCATAATATTTTCATAACTATAATATTGCAATCATTCCATACTCTTAAAATTGTTATATTGTCTTGATGCTATTAAAAACTTTTTCTATAATACTGTGATGATTGAGCAGAAGGTGGAGGTGCATGGTGGGGAGGAGGCCCTGGAGGATGAGAGGGAGGGGCTTGTGGTGGCGGAGTGGACCACTGAGCAGCCGTTGCATACTGCCCTTCATACTGGGGCCGACTGCCATATGTCGTTGGGGGTGGGACGGTTGGAGCGACACTTGAATAAGGAGGTGGTGGGACAGTGGGATTTGGTGGTGGAGGAGCTGCAGGGTTCGGTGGGTATGTGTACTGAGCTGGCTGGGTGCTGTAGGGTGTGGTGAAAGACGTAGAGTACGGAGACGGTTGGGAGTGGGTTGGAGGAGGCTGGGGGTGGGCCGGGGGAGGACTTGTAAAAGTATGAGTTGGTGGAGGGTGAGTTGGGGGCATGTGAGGGGGAGGATGAGTGGGTGTTGGGTGATTTGGAGCATTGTGCTGGAAAGATGAGTGGGATGAGTGCTCTGGGGGGTCTTGGAGAGGAACTGTTATGAGATTGGTCCTTGCAGTGGTCATGACTGGGATGACAGAAATGTGGTGTGATGTTCCTTGGTGAGTGGAAGGTGACTGGTGAGGCTGTGAATGACCACTGCTAAACTGTCCAGATCCCTGACGTCCAAACTGAGAACCAGAATATGAGTCGCGGTGTTCGTAGCCTTCCTTTCCAACTCTGGGGTCTGACATTGATCGTGGATCTTGCCTGGCCTCCCCTCTTGGGTCCCCTCGTGGTTCCCGACATTCACCTCGAGGATCACGATGACTCAGACGTTCCTCTTTCATGTCTTCTTTAGGGACTCCCATAGCTCCAGACATTTTCATGTGCCGGTGATCAATATGAGCCTGCATGAGAAATATAGGGTCATGTGCATTAGTCTACATGTGGAGAGGAGAGACCTACAGTACAGGGTAGGTGAAGAATGACATAGGGAGAGGTTGTAAGAAATGTCATTAGAGATAAGAAATTAACTAGAGAAGCTGCAAGAGACTGCACATTATAGAGAACTGCCATCATGGCTAAACCAAGGAAGTATGGAAAATGGCTGTAAAACGGTGATGATGATGAGAGATATGGAGCAATCATTAAGTGTTTGGATAAAAGATCAATTGAATGCAACTGTGATTTTGATGATTAACATATATAGTATAGGAAAAATCAAACTCACTAATCATTGCTAAGTATCAACTTATTCATACATCATCTCAGTGAAAATAACCACAACACCTTACCTGTAGATCTCTCTGGGACAAGTAAGTGCGCTTGCAGACAGATTTATTGATTGTGTAATTACACATAAAGACTGTGCCCAGGCCCGTCTGCTCCACCCTGGCCACCCGCTCCCCACACCGAGCACACACTCGGTCCTCACTCCGGGCACACCACAGACAAAACACATGCTTGCACGGAATCTGTACACACATGAGCCAATTAGTATACAATATTTCTGAAGCAATTGCACATCTACAATATTAGGTATGATACCCTCCACAATGAAATAAAGGACAGTGAGGAACTATCTATTACTGTGACAATATTAGACACATCTTCCTGTAATTCCTAGATGAGAAGATAATGAAGATCCTGCAGGGTATATTATTAGACTCTTCATATCTTTAAAATACCCACAACAGCATAACACTACATTAACTGACGGCATTTTGGAAAGACTATTTTATTAATGTAGAAATATCAATACTAAAAAAATTACATTAATGATGCTAATAGATATGTTAACCTTACCATTCGTCCATAGATGAGAATTGGCTTGTTACAGGCATCACAAATATGTATCCGTGGAGAAAGCACTTTTTCTCCAATCAAGTTAACTGGATGATCCCAAGACAACCGCAGCATGGGAGCAGGTGGTCCCCGGTCCAGAGTTGTGAAGGTTGGAGCCTCCAGTGATGAGATGTCACAGTCTTGATCATCTACAGCAACAGGAGATAGCAAGAAATATTACCAATAAGATCTGGATGATTCTGTTCCACACCAAAATAAAATATTACATCTTCAGGTGGGTAAGATTAAACTTGCTCTAAGGCTCTGAAGAATAACAAGAACTGCTCCAAGTACTTCATGGAAATGTTACTATAAACCTTTGTATCTTTACTTGTGTATAAATGGACCAATTAACAGAAGATGGAGAGCCAATCTAAGTGTCCTCATCACAAGCAGTATACAGTACAATAACTTGGGCCCCTAACAAATAATGAAGAAATTTATGATACACATATAAAAAAGTGTTGGTCTAACTTACATTGTTTTGCCTTTGGTGGTTCATTCTCGTCTAGTGTGGGCTCTTCATCCTCATCCTCACTCTCTATCTGTCAATTAACAAAAAGATTGATTGATTGAGTGAAATATCTGGCATCGCAGCCTGTGGCCATTTGACGCCGAAAATGAAACTCATAATTTAATTAACAAATGAGAGAGTAGAAATAGTTTAAATGAGAGATGATCATTGCTAGGTTGAACTTTAGTTCACCAAATGACATGAAAAACCTCAACTGAACTTCTTTACACTGACATATTACTGTACTGAGAAATACATTTTATTTATTTTTTTATCATTAGATCAGAATTCTTGGCCCTTTTATGGGGAGGTATCAGAAATGGAAGGCTTCCCAAACATTTCACTTTTTATTTACAATAAATAACTATAGTGCAATTAATTTGTCTACAATAACAAGGAACACATAAAAGGTAAAAAATCTCCATCTTAACATAACCTTTTTTATTGGAATTAAAAAATATTAAATTATCTTTGACATACAGTATATTATTATTTAAAACTCACACATTAGGCAGATAATTACTTATGAGATGTGAAAACATGAGGAAGTGTATATTTACAAACATTTGGTGACTTAAGCAGTTGTCACATTAAAAATTTTTAAGGTCTATCAAATGAATCTAGAATTACCATATTTTCATTTATTCTACAATATCTTTCACAATAATTATTAAAGGGCTCAATGTAACAACTACTGCATCATTTGCTTATAATAACTATTTAAAAGTAATGGAGCTCACCACCATGTTTCTCTTTTTAACACGTAACGCTCGTGGTGGAGCCTTTGCTCGTCCTCTTGGCCGGCCCCTCCCTCGGCCGCGTCCCCGGCCTCGGCGTTCCTCATAATCCTTGGCTGAAAGAGGTAATCGTGTGATGACAAGGCCTATATAGAGAACAGATAACATTTGATATCCTGTACAGAGATAAAGCAAATGACAGATGGACATGGTCTTATTATCCAGATCATCAGAATGCAGTACAGGAACTAGCAAATACCGTAGTACTGTATCTCACCTTCTGGCAGTTTCGCTTTCCAATGAACCAGTGCACCTAAACTATTATCTTAAGAGATATTAACTGGTAAAGACTACAGGGGCTTAAGTGCTACTTTACCAAACATCAAAATCTGTCACACTCAAGCAGGAACTATAAGGATGATATCCTTACAGTGAAAACCTGGTTGAAAATAATGATTACCGTAAATAAATTTGAATTAAACAAATTAGATATCAAATCTTGGAAGTAGTTATATACTGTACATATAACAAGACATCTACAGTCATGATACAGTATATGTACAGCTGGTAATATGTATAACTAGCCCTCTAACTGGTGGTCGTATACACAGTACTGTAGATCATTCCTGTGTACCATCTCAATGCTCAATACTCACTACAATGTGTTTTTGTTGTTGTGACTGGTGGTGCAGCCACTTCAAGTGCTATTAATACATATCCCTAGACTGTTAAGTTTTCTTTATAAGATGTGAGACAATTTTGATAAAGTACAGAAATAATACAGTAACAGTGCAACAGTGAGGATGTTACCACAGACTGTCCCTGACATTGTATGTCATGATGAGCAAACCTAAGCTAACCAACCTAACGTAACCTAATCTTTTTTTGCAAGGATCAGTGTCATCTGCTAAGACCAATCAGAACAAATGTCGGACAAATAGCTGTAATATGTCATGGTCCACATCCAGACAATACACAATAAATTTCCAAAATTAACTTTAGTAGCGCCTCTCCTCGACATTTACCATTTCTTTATAGAGTAATGTCTAGTGTACCTTCACAGACTATTATCAAACAACAAATTAGTTTCTAGTCCACAAGTAATCAGCTTTTAAACACACTTTACCCAGTACCCCGAGTCACTAGCCGGGCCTTCAGTACACCTAGCTTTACCTCATTAAGCTCAGGAAACTTTGTTTATTCTTAACATTATAGCCACAATGACTTCACTAAAGTGTTATAAGTCTGGTGTGTGATAAATGTCTTACACTTTTCTTCCATCGGCATGACTTAATGTTTCTGGTCAACAACCAACGCTGATCGATGTGTCTAATACGGATGGTGAACTCAAGAAATGTGGGACATTATCTTCATATTTTAACCTTTTCATCCAAACTTTATTACTTATTTTAATTTTTTGTTAAATTTAATGTGATTTCTTATAAAATGATTTATATATGTAACCATTTTTAGTTAATTTTTACATATAATATGTTTTGTAACACGGATATAACAAACTTACAACTCAACAAACAACAAGAATTCATGCATCATTTATAAAATATTTTGTAATAATATTAACTAAATAAACCACTATAAACGTCACCAATTATTAGATATTTGAGTATAATATAATAACATATACTAATAATGTAAAACTAAATTAAAATTACTCAATCAATATTTATATTTTAATAATGTAATCAGCCTTGAAATATAACTTTTCTCGTCATTTCAATATATTAGACTCAATTATAATAAATATGTATATAAATTAAGTTTATTTGTGCCTTAATGTGGGAAAATAAGGTCAAGATGAAGAGTCACTCGAGTCAGGACACATTGTTCAAGGTCACAGACGTCATCACAGAGGGCTGGACCAGTGAGTATAACTTCCTCTTTTTCATAATTGTATGCATATTTACAGTGAGTTATACCTCTTTTATTCGTTTTATAGATATATGACGTCGTATTTCAATGGTTGTGATTGATAAAGTAGTATGACAAGCAACAGGAGGGTGAGATATAAGAGGAGAGGTAAAGATGTGGGTGTTTCACTGGAGGAAAGTCCTATCTAAGGCAGCAGCGGTGACTGAACCTTCTCTCACTATCACCACTACTGTCATGTGTTGATCCATTTTTTTATAACTGGAATGTGAATATCTGTTTATTTCCTGTGGCGGTTTGTTGTTGAATGGCTGGCTTGCTATGTGGGGTGACGGTCAAGCAGGCACTTTTATGTAATATCAAAAGCTTATTTTCCCTTATCCAGTATTATAACAGGTAATGTTTTAAATGATGGGATACACTTGTTAATTATATATATATATATATATATATATATATATATATATATATATATATATATATATACATATACAGTAAGTCATTTAGATTTTTATAAACTGGGTATAAGTAATAAATTTTTTAATTGGCACTTCACTCTGACCTAATTGTAAAACTTCAGAAATTTTAATATTAAATTAATTTATATCAGATACTTTTCTTGTGTATAAACTGTAGAGTATAGAAGTACAGTATTTTCTCCTTTGAATGAAACAAAAAATAGAAAACATTATTTAGAATGTCATTAACTTTATTTTGAGTTTGCAATACAGTATGATGTTGAGTGATGAAGCATATGGTGTTAGCTGGTATGGTTATTCCTTCTCACAGTTTTTCAGATATAATATTTCTCTTTCTTTGAATTATAACTAAATATACTTTGGAATACATATATATTCATTGGTTAGAAAGAAAAAATCAGATGACAGAAAAATTTAATGGGTTTAGGAAAATTAAAGAATTGTATTTTTTTCTTTAGTTATTGTTATTTTTTCTTGGAATTTATGACAGGTTATATGGTGGGAAAAAAGCGTATCTTTTGGTGACATATACTGTACACCCAAGTTGATATTACTGGAGACTGTTCTGTAGAATACAATTAATTTTACACTTACGAAATTTCTGTATTTTATTGAATTAACTCAGGAAAGGAAAGTAACTGATTTTATTTATTATTATTATTATTATTTATTATTATTATTATTAATATTATTATTATTAATGTTGTTATTATTATTACTTTATTATTATTATTATTATTATTATTATTATTATTATTATTGTTATTATTATTATTTTTGCTGAAAGAGATGATCCAAATGCAGGTCCATGTGTGAGCTCCTTAAGTGCCAACACAACTTAAGAATCTCTTATTAATGATAGTAACTATGATACATTGTGTAGATAATGTTATTTCCCTGTCAATAATACTTAGTAATAGTCTCACATTGTTTCAGTCTTAGTGAGTATAAACCTAAAGTAAAAGTGATTGTAGGAAGTCTTGTTTATTGTTTATTCTATAAGACTTATGTGTAGTACATGGCTGTATTTGACCTACACTAGCTAATACCTGCATATTCCAGCCAGATGTGGATAGATTTACACTCACTCATGAACACTGGCTCTTGTTGAGACTACTGTCACGCCCTTGAGAGTTTTCTGTCCTCCAAATTTCACTATCCATGCAAAGCTGACTTATTTCCAAACACATAGTACTCTCACTCCAGGAGTTACTTAATTGTCCAATCTTGGAGCACCTGTGAAATCGTCAAAGCAGTTCTTATCCACAATTGGTCAGACAGAGTCGTAGGCATGGTTATGCCCATGAGTCTCAATGTATGGTAACTTGTGGTCCATAAGGTATATTGTACTGTACTATATACTGGTAGTTTTTTTTACCATTGGAACACAATGATAGTCTTTCCCACCATATCTTTCCTTATGAATATTTTCTCTTGACACTGAAGACTGTTGGACAAAGATAGATTGGTGGCCATTAGGTTTGACCGGATGGCACAAACACTTGAGCACTTGGTCAGTGGGGGTCTGTGGAGAGAGTGTTGTGTGGGTGGCCTTTAGTGGTCCCTCGGTTAACGAACACAATTCGTTCCAGAAGGTCGTTCGTTAACCGAAAATTCGTTAACGAAACCGTAACCATTGGTTTAATTAATTGGTTCCAGCTCACGATTACATACAAACTAAAATAAATGCAGTAAAGTACACTTACTTTGGGTGTGTATTAGAAGGCTCCTGGTTGATGATGATGGGAATTAGAAGTGGGGGTGAGGAGAAGGGAAGAAGGCAGTGGGGTGGAGAGAAATCACTTCATGCTGCCATTTCACCCATAAAATTTTAGTTCACTAGGTGTAATTCAGGATTATCTTAAATCAACACTGCACTGCACTATATATTGTCAATAGTAAAATAAATTTCAGAATGACCAATAGTTGTAATGTAAAAATAGTTTATGTTCAAGAGAGTCTCAAGCAAGATACTTCCTCCACTGAGCAGGAAACTGGAACCATTCTGGGTGAGTCATGTGGCTGTTTGCTACGCTAAAACTAGTTCCTGTACTTCAGTTATGTTAAATAATTGTTAAAATGACAAAATTAATGTAAGACTTGGAAAATTATTGAATAGTACAACCTTCTTGATATTTACTCAAATGGTAATGAATTTAAGCCTAAAACTGATTACTGTATTGGCGGACTAATACTACAGCTGGTGAGCAGGAGAAAGCAGTAATGTTGACACAATTTCAGTAAAGATTTTGTTAATAATTTTTTAGAACCAAATTTAAGTTCTTATAGTAAATTAGATTACTTAAAATTTCGTTAACTTCAGGAGTTGATTAGCCAAGGGATCACTGTATATATATATATTTACCCTGTACTCTATATGGTGTGTATCTGATTATGTTGGCAGCCTTATTTTTACACCTTGGCCAACACTGGCACATGTTCGCACATTGAAGAACACGTACAAATTCAGTGCTTACCAAGAGTGTGTAACAAAGAACCATTGACTGCCCGACTGGCTAGCAAACTAATGAGAGATAAAGAGAAGAAAGTAAATTATGTAAAACCACGTTAAACTCAACTTCTTTGTGCATTTTGTGTAGATACCGGAAAACCTTTTCTTTTGCATAAATACTGCATTAATATAAGCTGATTATTAATTATTAAAATAATTTATTTATGAATTTGTTCTTTTTTCTTGGAAGTGTTATGAAATTATTGAAAAGGATGTTTTAACTAATAATAAGGTGTGTTAAGTTAGGCCTCAGTGTGATGTGTATAGATGAGCAGTGTTGTGAAAATGGTGTGAAGGATTTTAAGGAATGACAAAATTACTAAACTCATCATCATTATTATAATTTTACAGCCATTTTTTTGTTGGTATGCATTAAAAGCTGCATTCTACTAAGTTCAAAGTCGAAGTCCAATTTGATGGATTATTGGGTCACCATCTACAGTACAGGCAGTCTTATTCACACTAGAGTCTCACTCACTGTGTTATTACTGCATCTCATGTTTTTGTTTGGTATTGTTTTCATTTTCCTATTTTCTAAAATGAAAGGATAAAACTTTGGTATGTACAGTATCTTCAAGTTGCATATACAGGGGGGTATACAAGTAATAAACCTATTCATAAAACATGAATATCAACATTGATTGAGATTCTTTCTGTTGGTGTTCGGTACTGTAGTTGTTTTTGCATTTCAGAAGGGCCTCAGAAATAGCTGTTCTCTGTAGCTTTTCTGTTTTCAATTCTAAACATATTTTAATCTTCAGATAACTCAGTCTGCATTAGTTTTTATTTGTTTATTTTGCTTTATGTAAAGCTTTTGAGTCATGATTTATGATTAAGATAATTGTTCTAAGCTGGTGTACTGTACTGTACTGTACTGTACTGCTCTGCTCTGCTCTGCTCCTGACATTTTAGGTACTGTAGCTACTGGGTAATGCTGTACTGTATATGTAAAGTACCTGTACAGTACCCTTATTATAATTTTTTCTTAATCACTGGGAGGATCTAATTTGTGGTACAGTAAATTAAGTTATACTTATTTAAGCCAAACAGTTGATCTTCTTTTGTCTTTATGTTATTCAAATATTCTTGGGAGGTAATCAACTTCACCAGTCTTATCATTAACTCATTTTGCTCACAGCTGCTTCTACTTCTGCTTCTAAAATTAGCACTGGCGACTTGTTCTTTATACCATCTCCACGTCTCACTTCCTCTATCCCTATCACGGTACAGTTCGTCTACATTACTCTGTCAGTCTTTCTTTTTCCTGCTTCTGCCTCCAACAGGATCTTTGGGTCCTAACTTATTTGTGGTCTTGTCCCAATTATATCATCTTACCCGGATAATTTATTTAATAATTTTGTATCTTTCCCTGCAGTTTTGTCTCCTGTTATCATCTATCTCCTTGTAGTTCCTTTTTAGAAAGTCTTTAATTTGTGAAGCTCTTTGTACAACTCTCACCTTTTATCAACTTTCAACTTATGTATCTTTCCATTGTAGTCCTCTCACTTTTAAGCCAGGTTTCTCTTAGATACTGTAAGTGTTTTCCCTCTCTAATGTCGTTTTTCTACAAACATTATCCACTGCTGTTCTATTTCCTGTTCTTCAAGTCCTTCCAACAATACTGAAAATATTTTTTTTTAGTGAGTGGAAATTCTATATACAGTCTCTCCTCGACTTGACGGTTTTTGAAACTACCAGGTTGTGTCAAATCAAAATGTAAGTCTAAAAGGTGAAAATAATACATAGAAATTCTAAAATGGGTGTTCTTTTTTCTCAGCACCACGAGAACTCCCACTTTACGCTTGCCAGCCATTTTAAAAGGAATTACAAATGAAAGTTTTGTCAGTACACAGCGCGATCACTAACGCAGGATTCGGAAATAATGTGAATGTAGAAATATTTAGACCACCACGGCTCGATGTGGTGAGTCGAGGATACCCCTGGTGTATATCTATTATTGTATCTACTGTATCTGTCTTTTTATGATAGTGTCCTCTCCTAGTTTATATATACTACAACTTATTTATTTATTTCAAAGAACCAGTTGATATTGATTCATTTTTCACGAGTAAAATCTGTATTCTAAGTATCCCCTGTACAGTACGTAGGACCTTTGTTGTTGTTTTATCAGTAGTACTAGATGGATGTACTACTGTAGAGTATAAGATACTGTATTTTATTTATGCCAGTTACAGTATTACCAAGAAGTGTTCAAGTTACATTTGCCAAGATAAGTGTTCACAAGTTTCGGTGTTACCAAGATAAGTTCCACAAGTTACAGTACAACCAAGACAAGTGTTCACAAGTTACAGTGTTATCAAGACAAGTGTTCTCAAGTACCAGTCACAGTGTTGCCAAAATGGTGTTCACAACTGCCAGAACCAGTGTTATCATGGTGCCTATGGCTACACTGTTACATTGTATACTAAGTGCCACGTCAAGAGTGCCAAGTTGTGTTTAATGTCGTGTGCCTTTTGTTGATGCCAATGTTGCCATTGATCAGAGAAAGACATTGCCAAGTTGCAGATAAATGTCAGAGTAGCAGTGTTATGTAAGTGTGGAAATAGCAGCATTAAGGTGAGAGAACTGAGAGTGTGAAGTGGGTAAAGTGAGAGTAAGAGACGGAGACAACGGAATGGAGGAGGAACTTGGAAAGTTAACCTAACCAATCAACTTAAAGAAGAAAGTTAACCTAACCAAAACTAACTTAACGATAATCTAACCTAGCTTAATGGTATCCAGTTACAACCTACCCTCAAAAACTAACCTCACCAAATGTAACTTAGCTAAACCTAACCAACCTTAATGAAAACTAAGAGAAGAGGAGGAGGTTGTGTGACCAGTTATGTGTGATTCATAAGTAATCTAGGGATCTGTAAACCGGTTCTTTAAAGGGGGAATGGGTGCCCTAACCGGTTATCATGTAGCCTTAGTCGCTACGGTCTGTTTGTTTTTCCGAGTGTGTGTGTGTGATGTAGGTGTAGGGTGTGTTTTAACGTTTAATCTTTCGTCCCATGCCCGACTTACCCCCTTCCCTTACCTACTTACCCCCTTCCCTACTCTACTTACCCTCCCTTACATAACTCTTCCCTCTCTCATTTCCACTACCTCCCATTTTCCTACCCTTACCACCCCCCTTTCCTTACCTACTACCACCCCCCTTCTCCTTACCTACTTACCCCTTACCCATTTACCTCCCCTTTCTCACTTCACCCCCTCCTTCCATACTTCTTACCCACCACCTCCCCATTTCCTCCATACCCACTTACCTCCCTCTTACCATTTCACCCCCTTTCATACCCACTTACACCCCTTCCCTCACTCCATCACCCCCCCTTTCTCACCTATCACCCCTCTCACCTTACCCCTTCTCACCCATTTCATTCCTCTTACCTACTTTCACACCCCCCTTCCCCTCACCCACCACTTCTTCTTACCTACTTACCCCCTTCTCACTCCACTTACCCCTCCACTCACTTACCCCTCTCACCCCTTCACCCCCCCTTTCCCTTACCACTTTCACCCCCCTTCCCACCTTTACCCCCTTTTCCTTACCACTCTGCCCTTTCTTCCTTACCCTTACTTACCCCTTTTCCTATATATTTCTTCCCACTTACTTACCTTCTCACCACTTGCCTTTTCCACCCATTTAATTCTTTCACTTACCAACCTTCTCACTCTATTTAATTCCTTTCATTACCATCACCCCCTTTCTCATTTCACTTACCTCTCTTTCCACTTACACCCCATTTCCTTACCTACTTACCTCCCCTTCCTTTACCCTACCATTTCTCCCCCTTACTCTACCTCCCTTTCTTTCCTTACCTACTTACCCCTTTTTCACTCCACTTTACCCCTTTCCTCACCCACTTACCCCCTTCTTACTCACCACCCCCCTTTCCTCACCAACACCTTTCCCACTACCCCCTTCCCTACCCACGCACTCTCCTTACCCCACGCACTCTTTCTCACTTACTTACCTCTCCCTCCCCACCCACTTATCCTCCCTCCCCACACCCAACCCCCTCTCACACTCCACCTACCCCCTTCCCCACCCACACCCTCCCCACCCCCACCCCTTCACCTACCTCCCTCTCCACCTGCACCCCCCTTCCCCACCCACTTACACCCCCTCCCCACCCACTTCACCCCCCTTCCCCTCACCCACCCCCTCCCCTTACCCACTTACCCCTCTCACCCACCACCTCCTCCTTCCTCCATTTTCACCCCCCCTTCCCCAATTTCACCACCTCCCCACCTACTTACCCCCTTCCTCACCTACTTACCCCCCTTCCTAACTACTTACCCCTTTTCACCTACTTACCCCCCTTCCCTACCTACACACCCCCTTTCTTACCCACTTACCCCTTTCCTTACCCATCACCTCCTACCTACTTACCCCCTTCCTTACCTACTTACCCCCTTTCCTTACCCATTACCCTTTCCCACTCACTTACCCCTCTCACCCACTTCCCCTTTCCTTACTCCATTTCTTCACCCCCCTTTCCTTACCCTACTTACTTCCCCTCTTTACCTCTTTGTGCCTTGCTTGTCTTACCTCTCCCGCTCACCGGCTGCCTGGGCGGCTACAGTCACTGAGCCGCATTATCATGTTGCACTAGGCTGGAGGTGGGGATGGCGGTGTCCATATCTTGTTTCCCCCTCCTCTGTCCCTCTACCCCCATCCTCCCCCTCTTCTCACCACCTCAAGTTGCTGTTGTAATAGTTTGAAGCCTCATACATGTTTTGTTTTTGTGTGTTTCAGTACAAAAGGAAATAATGAGTTTTCAATAGGCCGGTTGGCCTGTGCATGGTAGCTCCTGTCGAGAGTTACTACCACACTTTATCATCCATGAATCTATCTAGCCTCCTTTTAAAACTTTCCTGCGTTCCAGCACTTACTACAAAGTTGCTAAGCTTGTTCCACTCGTCTACCACCCTATTTGTGAACCAGTTTTTCCTATCTCCCTCCTAAACCTAAACTCATCCAACTTAAATTCGTCGCTACGAGTCCTATCCTGCTCGGATATTATAAGAACTTTATCTATACAGTATCTCCTTTATTGATTCCTTTCACCCACTTAAATACTTCTATCATATCTACCCGCACTCTTCGTCTTTCTAGGGAATGCAAGTTTAGTATCTTTAATTTATATTGATATGGAAGGTTTCTAAGTCCTGGAATAATTTTCATCATTCTTCGCTGCACCGACTCGTGAATTGATATCCATTTTATAAAAAGGGCACCAGAACTGAACAGCATAATCGAGGTGCGGCCTGACTAGCGCAAGATATACAGGATAGTTGCAATATGACCTGTGCATTCTTATTACTTACACTTCTAGATATAAAACCTAATACTCTGTTTGCCTTATTTCGAACATTAACGCACTGTTTTCTAGGCCGTAGGTCCGGGCTTACAAGTACCCCTCACAAGTCGGCTTCTCTAGGTTGATGCTGTTAAGGCAGCATACATTGACTGTATTTGTTCTTCCAAATTAAGTACGCTGCACTTGCTGGTGTTGAATTTCATTTGCCATTTTTCTGACCACTCCTGCAGTAGCCACAGCACTCGCCTTTGAAACGAGAAGAATCGTTTGTTCCAATATATAGCCAGTTGTAATCTAATCTAGCCTAATCTAATCAAACCTAGTCTCACCTAACCTAGCATAACCAAATCCTGCATATCCTAACCTAACTTAACCTAATCTAACCTAACCCTAACCCAACCTAATCTAACCTAACCCAACCTAACCCTAACCCAGCCCGACCTAACCTATCCTGACTAACGTATCCTAATCAACCTAAACTAAAACCAAACCAACCAAACTTAACCCAACTTAGCAAGTCTTACCAAGTCAGCCTAAGTTAGCCTAACCAATTTAACATCGTAACCAAATTCAACCAGATTTAACCTCACCTAATAAGCCTTACCTAACCTAACCCAGTTGAAAGTGTTAAGTTACTGTACGCTAAGGTTAAGTCAGTGTACTCAAGGGTTAAGTCACTGTACTCTTAAAGGTCAATTTATTGTACTGTTAGGGTTAAGTCTGTACTCAAGACATCTATCCACTATACTCAAAGGGTATAGTCATTGTACTAAAAAATTTAAGCCAAAGTACTCAAAAAGGGTTAAGGTAATGTACTCAAAGGGTAAAATTACTCACTACTCAAAGGGTTAAGTCGCTGTATTCTGTGTGTGTGTGTGTGTGTGTGTGTGTGTTTTACCTGAGGTGTGACTGTCTTAAGAATTCACATTAATTAAGGGTATCTGCAGGTATGAGAATGTTTTATTGCACACACACACACACACACACACACACACACAAGCAGCTCGACATTCACAATAAACAAAGGTTATAATATCAGTGTCAGGCCGTAACAACTATCAGCTGTGTGTATACCTGACTCGGTAACACTCACCTGACACCACCGGCACACACACACACACTCGTACCACCACTTGATCTAGGATTATTCCAGGCTATAGGGTACATCTGTTGATATCATAGGTCACCTCCTCCTCTTCCTCCTTCTTCTCTTCCTCCACCTCCAAGTCACCATCACCTCCTCCCCTTTCTCTTCCTCCTCCCCTTTCTCTTCCTCCTCCTCTTCGAAGGCACCACGATCACCTCTTCCTCTTCCTCGACGGTTAGGTTAGGTTGGGTCAGGTCTTAATCACCTTAAACCAAACCAAACGCTCTACAATCATCCCCGACATGACAGACGTGTGTGTGTGGTATAGGCCTGGGCTAGCAACACCTCCGGGCACCACGCGGGTGTAAGGGCCTAACACGGTGCCTGTTTTTGTTACCTCGGGGAGCTAATTTTAGGTGTTGTGGGAGCTGGTGGTATTTGGCGGAAAGTTAGGGAGAAATGTGAAGGTAGAGTGTATGTGTGTGTGTGTGTGTGAAGGGGAATGTGTCTCTCTCTGTCTTTGTGTGTGTGTGTGTGGTATAGTGTCTTTTTGTGTGTGTGTTAAAGTGTTTTATTATTATTATTATTATTATTATTATTATTATTATTATTATTATTATTATTATTATTATATTTGTTCCTCTGGCTGGAACATATTGAGAGGTGAGGAAAGACGAGTAGCAGAGGCCATAACTATAACAGATCTGAACAGCTGCTGTGAGGGGAGATAGGAGGGGGGGTGTAGGAGGGGGAAAGTGATTTTTTTTAAGGGAATTAGCCCACCCGGGCGCAGGTCAACGATCCACAACGGAGCCTGGGGAAATAGGAACAGAAAGAAATTAAAAATGGAGAAGAAAAAGGTTATACTGTGTTAATCTACACCACGAAGATGCCGGAAAACCAGCTTTTTAAAGTGAGACAGATTGTATGAATATGGAAACACAGAAGAAGGCAGAGCATTCCACAGTTTGGCTGTGTGAGGAAAGACGTGAAGGGAGGCAAGGAGGGTGTGAAGTAGATAAGATGGAGGGTAAGGTAGATAGGAAGGGAGGGAGGGAAATGAAGGAAGGAGATAGGAAAGTGAGGGAGGGAGGTAGGTAAGTTGGAGCGTAAGAGAGGGAGGTAAATAGAGAGCAGGCTGTGAGGTAGGTAGGGAGGAGGGTTAGTGAGGTAGGTAGGAGGGCGAGGCAGAGGAGTAGGACCTTGAGACATGGGCACTGTCTGGCACTGTGTGTGGGCGTTTTTGGCACTGTTCCCACACGCCCCATGTTCCGTGGCCTCCGTGGAGGTAGGTGTGTCTGTCTGTCTGTCTGTCTGTCTGTCTGTCTGTCTGTTTGTCTGTCTGTATGTATAATAATAATACTGATAATGATAATAATAATAATTAACGGTTTATTAATAATTACAGCAGCCATAAATGGCGTGATTTAGAGCGAGTCATTTAACAAGAATTTCAACACAGTTACGGTACAAAAGTGAAAATGACAAGAAGTGAACACACAAGTTATCTCGAATTGTTAAAATGATTTTTACAGTGACCGGTATAGGCCTGTTTTTATGGTCATGTGGGCTGGATGTGGTTGGGATATCGGAACAGCAAATCGTGGACGAGGGATCTCAGGTAGTAGCAGGAGACGGTGGTGAGGAGGTTAGTGTAGTAACTTCGTCATAAATTGACAGAGGAGGAGGTCATGGTGATGACCAGAGAGAGAGTTGAGAGTCGTAGTTATGTCAGCAGGAGGACCAGGAGAGGGAAGCAATGGTGAGTTGAGGAAGTATGAATGTTATGTGTAAAAACAAAATAACATTCACGAGCTTCCAGGAACTTGAGACAATGGAGGATGTGGGAGATGATAACAGGAAGATATGAAGGTTTTACTGACGTGTGCATGCTATCCTGTTGAGTTTGTTATCTGTAGTGACACTGGGGAGCTTGATGGTGTGTGTGTGTGTTAATACAGATGACAGGGCAGTCGAGAGGTGATACTACTAACCTCTCTCTCTTTCTCTTTCTCTCTCTCTCTCTCTGAACAGAAGAACATCACTAATATTAAACTGAGTCTCAACCTTGAATCATAGTGACATCATGGGTGACATAAGCGCCATACCCTATCCGTCATACCCCACTGTCAGTAATCATTGCCTGGCAGGTGTTCTCGTGGTCAAGACATGAAACATCACTATTGTCTTACAAGGGGGAAAATAAGTGTTTAATGTTACAAGATCTGTAGTAGAAAATTATATGGAAGTTAAGTGTTGAAGTTTAAGTATATTAGACCCATATTAAACCCACATTAATAAGGGCGAAAACAACATACTCCTGCCTCCCCCAAGAAGTATCTTTACGATTTTTATGTGAAACAATATGACACAACGGATGAAAGATTTTGACAACCCTACCGAGACAACAGGAGTCACAGTGTTCATTCTGAAATTCATCGATCACCTTCCATAAAGATACTTCTTGGGGTGGTGGTGTGCACACGTTCACTTAACCCCAGACACTACTGAAGTATTGGTGTGTGTGTGTGTGTGTGTGTGTGTGTGTGTGTGTGTGTGTGTGTGTGAGGAGGGTCACACACACTTGCTTCATTACTTGTATACCTGAGGGAGGGAGAGAAGTGTGGTGGTGGTGGTGATAGCCAAGTTCCTGTTAGCTGGCTGCCTGACTGTCTGACTAAATGGCTGACTGTGATTGGTTATCTGGGTGTCTGGCTGCCTGTTGGTCTGGCTGTCTGTCTGTGTGTCTGGAGGGTGACTGCACATAGAGTTGGACCATATAACAGGGGGCTATATTGAACGTGTACAGTGAACCCTCCATATAGCGGAATCCTCTCCATATAATCCGTTATAGATGAGGGGGGGGGATGAGGGAGGGAGGGAGGGAAGGGGAGGTATTGGTGAAGTATGTTGCATGAGAGATAAAGAGAGAGAGAGAGAGAGAGAGAGAGAGAGAGAGAGAGAGAGAGAGAGAGAGAGATACAGATGACAGGTGGCTCAATTGACACCTGGCTCACACCCATCACCTTACACACGTGCTTCATCCCCAGGTAGACAAGACAGACAGCACCTGAGGGGACATAGTGAAGAGTGTCACCTGTCAGGCCTCCGTCAGGTGTTTACCTTTACTTGAATGAAATAAACCCAACACCTTTATTGTGTTGTTTACCTGAGGGTGTGGCACAGGTGTAAAGGTGTGGTGGATACAGGTAAAGGTATCTACGGTGTGGTATACAGGTGGTGCCATAACATATACATACATACATTTAATACATACACGTTGGTATTATGTAAGTTGTTATTATCTGATAGGTTGCCTGGGAAATTATGGTGGAATTGTTGTTGTGTTGGTGTTTGTGATTGTCGTTGTTGTTTATTATAGTTATTGTTTCTGCTGCTCCAATCATTCTCCCCCCTCTCTCTCCTCTTCCCCCTCTCCTCCTCGCCTTTTTCTTCCTTTCCCTTCTTCCCAGAGTCACCCCGAATTCCTCCTCATCCCCACCCCCTCCACCACCCCATCACCCCCCCTCCTCACAGCCTGGTGGGGGTTCCAAGGTTACCTTAAGGACAGGACACGCCCCTAGTACTAAAGCAGAGAGTATGAGGCTGTCTTCTATCTGCACAGCGGTATAATGTATGTATGTATGTATGAATTATATGTATGTATATATTAAATGTATGTAGTATGTATTGTGTGTATTATATATAAGTACGCATGTGTTAAATGTATGTATGTATGTATGCATGCATTATATGTATGTATTTATTAAATGTATGTATTATATGTAAGTGTGTATGCATGTATATATGTTTGTATGTATTATAATTATGTAAGTATGTATGTATGTATATATGTTTGTATGTATTGTATGTATATGTATGTATGTATTATATGTAAGTATGTATGTATGTATGTATGTAAGTATGTATGTATGTATGTATGTATGTATGTATGTGGTGAGGTAAGAGAATAATTAACCACCTGGGAGGTAACTCATTAGGTAGGTGACGCCAGGACACAAAAATGTGTAATCCCATAGTGGACATGTCAACACCGGGGGCCAGGTGTATTGTTATATATACATACATATACATTCATTCATTCATTACATACATGTCGACTTTATACATATGTGTAGGTGCAGGGGTGTAAGTCAGTTAGCAATACTACTACTACTAACTACTACTAACTAATAATAATAATAATAATAATAATAATAATAATAATAATAATAATAATAATAATTATTGATACCAATAATATTAAATCTAATAAATTGTAATAAGGAACAAAAACTACAATTATTTAAATTATTATTATTATTATTATTGTTGTTGTTGTTGTTGTTGTCAGCAATATTATGAAATAAATAAACAAACTTGTCAAATTTAAATAACGTATCCAAGTACTTGAAACGTAAGCGTGAGCCATCTTGTCCCCCGGCCCGCGGACAGCCCCATGCACCACCCCCAATGAAATATCTCTAAACACGCCAAGAAAAAATAATAATGGCACAGTACCTCGTTACAGTACGAATGTCAAAGCCAAGGTCAAGTCGAGGGAATCGCATACCGACTCATTGGTAAACGTGTCCGAATAGCCAAATTCTTGACTTCCTTGAATAATCCTTCCTTCTGACGAGAATTTTTAAAGGTTTGATGGTTAATAAATGTTTGTTTGTTGATGTTGATAAGTTTATTGACTAACACAAACACACGACTGTATTAACTGTTTTTATTGGCTATGTAGAAGCAGCAGCGTTCTCAAAATTTCGTTAAACAGCTAAACCTCTATTTAACGGACTATACAGGGAAAGAAAAATCCGTTATGTCAAGGGACAGTCCGTTAGATGTGAACCCCCTCTGAGGTACAATACACACAGTTCATGAAAGGTGAGAGGAACACAATTAGCTGTGGTATTTTGTGAGTGTGTTTTTAATAGTAGTTGCCAGGTACATTGTGGAATGTGTGTGTGTGTGTGTGTGTGTGTGTGTGTGTGTGTGTGTGTGTGTGTGTGTGTGTGTTTATGTAATAATAATAATAATTAACGGTTTATTGAAAGAGCTTGGCGGCCAGAAGGCTGAAAATATACAGTTACATATTTGGGGAATGGGTTACGAATACAAAATAATATACAAGTGACATAAGTGACACAAATAAGACATATAGTAACTTAGATGGGGATCAGCTCAAAATACAGTTCATTTCAACATAGTGACAGTGTAGGGAGCAGTGTTTACTGGGAGTGAATACACTGATTTATTACATGTTATTGATAATTTTACAATGGTTGGGACTGGGCTGTTCTTATAGCGATCCGTGTGTGTGTGTGTGCGTGCGTGTGTGTGTTTCCCGTGTGTGTGTGTGTGTTTCCGTGTGTGTGTGTGTGTGTGTGTGTGTTTGTTTAGTATGTCTTTGTGTATGTGTGTCTGTATGTATCTGTCTGTTTCTTTGCTGTGTGTGTGTGTGTATCTGTCTGTGTCTGTATCCGTCTGTGTGTCTGTCTCTGTTTGTGACAAGTTTAGTCGCAAATATGAGTAAAAAAAAGTAAACAGATGAACTAAAACTTAAGTGGAAAACCTCTGCACCTAACTCCTCACCCCCTCTCCCCCTAACTCCTCCCTCTCCCCCTAACCTCCCCCCCCCCCTCTCACCCCCCTCTAACTCCTCCAACTCCCCCTCACCCCTCTCCCCTCTCTCTCCCTAACTCCTCACCCCTCTCCCCTAACTCACCCCTCCCCAACTGCTCACCCCTCCCTAACCCTCACCCCACCCCCCTCTCTCACCCCCTCCTCACCCTAACTCCCCCACCCCTCCCCCTAACTCCCCCCTCCCTCTCCTCCCCCCCCCTCCCCTCTCCCCCTAACTCCCCACCCTCTCCCCTAACCTCACCCCCTCTCCCCTAAACCCCTCTCCCCTAACCCCTCCCCCTCTCCCCCCTCACCCTCACCCCCTCTCCCCAACTCCCCACCCTCACCCCTCCCCAACTCCTCACCCCCTCTCCCCCTAACTCCTCCCCCCCTCCCCCTAACTCACCCCCTCTCCTAACCTCAACTCTCCCCAACTCCCCCCCCTAACTCTCACCCCCTCTCCCCTAACTGCTCACCCCAACTCCTCACCCTCCTCCCCCTAACTCCTCACCCCCTCTCCCCCTCACCTCACCCCTCCTAACTCCTCACCCCCTCTCCCCTAACTCCCTCCTCACCCCCCTCACCCCTCTCCCCTAACTCCTCACCCTCCCCAACTCCTCACCCCTCCTCCCCCCTAACTCCTCCCCTCCTCACCCTCTCCCCCTCCTCACCCCCCTCCCCCTAACTCCTCCCCTAACTCCTCACTCCTCCCTAACTCCTCACCCCCTCTCCCCAACTACCCCTCACCCTCCCTCCCCCTCTGCCCCTAACTCCTCACCCTCACCCCTAACTCCTCACCCTCACCCCCCTAACTCCTCACCCCCTCCCCAACTCCTCACCCCCTAACTCCTCTCCCCCTCACCCTCTCCCCAACTCCTCACCCCTCTCCCCTAACTCCTCTCCTCCCTCCCCTAACTCCTCACCCTCTCCCCTCCCTCTACTCCTAACTCCTCCCCTAACTCCTCACCCTCCCAACTCCCTCACCTCCCCTAACTCCTCACCCCTCACCCTAACTCCTCTCCCCACTCCCCCCTCTAACCCCTCACCCCTCTCCCAACTCCTCACCCCCTCCCCTCCTCCCTAACCCTCACCCTAACTCTCCCCTAACTCTTCTCTCCTCTAACCTCCCCCTCTCCCCAACCCTCACCCCTCCCCAACTCCTCACCCTCTCCCAACTCCTCACCCCTCTCACCTAACTCCTCTCCCCTAACTCTCCTCCTAACTCCCCTCACCCTAACTCCCCCTAACTCCTAACTCCCTCACTCCTCACCCCCTCTCCCCTAACTCCTCACCCCTCACCCCTAACTCCTCTCCCCTAACTCTTCACCCCTCTCCCCTAACTCACCCCTCTCTCCCCTAACTCCTCACCCCTCACCCTAACTCCTCTCCCCTAACTCTCACCCCTCCCCCAACTCACCCTCTCCCCAACTCTCACCCCTCTCCCCGAGTTGGCAGTGTGCCAATCAGTGCCGGAAGTGCCAGACCAATACATTCCCTCACCACCTAACCTGACCTGACCTAGCCTACCCTAATCTGACCTGACAACCAAACCTGGACTAGCCTAATATAATCCTACCTGGCTTAACTTAACCTAACCTCAAGCCAATCGAACTGTTGCATCACTTAACTCAGGGCTTCAGGGTGGCTTCGTGCTGTGTGTGTGTCCTGGGTTGTGTTACTGTTAATTAAGAGGCCGTTTACCTGTTCTCTACAATATCCCCAAAAAGTATCTGACCACGATGATAGATATTGGGATATATGCGCTCCTGCCCCAGTGTATATAGTTTAACATACATACCTGCCCTGTATAGTTTAACATACATACCTGCCCTGTATAGTTTAACATACATACCTGCCCTGTATAGTTTAACATACATACCTGCCCTGTATAGTTTAACATACATACCTGCCCTGTATAGTTTAACTTACATACCTGCCCTGTATAGTTTAACATACATACCTGCCCTGTATAGTTTAACATACATACCTGCCCTGTATAGTTTAACATACATACCTGCCCTGTATAGTTTAACATACATACCTGCCCTGTATAGTTTAACATACATACCTGCCCTGTATAGTTTAACATGCAGTACATACCTGCCCTGTATAGTTGCATACATACCTGCCTTACCATATAGTTTTAACATACAGTACATACCTGCCCTGTATAGTTTTAACATACATGCACCTGCTGTGTTTAACATACATACCTGCCCTGTATAGTTTTAACATACATACCTGCCCTGTATAGTTTAACATGCACACTGCCCTGTATAGTTTAACATGCAGTACACACTGCCTGCAGATTTAACATACATACCCTTGCCCTGTATAGTTTAACATACAGTACATACCTGCCCTGTATAGTTTAACATACATACCTGCTGTATGGATTTAACTTACATACCTGCCCTGTATAGTTTAACATACATACCTGCCCTGTATAGTTTAACATACATACACCTGTATAGTTTAACATACATACCTGCCCTGTATAGTTTAACATATACCTGCCTGTATAGTTTAACACATACCTGCCCTGTATAGTTTAACATACATACCTGCCCTGTATAGTTTAACATACATACCTGCCCTGTATAGTTTAACATACTTAATCCAATGTGTATTTATCTCCTGCGTAATTAATATGATCGGTTACCAACTATAGTAGGATCAATATATCAGAGCTAGGCATACCAACCCTCCCGGGACATGATACCTATCTTGGTAGATGCTGTACCTGTCTAACGTGACCACTGAGCTAGCCCCCCCCCCTCCCCCCTCTCTCTGTAATACACAAACAGATGATGGTGGTGTTTTGATAGCTTATTAAAATGATAGTGTAGTGTAGGGTAGTGTCAGGGTCTTTATGTAATGGTGGTTGTTACGCCTTATATAGTGAGTGCTACGTTCTCACCTGTGATTCTCTCTCTCTCTCTCTCTCTCTCTCTCTCTCTCTCTCTCTCTCTCTCTCTCTCTCTCTCCTCCTTCTCTCCTTTTCTCCTTCTCTTCTCCTCCCTCCTTCTCTTTCTCCCTCCTCCCCCCATCCCCTCTCCTGCCCTCCCCCATCCTTCCCTCTCCCTCCCTCCCCCCCCTCTCTCAGTGGCGCCAAGTTGCCCATGTAGGGAAGTGTGTTACCTACCCACTATGTGTGTGCCCATCACCCCTCTCCCCTCACCCCCCTCACTTATATAACCCCACTCTGGTGACCCTCCTGCCCCCCCCCAAGACTCTCACCCCGTTACTACCTGGATTTATCTCACAGGTAGAAGAGGAAAAAGGAATGCGTCGATTAGGTTCATTTAAAGGGTACATATCAGAGTCAGGGAAGGTATGGTTCAAAGTTGTTACCATGGTGTGTGTGTGTGTGTGTGTGTGTGTGTGTGTGTGTGTGTGTGTGTGTGTGTGTGTGTGTGTGTGTGTGTGTGTGTGTGTGTGTGTGTGTGTGTGTGTGTGTGTGTGTGTGTGTGTGTGTGTGTGTGTGTGTGTGTGTGTGTGGCGGCCTTCAGGCGTGACCTTGACAACAATCACGATGTTACATAACTTTACATCACGAGAAAAGAAGTTCTTAAGCGTGTGTGTGTGTGTGTGTGTGTGTGTGTGTGTGTGTGTGTGTGTGTGGCGGCCTTCAGGCGTGACCTTGACAACAATCACGATGTTACATAACTTTACATCACGAGAAAAGAAGTTCTTAAGCGTGTGTGAGACAGACAGAGAGGGTCACAATCGTACTAAACACCTGATATATACCTGTCCATCCTTAAGGTAACGTCTGGTATAAAGTACAGGTAGTTAAGACATCTGACGAGGAATTAACATGTCTGACGAGGAAGCCATATACAGTGGGCCAACTGCAAGCAATGTCTGTCTCTGCAGTCTGTGAAGAGGATAATGGTTGTTGGGTTACTGGTGGTAGTGGTGGTGGTACAGTGTTTCCAGATGTTTGTAGTGGTGATGGTGGTGGTCTTGTTTCCAGGGGTTTGTGGTGGCAGTAGTAGTGGTGGTGGTGGTGGTAGTTTCTGTGCCTGCGTGTGGTGTTGGTAGTAGTGGTGGTTACATAATAATGTGGGTAGAGGAGGTTCACCATAACCAGATCCGCCACAAGTGACTTATCAGGCCTGGGTCAAGTAGTGTACTCTTATATGCCTCTTCCTTCTTCTTCCTCCTCTTGGACCTTCTTCCTCTTCCTCTTGTGGTTGTGGTAGTTATGGTTGCTGATGTCCATAGTATTAACTGGTTCCTCTACCTCTCATCCACCCTGTTCACTGTTGATGTTACTCTGGCCGTCTTATGCTGTGACTGTCTCTGTGTGGCTGTTGTTGGGTTGGGAAGGTTGTGTGTGTAAGCGGACGACAGTGTTACATAAGATAGTTGGGATCACCAGCCTGTCGCCAGCTTGTTTGTGTGTGTGTGTGTATCGCTGTCACACTTCCACACACCTTCCCCTCACCACCGTCACGCTGATCTGGGTGAGGAAGGGGAAGGAAGAGGTGTTAAGGTTGGGTACGTTTTGAGAGAGAGAGAGAGAGAGAGTAGGCAGCTGGCAGGGGATGAGGAAAGAAAGGAGAGAGGTCACCGCTGTAGGAGTACTTATCTGAGAGAGAGAGACAGAGACCCGCTCTACTGCACTATCCACAGCGCCTCCCCGTCCCCACCCCCTCACCTTATCCCCTCCCCACCAACACCTCCCCTCCCCACCAACACCTCCCCTCCCCACCCCCTCCCCTCACCTCTCCCACCCCTTCCATCTCCTCCCCGTCAGACAACTCCCCAGTAGCCTTCTCTCCCCTTACTTCCACATTACTCCCCCCTCCCCTTTCTCTACCTCATGACCTTCCTCTCCCCACCCACACGTTACCTTCTCTCCACCCACACCCCACCTCCTCCCCACCCACACTCTACCCCCCCACCTCCGACACGTGCGGGAGGTGGTGTGGTAGTCGTCACAGAAGGCCCCAGGGAGGAACCCGCTTGTATACGACCCCGTCACCCTAACCACAACCAGCCATTAGTCACGTCTTAAACCCGCTACCGAAACCCAGTCCTCGAACTACCGAAACCCTGAACTCTCAAACTCAAAAGTCTCGAATCCCTGAATCTCCGAATCCAGAAGCTTCGGTCCCCCGAACTCTCAAACTCCGAGGCCCCAGATGTTTGAATCAGGGTTCAAAGATTCGATTCATGATTCAGAGGTTCGATTGAGAGTTCAAAAATTCGATTCATGGTTTAAAGATTCGATTTATAGTTCAAAGATTCGACTGGGAGTTCAGAGGTTTGATTCATAGTTCAGAAGGATCAATTCAGGGGTTTAAGATAGGTGTGGGAGTCGATAGTGTGAATTAGCTCTGACACAAGCCATCACACCCTCGACAAGAGCAGCTGCAGGGGCGTCTGGTGGTGGTGGTCCCGGATTTATAAACGACGCTAAATTTTGTGTTCGTCTTGTTAAGGGACAATATAGTCAAAATTATGATTAAACACCCTCATGCTTTCTGGGGAGGGTTAGGTTAGGTTAAGTCAGGTAGGAATAAATTTGGTTAGGATGAGTTGAGTAAGGTTAAGTTAGGTTAGTGCTATAAGAGGATAAGTCCCTTGCACTATAGCGCCATTAAACAATATCTCACGGCCACGTAGCAGGAATATAGGCAGTAGGAACAAACCACACGGGGATACATAATGAAGCTCTACTTTAATGGTCGATTATTCTTAGAGCGAGATCTGAATCAGGTGATGAAAATGTGGCGCTACGAGGAGAGTTAGGTGTAGTGTGGTGTGGTGTGGAGGTGTAGTGTGGTGTGGAGGTGTGGTGTGGTGTGGAGGTGTAGTGTAGTGTGGTGTGGAGGTGTAGTGTAGTGTGGTGTGGTGTGGTGGTGTGGTGTGGATGTGGAGGTGTAGTGTGGTGTGGTGTGGAGGTGTAGTGTAGTGTGGTGGAGGTGTAGTGTGTGTGGTGTGGTGTAGTGTGGTGTGGTGTGAGGTGTGTAGTGTGGTGTGGAGGTGTAGTGTGGTGTGGTGTGGAGGTGTGTGTGTGTGGTGGAGGTGTAGTGTGGTGTGGTGTGGAGGTGTGTAGTGGGTGTGGTGGTAGTGTGGTGTGTGTGGTGTGGTGTGGAGGTGTGGTGTGGGGTAGTGTGGTGTGGTGTGGTGTGGAGGTGTGTGTGTGGTGTGGTGTGGAGGTGTAGTGTAGTGTGGTGTGGAGGTGTAGGTGTGGTGTGAGGAAGACCTTATCATGCATGTTGGTGCTGGTAGGTTGGCCAAAGATGTAAAAGCTGTATTAGATGAGGTGTGGGTTTACATTGATCCAGTTAAAGGTGTATCTCTCTCTCTCTCTCTCTCTCTCTCTCTCTCTCTCTCTCTCTCTCTCTCTCTCTCTCTCTCTCTCTCTCTCACACGCACTCAGATGAAGTTTGTCATCAGCGAAGAGACGATCTGTCAATATAGTTCTTGGAAATATAAATGTGACTGTTCCCACATTGTACCCTCCCTACACACACACACACAGGTGACATACATTACACATTCATACATACATACATACATACATACATACATACATACATACATACATACATACATACAAACAAAATGGGCTCAGTTATTGCTCTTACTTAAAAGAAAATATTTAATGTGTGCAAATTTGTCATCCATAGTTAACAACCTAAAATAATACTTGATTTATGTATGGTGAGAGGGACGAGGGTGGTGAGGGGGGAGGAGGTTGGCGAGAGGAAGGGAACAAGATGAGAGGGAGGAAGATGAGAGGGGAGAGGAGGATGGTGAGAGGGATGAGGGTGGTGAGGGAGGAGGAGGTTGGTGAGGGGAGGAGGTTGGCGAGAGGAAGGGAACGAGATGAGAGGGAGGAGGAGGATGAGGAGATGAGGGTGGTGAGGGGGAGGAGGTTGGCGAGAGGAAGGGAACAAGATGAGAGGGAGGAAGATGAGGGAGAGGAGGATGGTGAGAGGGGACGAGGTGATGAGGAGGAGGAAGTTGGCGAGAGGAAGGGAACAAGATGAGAGGGAGGAAGATGAGAGGGGAGAGGAGGATGGTGAGAGGGACGAGGGTGGTGAGGGAGGAGGAGGAAGATGAGAGGGGAGAGGAGGTGATGGTGAGAGAGGACGAGGGGTGGTGAGGAGGAGGGTTGGCGAGAGGAAGGGAACAACATGAGAGGGAGGAGGAGGAAGATGAGAGGGGAGAGGAGGATGGTGAGAGGGAAGAAGAGTGGGAGGTTTTGTTGTGGAAGTGGACACCACACACATACACACACATTAATAATAATAATTAAAGGTTTATTGAAAGAACAAGGCAGCCGGAATTGGGGAATGGATCTCTTGATTGACAAATAATATACAAGTAACATAAGTGATACAAATATTATATATAAAAACTAGGTGGGGAGAAGCTCAAACTACAGGGCATTTCAACGCCTGTGTGGGGGGGGGGGCGTATAGGCGTGGGCGTAGGTAGGGATGTAGGTGAAGTTGAGATATGAGGGATGGTGTGTCGCCCACCCCCATGCACGCCCGTCCTAAAATAACCACACACACACACAAAGAGGACCTCCACCACGCCCACTGCCTCTCTCTCTGTCTCTCTCTCTCTCACACTCTAACACAGAATGATAAAGAGAGAGAGAGAGAGAGAGAGAGAGAGAGAGAGAGAGAGAATGCCATTCACATCAACCTCACAATATATAGCTTGTCCTCCTGCTTAGTGTATCAGAGCCACACCTCTCAACACTCGTCACCTGTTGGGTTATCATAGTGGAGACGAGGGACACGCTATACAACACATCATACGCACTACACAACATACATAATATACATATACAATGGAGATTTATACATTGTTTATACTGACTGTTGTTGTGTGTCATGTATCACCCTTCCTGTAGATCCCCAGTAGGAGTACAGGTAGTGAGGTGGTCATACTACTGAAGGTGAAGGAGTTCCTGACGATGCATTCCAATATTACCCTCAGTTAATTTCTCCAAGCTGTTGTAGTAGTAGGAGGAGGAGGAGGTTGGAGGCCACGTTGTAAAAAAAAGTAGTAGTAATGGTGATGATGATATATAAGGGTATTTTAACACCACAATATCACTACTAACACACCTAATTCACCACCACCAGCAGCAGTATAATATTCCTGGTGAGGGTGTACAGTAGTAGTGGTGATCAGTTGGTGAACACGTGAGTCTTGGCCTCTTCTGTACTCTCCCAGTTTTCTTGGCATAGCTACTCGGCTTTTCCTCGCTCTTGTCTACCTGTCTTGCAAATTTACCTCAAGGTGGGAGGAGTGGGGGGAGGGAGAGTAGAAAAGAGATGTTAAGAAGACAAGGAGGAAGAGAGGTGGCAGGAGATACACTACACCTACAGGGTCAGCATCACTACTTCTTCCTTCCCCCTACCCTCACTCGTCCCTCAAAATCATAGTACAGTATATGTAAGTTCCTGGTGATTAAACACTTAACTTTAACATAACCTAACCCATCCTAAACCTAACCCAACCAAACCTAACCTAACCTAACCTAACCGAACCTAGCCTCACCCCACCTAACCTAACTTTAGGTGTAAACATTAAGTTGTTCAAATCACTAAGTAAAATAAACTGTGATGTCTAATCGTCATATGATCTCAATAATTAACAAATCAAGAAAATAAGTGTCAAATGGGTATTGTAAATCACTTCGTTATTTTAAGCATGAAGATGATAATGCCAATAGTATTGAAAACCTTTTAAGACCCGTGAGTGTGTGTACGTGTGTATATTGAAGGGAGGGCTGAGGAGGGGCAGTAGGAATTATGGTTAGGTTAGGTTAGATTAGTCATTGTTGTGGGTTTGTGTAAGTGGTAATAACTTGTTTATGTGTCGGGTTATGTTATGTCACATTAACTGTATATGAACAGGTCTTCTGTGTATGTTATGTGTAAGTTATGTCTTTACGGTAGCTGGTAGAGTGGTGATCAAGGTCACGGTGTACATAGAGGAGAAAGAGATAGTAATGAGTTATGTTAAGTTTTAACAAGTGTTTTTATTTTTTTTACTCTTGGAGAGGTTGTTGCCCCGCCAGACGTAGGAGCAGGCAGCACCTTGGTTTATCGCGTGGATGTCATGACCTTGATTAAGGCCAATAGCCAGTATTTGGGATTAGCCTGCTGGTCGTGTGGAGGTGACCAATGGGAGAGCGTGGTGACATTAAATTAAGCCCCGCCCACTGCTAGTGCACGTTAGCTTGGCTACCACTCAACTCCTCCTCCCAGTCATTCGGCGACACCGCTAAGGGAGGGACGTGTGCTCAAGCCCAGCTGCGGTTACCTGTCCAACGCTCCTCTTCACACAAGTTAGAATCTGGATTATTGTATTGATGAAACTTTTGTTTTGCGTTGCTTATGTGTCAGTGAGGGTGTGTGGTGCAACTAGTGGAGTGTGATTAGTACAGTACGTGGGTGTGTGGTGGTGGCCCGTTTTTTTGGACAGGGAGAGGAACCATCCCACCTACAATATAAACTTGTGGTATTTCCTACCACACTAGGCAGTCACACTATGGCCTCGCCTCTTGCTGCCCTGAAATACAATTTTAGTTAACGTGACTGTTGGTAGTAACAACGATTACAGGTGTTGTACTCTTGCGAGATTATTGTATGGCAGGACTCTTTAACGCCTTGGGTACGAGGGTCTGTGTGCTGAATAAAATTATCTGGAGTTGGTTAAATAGAATAGCAAAAGTGACGTCCATTACACAAGGGGTAAATATAGTGTTCGGTGCTGGTAATTTTACTCTCGTCAGTCTTTAAGTTACATTGCAGGAAGTGGTCACGTGATGACTTGTGTTTCTAAGGTTAGCGGCAGCAGTTGGCAGAGAGGCAGTTTTTAAATCCCCTGGTGTGAGAGGCAGCTCGAGGGAGGCATGTGCTGGCTGGCCATCTTAGCAACCGGCGAAGTCTTGCTTAACCCTGAATCTTTCCCAAATACTTGACGGCACGCGGCAGTGAGCGCTCCTTAGTCTAAAGTTTTCCTCTCAACTGGTTTGATCAAATGTGGGATAATTTATTCCGGGGATTGAAATGGAAGTTAAGACCGTGACTGCCGCTGTTCCATGAAGTTGTCTCCACCCTTGGCAGCATTCATAGGTATAGAAATAAGTTTTTGGCAACAAAATTGGTAGTTGAGCAACAGGCGTGTTTAGAACTGCAGTGTTTGACAAAGTAAACTGTTAAAACTGTGATGGTGTAGAGAGGGGCGTGATATAACCTGCGGAGGTGTGCTGATAATAGTTTCACAGGAAGAATGAAAAATGCTCTTCGGTGTGAAAATGTCGACGGAAGGGGTGCCAACACTAGCGTGGCCTTGATGGAGGGAGGTTGGCCGCCTCCTGGACCAAGACCTGTGGCAGCAACGTAAAGATGATCGCACGCGCTGGGTGCCACATGTGTGCCCGAGTTGGCAGCTTAAATGGTTAAAATTAAAGACAACTGTGTGAGGGTTTTGTTGGCCGCTTGGTATTTATATATTTTACCTGTACCGCCAAGGACCAAGTTTAGTGTTATCGTGGTTGGTGTACATAATGCTGCTTATTGATACTACCCTACTTGTCAGTTTGGTGTTATTCCGATTGACCAGTATTCCTGGCTGAAAGTTTGGAGAGGCTGTCAGACAGTTTTATAAGGCTCACGCTTACATACTTGGCCCACTTCACTACTGTGGCATTGTGCGAGAGGGAACACCACATGACGATGAATTTTCTTTGGTGGTGGATTATTTCTTTTTTAGTTTTTTTACTGGTTCGGAACAATAAATAACCCCACAAGTCAAACTGGAACATATAACCAATAATTCAGCTTTTACCTCGCGTATTTATACCCAGAATTGCACAAACGTTAACAGCCTCGCGTAGCTAACTTTATAATATACATAGCCAAAAGAATGAATGACGTAGATTAGCCTCTCGAGTCACGGGTGTAGTACAATTTTAAGCCATTGTATCTTAATGCCTGGGTGTACTGAAAGTGTATCCTTAACCACATGAGTTAAATTAATCGACTTAGGTGTGTCCAGGGTCACTTCAGGAAATAGCTAGGCTTCACCTACTGGCTGGCGTCACCTTCATGGTTTATAAGGATTCCGTTGGTGCGTGGTGTTGAGCCCAGATATTTTCAAGCGTTTCCTATTCCGTACGGTGGGTGAACCTGGAAATAGAATCCCCGCTGCAGCTCAACTTTAGACGTTACAATCCGCCACAAGGGCTAAAGGTTTAGATTACTCTCGTGTTTGTGTAAACAACTGACAAGTGTTCAGCAATATTTTTCGTTTTGTTAGTGTGCAGTCTATTGACGTCATTGTTGAGTAATATTCCCGTGTTTATACAACTGTCTGGTTCGGAAAGATCTTACGTGATTCAGAGTTCACAATAGAGTTTAAGGATCATCACCGTTTAGTTATTTATCACGGAGGTGTCGTAAATCAACTTGAAACTCGTGCCAGGAAGTGGGCGTAAATGGCAAGATGGCAAGCAAAACTGGGACGGAGCTGTCTCCCACGGCTTGTGTTTATCACTTGCATCTTCTATGTGGAATGCCCTCTATTAATATTAGCTGCAGTTTAGATGTGCACGTCAGTACCCATAAACTCGGAGCTGTTATCCCTGAATCATACAAGGTAAAGTCCAATTTGGGAAAGTACATGTTGACAGCTTGGTCAGTCGCTCCTCCGGCACTTGCGAGGTGGTGGGATGATTTACTGTATCTCAGTGTAAGTATGACACAATATATGACAGGTTTTGTTTTGGGGTTCCTTGACCTCCTGAGCCTAAAACGATTATTAAAGGTCAGAATTAGAGGGGAAACGTCTGGGTGTACTAAATGATGGCTCGGCTCTGCCAAGTTTCCGATAAATTGGCCCAGAGTGACGACTGTTTGCTAGAAAGCATTTGCAGGAAAATCGTTTCCGCCCTTTAAGCCGTAAGAACTGTACATGGAGTTTTCAGTTTTTTTTTTATTCCAAGACTCCTCCCAGAGCTCGTATGTGGAACCTTGAAATTACAGCGTCGCCGGCGGGAAGGTCAAGGTCAGGGTGTGGTGAGTTAGATGCAGGTTATATATTAAACGGGTAGATTATGTCGGATATTGTTATTTACGATTGGCTGTCCGTACAACATATTATTTTTGTGTTGAGCATATTGACCAGGCGGCGTTTCAACAGTTGTGATAAACATCTCATTGTTTGCTAGTAGTAAAAAAAATACTTGTACAAAACAATAGCGACACGTTATTCAGTTTTATCAGGCGCTCGCGTACTAGACTCAAGAGGTTTTCTAGTAATGATAGCGCGTTATTGTGTGACCTCTGGTAACGTTAGTTGGTGTCATCACTCTTTAGTAGTTAACCAAGATGACTGCACACATGAAGGTTATAAAGCACTTAATAGATGTAAAAAGAGTTTGTGGCTTGTTAATGTTCTCTTGTCTTAGAACTACTTAAGATTGCTCTGAAACTCACGTAGAGTCGACCGGATGCAAGTTAATCAATATTGTGTCGTCTTATGTTTTACTTTAGTGAGTCGAGGATGAAGCCCCAACTTGTATATTTTTTCAACCGTGGATGAATGCCTGGTGGTGGGGGGCGTCACGCTGTAGTCTGCAACTCGTGGCCTTTGCTCGACAACTTAACCGTAGACGGGAAGAATTTATTAAAATTGTGGCGGTTAAGTGTTTTATGGTATTTTTTTCTGGTGACTGTCAGGCGTTTACACATTAACAATCGAGCGGAGGATGATGTATTGTTGAACATTGAGAAACCGACTTTTAAGGAGGGAAGATGATGCTGTTTCTAGGTGCACTGTTGAATGTACAATAGTTTTCATGCATTGGGAAATTAAAAACAAAAACACAGTACGTGAGGATAAAGGTGTTTTAAGATTTTTTTAAGATTTCGTGCTTTACATTATTTTGATAGTATTTTGCCTTGCAGAAAAAATAGTTTATCCTGTATAAAAGTCGTATTTGACCCCTAAAGTACCATGAAAGTTTTATTGTGTAGTGGTGGTGAAGACTGCCCGGGGCGCCAACAGTCAACATTTAACTCGGTAATTGGTGGTCAGAGACACTGACTCACTCACTCACTCACTCATTCCCACAAGCAGTGATGTAGCGACTCAACACCTAGCTTGGCGGACGACTTTTTTAAAAACTCGTATTGCGACTGTGTAACGAGACAAGGTTGGAGGCTACTTTCCTTGACACTGATCAATAAAAACGCCTGTAGGAGCATTATCAAGTATATATTCAATTCGTCTGAAAGGGAGTTTGTCCCTTTAATATTTGCCCACTTTATTCATAGATGAAATTACAGGACAAAATACAACAGTTGGTGTTTACAAGCGTAAAATATTGTACCAGAGGTGATAGTACAGTACTGTATTGTCATGGTGAGCGCGTTTAGCTGAATATATAAATGTCTCATTACTAACTTATTCATTGGAGTATATAGTACAGGTTCGGTACATAGAGGTTAGTGGTATATAGTGTTAAGAGCCTTAAACTAGACACAATTATAAACGTATTTTAATGTGACCTACTCTTGGTAAATAACTGTCCTTAACACTGGTGTAATGCCGTGCAGACGATGACTCAAGTGTCGCTGGGGTCAGACACACCGCTGTTATCAGCGTGTTACACCATTCGGCAATTGCAAATATTAGCAAGCTTCGCAGTATAGCGGCTGACTCCTCGTCTACACTCCTGCGCTGAATTGGCATTACTGTACTGTTATTGGAAGCAATAGGTGGAAGGTGGTTGGAGGAATATTTCTTTCCTTAGGAGTTTTCTTGATGTCATATAGTGCACGTGTTTGATTGTCTTCACTAGCTGGTGAGTGAACGCAACAGGTGTGGGGGAGTGGGAGACACTTGTGGCCGAGTTAAGAGTATCGCAGGTGTGTGGAAGAGAGCCACGTGCAGCTACGAGTGCCAGTCGTTCGGGTGAGTGACGCTTGGTGGTCACATCTGGATCTGGGAGCAATTCTTGAATATAAAACTAGATGTATATTTATTTTAGGCAGACGTTAATGTGAACCAAAAACTTGACCTGGCTCGAGACGTGGAGGATTGTACAGTATAATCGCCGGGTGACCGTGACCTCCGCCTCGGTGAAGCACAGTGGTGTGTAGGAGTAAGTGAAAGTGTGTAACGCGAGTGTCGTGGGAGCAGACCGCTTTCACCATAACCTGAACGTGTTGGTAGAAGTTAGTGTGCAGTAGTGTTGCGTCTAGAGAACTGGTCTGACTTCCTGATGGCGGTGGTGGCGGCGTCCCGTTTACCGGGAGGTGGTTGTGAAGTGTGGTCCTGCCCGCCCGCCATCCTCAAATATACCCGTGTTATATATCCCCCTTCACTTGATTCAGAACGTAAACGTCTACGGTATACAGTGTCAGACATTTTAACATAACATAGTGAAGACTAGGTACCCACTTACATTTATTAAACATTCTAACCTGACCTAACATGCGTGAGGATTAGGTACCCTAGTACAGTGAGGGGCGATAAGATTGAGGTGTATGAATGCAAGTCAGGGCCAAACAAAGGCGCCATTACAAAGGTAATCCAAACTATCCAACCAGGAGCGAACTCGTAACAATGGTTTTAAATTAGACAAATTTAGATTTAGGCGCGAAATATGTAAACATTGGTTTGGAAATAGAGTAGTAGACGATTGGAACAAGTTACCAAACATCATTAACTCGAATAAGCTGGATAGCTTCAAACATAGGTTGGATGGATATACTGTACTGTATGAGCGATAGGGGTTGGGTGTAAATGGAACTGCCTAGTTTGGGCCAATAGGCTCCCGCTACAGTTTCCTCCATTCTTACGTTCATATATTACTCGATTAAATAACCTAACCAAACCTTACTTAACCCCCAGGTAGCATTAGGGTGGTTAATTATCAGGTGATATAAGCCGAGATACCCAATGACATAATCCCAGTAATCTTCTTGGGTTAATGCATTACGATCGTTCTTGGGAGGTAAATTTAACCTGAGAATCTTGATCTGGAAGTTTTGGTAACCTGTAGTAAGACTTGTCAGACACACAACTAGGTCCAGGGTTTTGTTGTAGCACTAAAATAAACACTTGGTATGTTTTGGCAGCCAAAGCGGCCAGTTATTGTGGTGTGGGAGTGTTAATGGTGGTGAACATGACCTTGCAATGCTGTACTGGGTGTGAGAAAGCTTGTATTACCATGAGGTTAACCACCCTAACGCTACTTGAAGGGATGAGGTTAGTATTAGGATGGTTAATCATCTGGCACTATACTGTAGTTATAAACGTCCCCATGAGTATAGACATTGAAGGTATGCAGTGTACAGTACATAGGCCACAGGAGTATGCAATATTCCGCGCCAAGGCAGTGCTGGGTTTGTTGCGGTCAGGTATTTTGTTTCTCAGATCTAGTTGTGAAGATAGTCGGGGCTTTTATCTTGTACCAAAACTCGCTAAAACATAATGAAAGTCCTGTCAGGATGTAACATCTTGATAAATGGTATCGTAGGAAATATTCAGATAAAGAGTGACTGCAGCTTCGTTACGTAGTGCAGACTGTGACGAACATAAAGTTAATTTTACTTGTTAACGTAAATATGTAATTTCTTACTTAAATTCTCAGGGTTTTTTGTCGTATTAGGAGAATGAAAACTTTTACTTGGAATAAAACAAAATAAATGGTGGAAAAGTGGAAGTAATGTTGTCATGTATTACCGTGACGAAAGACTCGGAGAATATTAAACGCTATGGTCTGCCCCTCCTCTATACTACGCCAACATTTATGGTTTTATAATTCGATACGAATACACAATACATGGCTTCTTTAGTCGAGTTTGAAGGAGAGTGTAATAAGAGTAAATTGTGTAGCACCTACGATAAGGGAATAACAAAATCCCAGTTGGCGGGGTTCATCACAGTAGGCTGTTAACTACTAGGTGGCACAGCCTCTTATGTAACACTTGTCCACTTTTTTGTTTCCCACGCATTAGTTTAATAACACACATGGTTGTACGTTTTGTTGGGCGTGTCAATGAACGAGAAATAAGCTGGACCTTGTTATTGTGTTAATAAGTAACCTTGATAACGTGACTGATTATTATAACGTCCCTGAAGCTTGGATTTTTCTTCTCTGGTTGGTTGTGTCGACCATTAATGCGCCGATATACGCTTAACTTCACACAGGTGCACATAGTTTTTAAGCCAGGTGTAGTGAATATATCCCTTTTTTTTCTTGGAGGATCAGGAAGATTTGTCATTCGCCAACATATTTCACCTGATGATCAACCACGCTTAACGCTACCTGAGGGCTCAGGTTGGTTAAATTATAGGCGAATTGAACCTTTGGTGGGCTGTTTTTGTATTTATTGAGACTGAAGTTGACTGATGGCTAGGAATACTGTTCAGTGTGTTTGATCTCCCCTGATGCTAGTGCGTTGACAGGGAGAGGCTGTCAACACACACAACGAGAGAGAGAGAGACTGTCAATCTTAACACGAGCTTTAAGGGCTAAGACTGCAAACACTGCTGAGAATGTTATTGATGGTGATGCTGTACGTATTTATAACACTACTTGGCAACAACACCACTAGGATGACAGCCGTACTGCTGTGCCCCCGTATACTCTTACTTCACAGCCATTCATTTGGCCCTCAACTCGAGTGGTTTGTAAGATTACATGCTGGTGTTCGCGGTATTTTAGAACTGTTATGAAACTTGAATATACATCTTCTCTAGCGTTATCTTAAATGTAGTGAACATTGACCGCGTTATTTTCAATTGAGTAGCGTACATTTGGGATATTATTGTAATATTTTACTTTACCTTATCCTCTTTGTCACACCATACGGGATCAAGATGGTTGCCTTAAACATTAATAAAATGAATAAATATTTAGGTGCACAGTACAGTCTGATGTTGGTGTTTAAGGATCACAGCTTTGCCTTAAAAGACGCGTAGGCTAATGAATGAATGGAGGTGAGGGTCTGACACAGTGACCGTGAGGTATCCCCCCCTGTCCCACATACACACTTGGCCGGCCAGTACAACACTGGATTGAACCACTTGATGGTAGCCAAAGGTCGCTTCACACTTGTCTTTTTACCTTAAACCAAACTTTGACATTTTTTTTATCTACCGTTTGTTAGCTCAAGTTAGCGAAAGTAATATCGACAATATACACACACTAATGTTGAAATAATCTTTGTCGGTGTTAGACAAATTTTGCAAAGTATTTAATGAAAAAAATAGTGGAATTTCCAAACCCGCTTCAGGTTCTCGTGTGGAATAAAGTGGTCAGCTCTGTTGTGTGGACACTGTTGATGGATCATTATGGTGTAGTTGGCTTCCCTGGTGTATGGAGTACGCGTCATGCCACCGTAATGGAGAATAAGTTTGATCCCGTTTGCTGAACTGGGAATGTGGGTGTTGGTAGAGGAAGATTAATCGCTGGATGTAGGGAGGCCTGGGGAAGGGGGGTGGGGGAGCAGACGAATAATACCGCAGGAGGGCAGGGTTGATGCCCTTTGATTTTCATTATAGCGTACTGTACCTTATACACTTGTACAGTATAGTGTAAACTCCACCTCGGTCCACAAGCTCCAACAATGCTCGTTTTCATACCTATTGGTGACTTGTTCGCTATTGACAGTATGCTAAACTGGCTGAGTAATGTCTTGCTTCAAGTGGCTATACCCATTTAAGACACGGATGGAAAATACATAAAACATAAGTACCGGTGGGTCCTAACATGGGCTCCACCAGATAACCTTGTATGGGAGGCGGCTACAGTCCTGTAGGAACCACTTCATAGAAACATAACTCCTGTACTTTGGTATTGTTTTAGTAAGAGTCTTCGGATGTGCCGTAAATCATTATGGCATGTGGCAACAATGAGGGCGTGCGGGTGGGGACTAAAGGGCGCCGGTGTAGGGGACCGTTATTGGGGGAGGAGACAGGGTGTTGGCAGCGTACCTCGCTCTCCTGCCCGAATACCCATACACACCCCCCACCCTGCCCTAGACGCCTCCCTGCCCCTTGTTATTCGTGCTCTGCCTTTACTCCATTATACTAAGAATCTCTCCACATTTTACTTGGCCTCTCAAACTCCACCTTTTGTACTTTGCGACTTTGAATCTCAAAATCGGGAATGACTTTTTTATATTTGTGACACGTGGTGGTGCCTTTCATTGGTTAGTGAAGCAAACTCCAGTTTAGCCCTTAGAGGCATCCTACCCACCCCACTCTGGAGTCGCCACAAAAATACTTCTCATGTATGCCTCAAGCAGGTGTGAATACAGTTTTGTGAAAAACATTCATTAAACGTACTGTACTCTTATTGAAACAGACAAAATGCAGAAATTCATGTTCATTGCATACTGTGTGAAGGAATTTCTGCTGATACTTTAACCTGCAGATCAGATTTTACTATTGTGGGTTTCATTTCATTTAACATGGTTTTAAAGAACCTTCTTCAGTTGCACATACTGGTGATCCCAGCATAGCAAACAATCTTGCATAAATTCAACTAATCTATCTTGTGTACTTATAGCACAGAACTTGATAATAATAATAATAATGTTGCATTGCAGTGTCGCAGGCATATGTCACCCTGGCCACCAACGATGGCTATGCCATTGGAGCTCTGGTACTGGGACACTCCCTCCGCTCGAACAACACCACTAAAGACCTCGTCATCATGATCGCTCCTGCCGTCTCTGAAGCAATAAAGTAAGTGACTAATTTACATCACTTCACTACCAAGTTTCCCCATCACTTAGGTCGGTCCTCTAATCCTTAGATCATTGTGGTGTGATGAGGTTTTTGGTGTTTAAATTTTAATGAACACCAAAAAAACCTTAAGTCTATTTAACAGAGCAAAACTATTTTTAACTTGTGGTAATGTGATGTAATTAAGTTTATGTACGGTAGTTCCCAAAGGCAGATTAAACGTACCGGTAAATTGAGGCAACCAAGTTATTGAAAGAGATAAAACACAGAAAATTAATGAATATTGTACTGTTACTTTAAAGTAGAATTTTGTATTTTAAGATTGAAACAGGACATCTTGAAATAATATTTTAGTTAGCAGGTGTGGAAGAGGCTTGTTGTTGACTATTACTTGAGGAATAATGCTTGATTATCACCTTGGACAGGTCCATGTTGGAGTCCGTATTCAACAAAGTGATAATTGTAGACGTCCTGGACTCCAGAGACTCTGCTCACCTGTCACTCCTGAAGCGGCCAGAACTTGGGGTCACCTTCACCAAACTTCACTGCTGGACACTAACACAATACTCAAAATGTGTCTTCCTCGATGCTGATATGCTGGTAAGCTGCCTGCTGACCAAAAATTTATTATGCTAATTCACTTACGAAGGATTTATCTGAATACTGTATTGCATTCGGTCTTAGAAGGGAAAGAAAGGCCTTATTTGTGCCTCCTTTCTTCATGCTTTAGACAGTAATAATAAATCATAGATATAAAAGATGGTAAGCTGAAGACAATGTAGGTAGCAAAAGGACTGAAAAAAGGATGATATGTAGTGTAGTAGGTAGATATTAATAACCATGAAAGAGGAGGATTCAAGAAAGGAGGCTGTGTGTTGGGAAGAACGGCACTGGTCCAGAAAAGAATGCGGAGGTATGATGGAAGCATTTCCTCTTGGGACTGAAAAGAACCTGGGATATGGAAGGTTTTATTATTAGATATCAAGAGAATTATAGAAAAGTAATGTTGGAAGTAATGAAAATATGGCTATTCTTATTCAGTGGTAAATAAAAAAAACCAAATCCATGTGTATTTAAACTGAAGCAAGGGTTAGTTTTGGGAAGATGAGGAGCTGGTTCCCTATGAAAGAACACTGTTAAGATATGTAATGATATGGTGGTTCGGTATTTTCATGGCTGACACGTTATATCTAGAAGTGTAAGTAATAAGAGTGCAGAGGTCTTATTGCAACTATATCTTGCGCAAGTCAGGCCGCACCTCGATTATGCGGTTCAGTTCTGGTGCCCTTATTATATAATGGATATCAATTCACTAGAGTCGGTGCAGCGTAGAATGACGAAAATGATTCCGGGACTTAGAAACCTTCCATATCAGGATAGGTTAAAGAAACTAAACTTGCATTCCCTAGAAAGACAAAGAGTGCGGGGAGATATGATAGAAGTATTCAAGTGGGTGAAAGGAATCAATAAAGGGGATATAGATAAAGTTCTTATAATATCCGAGCAGGATAGGACTCGAAACAACTGATTTAAGTTGGATAAGTTTAGGTTTAGGAGGGAGATAGGAAGGGACTGGTTCACAAATAGGGTGGTGGACGAGTGGAACAAGCTTAGCAACTGTGTAGTAAGTGCTGGAATGCTGGAAAAGTTTCAAAAGGAGACTGGATTGATTCATGGATGATAGAGTGTGGTAGTAACTCTCGACAGGAGCTGACATGCACAGACCAACCGGCCTATTGCAGACTCCTTATGTAACGGATGAAAGCAGAGTGATGGTGAATGGGGCAGGTTTGATAGTGACTTCAGACTTCAAATGGGAGGAGGGTTGTATATGACATGGCTCAGGTGGGTGATTCAGAAGAAAAGGTTGCAAACCTTAAAATAATTTGGAAATGCCGAGGAGAAATTAGAGTAAGTTGAGGAAAGTGAAGAAAATATTACCTTGAATGGAGGGTTGCACAGTATGTAGGAGAGGTTGTTGGTGAGTGGATGACGAGTTGAGTTATACTGTAGCCGAGGGAAAGTATGGAAATGGATGCTTTAAGGTGGTGACTGGAAAGAGAGAGAGGGAGGAAACTGTCAGGGAAAGTAATGGTGGAGATGTGTAGAGGAGTAGTAGAGCTATTATTCTACAACTTTGAACTGAAGAATGCTGGAAAAATAATTAGCTTGAGAGGAAGATGTTAGGTGAATAGGGTCAAGAACAAAATACAGTACTGCAAAAATGTCATTTGGAAGTGGAATGTATATTAGACAGAGCTGATCAGGGTTTAATGTGGTAAACAAAACGTGGGCAAAAAGTGTTTTATTTAGAAGTGGATGGTTAAAACCATGAGAGGGATGAAGTAGGTGGGTTGTAGAGGAACTGTTTTGGTTGGGGAAGAGACCTCCAAGAAGCAGTGGTGTGCAAGTGTGATTAATGTATATTCGTAGATGGTGGTAGGTTTTAAGATAGCTTTGGGTTCACTTTCTGCATTTGAATAATATTGGCAAAACTTTTCAGTGTGTGCAAAACCCAGACGATCTCTTCTCTCATCCTGAACTCACTGCGGTTTGTGACATTGGATGGCCCGACTGCTTTAATTCCGGCATGTTTGTGCTTGTGCCTTCCGTAGACACATATGGCAAGCTCCTCCAACATGCAGAAACGAGTGGTAGCTTTGATGGAGGTGACCAAGGCCTTCTAAACTCTTACTTCCCTAATTGGCAACGGGTCTCCTTCATATACAACATGGTCGCCTCTGCTACATACACCTACTTACCAGCATACAAACAGTGAGCCACTATATTGGGAATTTAACATCTAAATATTATGATGCAATTATTTGTACTAGTTATTGTTGTAATTTATGAGTGAGGTCATTTCCTTCATAGTGTAAACTTTTATAATATTCAGAGCATTATTGCTTAAAATTTACAGCCAAAGGCTAGAAGTTTCACCACAATGCAGACTTTAGTTGAGATTTTTCGTAAAACTTCTTTGCAACAGAATCAACATCTCTCTACCTGCAGGTTTGGAGCAAATGCCAAGTTGGTTCATTTCCTTGGGGCTCTGAAGCCATGGCAGCACCGTTATGATGCCGGCTCTGGTTCAGTACACACGGCACCTGGCTACGAACACCTCGCTCCCTACCTCAACTCCTGGTGGGCACTCTACAATCGTCTTGTCAAACCAGGTGTCCCAGAAATGGTGGGTGATGTATTTCGTTTGCATTTTAAATTAATTATTCAAAGTGACGTTTTAGATCTGCCATAATCACACCTTTTTTTTGGAAAGTTGATTGTACAGTTTTAAAGTAAATGATAATGCTTATTTGTACAGACATTACATTCATACCATAACAGCTTGTTGATCGATTTTGTCCACTTTCAATGATCATTAAGGCAGACCTAGAATGTGTCGTGATTTTTTGGGATGCAAGTGTTTGTTGTAATGAAGCATGAGTCGAGTGCATGTGTTATATTTGAAGTAATTGTACTGTACTAATTGTATACACACGAGCAGTATTTATATTATGGAAGCACAAGTTTCTCTTGATTTACAGACAAATCTAACTTGTCAAACTAGCAGTTGACTGAAGCTTTTAAAGGTTGAAGCCGAATTTAAATTTTAAGATTAGAACAAATTATGGACAACAGAGAAGGGAGAGGGATGAGTCCGCACCTTATTCTCGCTCCCTCCTACAGTATTAGTTTTGTCTAGACTTGCTTGAATATTAGAAAACAGTATATTTGAACAACCTCTTTTGCTTCTTGATGAAGCGGCCATATTCCTCCTTAATAAAGAGGCTTATAATGTGCTTAACATTTTAGTGATAATTGGAGTACTCTACATCGGGAACTTCAAATACGTTCCTCGTTTTTCTGCTGTGTACTTATACCAGATTCACCGTTGTATCATCTGACTCGGTAGTTTAATTCTTTACGCTTGCTGATAGATGTTACTTATTTGGGCCTTTGGGAATTATTTCTTCCAGGTTTTGCATTTCTTGGATAATATATAGTAGGGTTACCATCTTTGTCATTACATTGAGCTTTCAAATACAATAAAACAAATTTTTCAGCGTTTCTCTTCAAACACTACCTGAACAGTTGTGCCTTTGCAAAAAAATAATAGTTCACTGAATCTCCTTAAAATGGTGATCCTTTTAAATGTTTGACGCGAGACTACTCCAGTATCTGTATTAAAGGGGACCGAGACATATAGTACAGTATAGGTAGTGAAGGCCAAATCTTGCTGGAGTTGGGACGTTAGAAGATGAATACCAAAATTCGGGAAGAAAAGGGATAATACTGTAGTGTCAAATGGTGGCAGTTTTGAGGAGTGTATGGAATTACAGAGTGACCTTAGAATTTTGGATCATTAACTTAAAACATATTTTGAAGATGATAAAAAAATTATCTGATCATTTGGCAAAGTTTTTGAGTGGGGAAGAAGACGTAAGGGAGGAGTTTGATGAGTACTGCTATAGTAATTTGGACCTTATGTGCACCTAGTCACAGTTGCCTTAATGACCTGTAAATAATGGTTTACATGATGAAATTATTTATAAAACGAAAAGACCGACTTCCATTATGGGACGGTGAGAGTGTGTGCTCTTGTTGATGCGTCTTCCTTGATTTATAAAGATCTTTCCTGTTGATAGGTTTTGGCTTTGGTTTCTTTACAGTTTATTATTTAAACACATTAAATGTTTTTTGTTACTCCTGTCATTACCTTCCACCTCAATTTCTTTTAAATTTAATGATTAATCACTTTCATATTGTCCCTTCCCTTTGCCACTCTGTAAAAAGTAAAAATGAAAAGACAATATAGTTTAAAGTGCCCCTACCCCACCCCAATGCTTACCATGGCTGTTTTGACGTATATATACTGGTAAGTGTTTGCCTGTGATGGTGTGTTATTATAAAAGAGTCCTTGAAGGAATGGTGTGGAACTATTTATTAATCCATTGTCTACAATATTTTAGTAGATGCTTTTTTAAAAATTTTGATATTTTATACCATCTTGTAATTTGATAATGAATCCCATAACATTTCCTACCTGCAGCTCCTGGTATTTTTGTGTTGGATGCATGCATTAATCCTGTAATGATTATATTCCCTCGCAGGATCTTCAAAGAGCGCTGGAAGTGAAGTCTCCTGTTGAAGAAGTAAAGGTAAAATTTTATATACTACCTAAATATTTATTAGACGGTTATAGTGTAATTATACATTGTAGGTATGTACAGTAGACTTACCAGGATTCCTTGTACTAACACAGGGGTCAAAACTTGTTTATACTTGACCAGACCACATATGGGGAGAGTCTGCAACACTGATGGTTCTTTATAGGAATTAAGTGTACATTAGCTTAATTATATTGTCAAGGAATGGCAACAAAAATAACTTGTACTGTACTAGGGTGAATTTGATTAAGTTTAAATCTTACCTCAAACTTGGAAAATATGGACACTGTAACAAAAGCTTTCAATGGAAAAAGCAAAACTTAACTAAGGCCATCTGTCTATATAACGAAACCATTAAGTAAAGCTGCTACTGTTCTCCCAAGTACCATAATTATTATTATACACCATAGCTTCACCACAGGACATGGGTCTTTGTGGTTAAATTATATAGATAATGCTGCGACATACTTTATATCTTGGTGTCTTCTGGGTGCTACATTTGTGTAAAAATGTTTGTCTTTTCCATAGGCTAGTACATGTGAGACTAACTAACTGATGTAGAAGCATAGTTTTGTGAGATCAATAAGTGCAACCCATTTATACCAGAATAAATGTTGCTTTCTGGTGGCATTACTTGCATTTTCACTGAGGATTTGTACATTATTGAATTGATTTTTACATAATGTTGGTTTGTAGATAAAAAAGTTTTGACCTCTGCACTCTCAATCTGTACAGTATCTGTTAGATTAGAATATGTGGGCCAGAATTAAGTGTATTGTACAGTAGTGGAAGTTGAACTTGTTCAGCCATAGTTATATAAAGACTTATTTCTGTATTTAGTCATTGTAAGCCTGAGTGATGCTAGTGTACTAATTTAGTGTATGGTTCCTTACACGCTGCTATCCAGGAAATTGAGGATCAGGTTAAAGTGAATGACTCAGAGGAGGAGCACGAAAACACGTGTGCCTCCGATCATGTGTATAACGGAGACGAGGTAATGGATGAATCGAGTGTTTCTTACAGAGTACTTCGCAATTTGGAGTGCCATTATGAATGTGTTTCTAATGGAATTGATCTTTCTAATAAGGACAGGAGTGGCAATAAGGAGAGTGAAAACTTAGACATGGCAGCTCCAACAGAGAGCGAGGTGCAGGAGGTAAACAAGTCTTGTTACTATGAATCTTTTCTGACTTGGATGGGGCAAGGAGGCAAAGCTTTGTCTTGAAAATCCACGTGAAGACCTCGACTAAATTTTGAGGTGGAGGACTTGGCCTGCTTTGAGCTGCTGATTTTTACAAAGATGTGCATGTGGTTTTTTGGAATATTTCTTCACTTTAAATTTCTTGAATATTCCTGATTCCACAAATTGGTCATTGGGATTGATTCACTCACTTGGCTATCCTTGCAACATGAATTGCTTGTTGTCATGGGGTTTATATGTGGATTATTATGAGCTTAATTTTCTTGCTCTTGTCCTTATATCTGGCACTTTTCCCCCAAGTTTTAGATTGACAGAAATGTATACTGTATTGCAGTACAAGTGGTAATCGGGAAAATTTCACAGCCAGACATCAATGTATTGTTGTTCATGAAATAATTCTGGTGTTTTTAAATTTTGTAACAACTGAGTTTTGCCATTTTAGAAGTTTTGTTGGTCCCACTCTTATGTTCTATAACCTTGGGCATAGGATGGATAGCGACCAGATTATTAACAGGTAAAAGTTGTGGAGATTTAGGAGAATGGGGAAGCAGTATATATATTATTGTTAATGGTTACCAATGTAATAATACACGGGTCAGAACATGCATGTGAAACTGCAGTCAAACTTTATCGCACCTTTTTTGCATGTTAAATCTACACATTTTGTTTTTTCTCTTGCTGATGCCGGTCAACATAATATTCTCGTAACATTGTCATACAGCAGGTAATCCAACGTAACTACTTGTTCAGGGTCCCAAGACAGGATAGAACTCCATATAGTATTGATGGCATTTAAAATTTTGAAGTGTGAAAAGGATTTGCTTTTTCCCCACATGATGGTAATTGGTTTTATTTAATACATTTATTACCAGGAATTTGGTCCTTTATCATGCAGCATTATATTTGTTAAATTCTTGACTTAACTTATCCAAAAATTAAGAAAATAAATTGTTCAACCAGTGTCTAGGTTATTGACTATAGTTAGAAAAACCATATTCTAAATTTTCATTCTCTGCATTGTTAAAAATCACTAGTGAAGTTATTTACAACATCCTGCCTTGGGTTCCTCCTCAGCACTGCTTTTGCTACACTTGTATTGGCCATCTTTTTGACATAGATCTTATTTCAGATTGTCGTCTTTGACATGTATGGGTTTTCATTCTGGATTCGTCCCTTCTTAAGTATTTGGTGATTTTATATTTACCATTCTCCAGTTAATCTCCACACCACCAGACTTGTATCATTACATATGTGAAAAAATGTTGACAAGCTGCTTTGTGCTTGAAAGTACTATAGTGTATACAGTACTACTTAAAAATCATGGCAAACAGTTTGGCTAGTGTAGACTGTAGAGGTTGGGATACAAATTTTCTGATTACCCCTTGTATTTTAAGTGTATTAAGTGTCCTTCAGAGTGTAAGTACTGTACTCTTTAAAAGAAGTCAAATTGACATCTTGAAATTTAACCTGAATATTTCTTTTAGCATAGTTAAGTTATAAAGTTGTTTTATCAAAGGAATGGTAAATAATTAAAATATGTACAATAGTAAAGAAATAAATACTAATATTAAACACACACATAGGTTGCGCAACAGTTGTCTGGGCTGAGCGTGGCGCATGAAAGTCTTCAGGAAGGACAAGCCAGGTGGGAGCGCGGGGAACCTGACTACCTGGGTCGGGACTCCTTCGCCAACATCCAGGCCTACATCGATTCTAAAATAAAAAATGGGAAGTAACTCCGCAGCGGGGTTCTGTGCACATTCATTTCTCCTGGAGTACTGTAGGAGTGACTGTATGGAATGAACAGATAGGTAATGAAGAATTAAGTGGATGGACTATAGACAATTTATTGGCATCTAGAATGGGAATTGTTGAAAATCGTGGTTTTGAGTGCTTTTGTCTGTCTTGAGCCTCGAACTGTTGTAACGGTTTTAAATTGTTGCTGGCTCGACTACAACTCTTAAGCACTTTGAAAGTGTACATTGGTGTTCCAATTTGGCATTTTAATGCATTATATTACTGCAGCACTAAAATTAGGAAAGTATATTACTTTGTCTTGTCAGTTACAAAGCCTTTTTATATTGATTGCTGGTAATGCTACACGTCACATAATCCTCTCAGTACTATGACCTTCCTTGAAGAGGAAGATCCCTTCATTGCTTAAGCTTCATTGTTAGCTGCGAACTGTGCCTGTACTACTTAGCACACAGCTCATGTCTTTGATCTACAGGGAATCTCAGTTTTGTGTTTAATTGGGTTTAACTCTAGTCTAATTTGTTGCTCAATTTCTTTTATATAATGTAATTTACTCAGTGCCTTTATTGGAAGATAGATGTGTTAAAGGGTGCCACAGGTACTTGGGGTCCTGACAGAATATTATGGCTCTCCATAGCTTGTGAACTTGGGCATCATTAGCACTAATAAGGTACAGTGTGGTAAAAAATTGGAAAGAAATTTCATTGTTCAGACATTCCGCATTGCCCAAAATATTTCCCTAAAAGAAATTATTCTAGGATTCGTAAAATGTGCCAAAATGGTTGGTATGTGCCACTTGAATAAAGGATAAGCATGATATTTTGTTTTCTGTTACCAGTTTTGTTTGTTTGAATTATTTTCCAGGTTTTGCTGGAGTATCACAGATCCAAGCATTAATCTGCAGAAACCAGCTTTATTTATTGGATTGACTAAGACTACTTGTACAGATATGACGCCTCTGCCCCTCATGACAATAACGTTGTACAGTACTGGCATATCCACTGTCCATTAAACCAAATTAAGGCCTTTAGCTAGGTTTAAGATCTTGGGTGTGATTCTGTGATACTGACAATAGAATTCTAGAGATTCCCAAAGGTTTAGCAGCAATTTTATATTGTACACGTGAGCCTTGTTGAATTCATAACTTCAGGATAACTTGATTGTTAGTTAAGAATTTGATGAACTTTGTTGATAGTTGTAGTCCGTTTATATCCAAAGTACTGTACTACAGAAAAAATGAATAGTGAAAACTAATTTGGAATTTAAGTGACATTTTGCCTGAATGTTATACTGACAGCCCAACAGTATGATGGAACAACATCTTTTAAAGAGTTTGAAATGAATAATTGACAAATTTTTTATGTAGACAATCGCATTTATAGATGTGGGTGACGTAGACATTTCTTTGTTCCTGCATGACCTACGGTACTGATGGTTGTTGAGATGATAATTCCATCACGACTTTCTGTAATAAATTCGATCTAGAATATAATACATCCATGAATTTGTCCAACATCTTAAAGTTTTCCACTTGGCAGTATTATTGGTGCTATATAAATTCTTACCACTTTTATTATTTACTTGTAACTTTGTACTGTACAGTAGTGTAATATTGGTTTAGTATCAACCATTGGTAAACCTCTGTCCCTTACTGCTGTAGGTCACTAACAGATGGTAACAGGATTAATGGTATTTGAGAATAAGTAGACACAATTGTGGTGCTGTACGTGTTTGTTCATGTACTGTGTGTGTTCATTTGCATTAATTTGGTGTTCAGTATTAGACAAATTATTCAACAAGAACTTTGCATTAATACCTGGGTGGGAATTGTACTGTCCAGCTATGTTCTTCAGAGGAACATAAAGATTATTATTCTTTATAAACTTGTAATGTTTTTCATAATAGGGCTTATAGTCGAAGTTCAAATCTCATTTTTGCTTTAGTAATTAATAATATATTCCAAACTCGGTACGAATGTACAGTACATAACCTTTAGGAAGAAGTTTGTATAGTACTGTTATATTGTAAAAAAAAAGAAAGCTACAACTTGTCCTTGGTTTTCCTTGATCAACTTCTTAACTAACATTAGCAAAGTCTTCATTACTGTAGGGGACGGACACCTGTCCCATCACAATTTATTTTATTCTCGATCAATTCCATATAATTAGTTATCCATTTTTAGATATTAGGGAGCACAGTTCTGTAAAACCAGACTGGTAAAAATCAGTTGCCTAAAAGAATCCCTGAAACAAAATTTGAAGATTAACTTGTAGGAAATTTGGACCTAGGAAAGGTCTGTCAGCAGCTGATATCCTTAGTGATTGCTGTGTATGTATAATCTTGTCAAATGTTAACATCTTGAGGTTTGACAAGCTCTTAATAGTGAAGGAATATATGGTCTGCTGTCGTATCAATTGACCTACAATTAACATTTACTTAGGAGAATTTACAATAATTGTAAAATTAACAAGATTTTACACTGGTCTGCTTAAAGTTTTCATTCACTTGTACTTGTAGGGGTCGAGTGACTGATATGTACAGTTCTTTGGAGCTTGATTTTACAGGTACAGTAGGGTCAGGATATATCGCGAGGAAGGGCACAACGATGTTTGCTATACTGTATACTAAATCGCAATATATAATTACAGTACGATGTAATCAATGGGGAAAATAGGGTTAGTTTCTGGAGGCCAATAAAAGTGACTAAACTTGATGAGTTTATTTTCTTATGAACTAAAGCACCAATGCACACTAGACTCGGGAACAACAGGCCGTTTCGATATCGATATCAAGGAACAACAGGCTGTTTCAATATCAAGGAACACCCGACTCGGCAGCTGATGCACCGTCCCGGGAACATCAGACTCGGCAGCAGACGCCACACTGCCACCATCATATTTTCGTTCCCACATCAACTTAAGAGTTTAATTGTATTTTTTCATTCATCTGTGTCATGTCCAAAGAAGGTCACATACCATAAACTGTACAATCGCCCACAAAAGTCCTGTCGCTTCTCCTGAGCCATGAATTTGTGAACCCAAATCATTCACGGACAGAATACTGCATTGGCGTTTACCGCTTCGATTTGACGAGTCGTGGTTTAAGAGGAGAGGTGACAGGACTTTTGTGGGTGACTACACTATCAACACATTCATGAAACCTCAACAGAATGACTACATTTGAAAACTGTGTAATAATATTCTAATGTGACATTTATTATCACATGTTACTTATGTCAAATGAATAAGAAAACATTTTGATACAGCATATATGTATTATTGTATGCAAATGATAAAAGATAACTAATCGAGTCCATTATTTATGTATCTTGCTTTGGGGTGATATATATTTTTCTTTTCAATGATATACAATACTTTCCTGCATTAAGGTTGTGTTATTGTACTGAAGTGACTAAACTGTGCTGTGAATCTTATGTCCATCATTAATGTAAGAAATTAATAACTGTATATTCTCTGCTGTCCATGGGTGATGTTAAGGGAGTACAGTATGTTGGAATGTCTAAATCAAATTAGTTATCCATGTTGGTGACTTGTGTGAAATTTTCAGTTTGTGTATAATCTCCAAAATATTCTCCCACAACTGAGGAAAGAAATATACAGGGTATGTATGATGCTACAAGGTTCTGGAAGTAATAAAAAGAAAACAATTATACTGTATATGTTTACCAATCCTATCTCGATTTGATATTTTTTCCAGCATATTAGCCATTCAGGCTGTCGGTCTGTTCTTTGGTTAAGCATGTGTGTGTGTCCACCTCACAGTGGGAGGGGGAAGGGGGAGACTTCCCTCAGATTACCTGAAGATTGAAGATAGAACACCTCAGCTTATTTCACCTAAAGCTTTGACACCCCCAGCTTATTTCACCTGAAGATTACACACCCCAAGCTTATTTCACCTGAATATTACACACCCACAGCTTATTTTACTTAAGATTAGACACCACAGCATATTTCAACACACCACACTGCACAACAGCATTGCACTCCAGCCAGGTGCCAATGGTGCCAGGTGGTGATATCCCCCTCCCTCCCCCACTACCCCCCTCCCCACCCCCACACACACTAATTGAAGCAGGAACCAGGGAGGCAACAACACTCACTTTTATTTTTTTACCTTTATCCTCGTCACTTGGGCAGGCGGTCACGCCTCTTTTATGTACTGTTAACAAGTACTTGCCAATAGTGCATAACAGACGTGACCACAGGTGTTGTCAAAAGGTTTTCAGCATGTGTTGTCAAATGGTGTTTCAGCTGGTATTGTCAAAAGGTGTCCGCACATCTGTTGCCAAGGTTCCTGGTGAGAAACTAAGTATCCCAAGTGCAAACACGTATTCAACAGAGATCACAAGTAGCAGGATTTATTTAAATAGAATTACCAACACACACACCCACGTTAGGATTTGCATCAACTCTCGCGCACACATTTACGTACAGTGGTCCCTCGGTTAACGAACACAATTCGTTCCAGAAGGTCGTTCGTTAAACGAAACCATTGTTTCAATGGGATTTTGGGTAATTGGTTCCAGCTCACCGAAAATTACATACAAATTAAAAATAAATGCAGTAAAGTACACTTACTTTGAGGTGTGCATGTAGAAGGCTCCTGGTTGATGATGATGATGATGATGGGAATTAGAAGTGGGGGTGGAGAAGGGAGAAGAGAAGGAAGTGGGGGTGGAAGAGAAATCACCCCATGCTTCATGCTGCCATTTCACCCATAAAATTTTAAGTTTACTTGGTGTAATTCAGGATTATTTTCTTTAAATCAACACTGCACTGCACTATATATTGTCAATATGTAAAATAAATTTCAGAATGACCAATAATAGTACTGTAAAAATAGTTTATGTTCAAGAGAGTCTCAAGCAAGATGTTACCGGTACCTGTTTGGCGCGCTAAAAACTAGTTTCCTGTACTTCAATTATGTTCATTAATTGTTAAAATGACTAAAAATTTTAATAAATTTTTTTTCAAATTATTGAATAGTACAACCTTCTTGATATTTACTCTAATGGGAACGAATTTAAGCCCTAGAACTGATTACTGTATTGGTGGACTAATATTCCAGCTGGTGAGCAAGCGAAAACATGTTGAGAAGAATTCGTAAGGAATTCGTTAACCAAATTGAAGATTCATATGGAAGGTAATGCGTTAACCGAGGGATCACTATAATCGCATACAGTATTCCCTTTACCAAACTCTAAGAACGTGGAGTAGAAATTAAAATATAAAAAATAAATACATTTATCTTTTTACGTTTTTACTTTTATTCTCTTCCCTTTTGGACCCATCCACATATTTTTCAATGTCTTTCTATTTTGTATAACTTTTTATCGTGTCATGTGTCAGCGAATTAATTGGGGTATCAAATTCTCATACACTGTTGTCAAGTACAGTGGGGTATGCTATTGTAGTGGAATTCTCCCCTACAAACGCTGTTTGTCGCTGCCTAGCCGACCCCACCAATTCCCCAGTGTATGCCTCGTGGTCTAGATCAACCAGCGCCGCCATACATCACGGAGCGGGGGTCAACTGCTAAGCCACGCCTACCCCTGCTATTTGAGACCTGACCTCGTGGTGATCTCTCTCTTTCTACCTACAGCCGCAGCCAGCAACACCTCCTCCTCCGCCGCTGCCTGGCGGCCTTCCCTCGCTCCTCCGCCTGCCTGGCGGTCCTCTCTCCCGCTGGCGAGCATGGCGACCCACAAGCTGTCCTTCTCTGAGCGTCCTCACCAACCAGCTCTCTCTACATCACGCTTGTAACCATGCTGCCTTCCCAGCACCAAGCTGCATTGTACATCCAATACAATATGTATATAGAGAGCACATTGTGAGTTTCCTTTCTCCATCCTATCCTGAGTGTGAACCAAACATATCATACCCCACAAATGGTGACCCCGGAGTGACCCGAACACCCTACTACTACTACCACTATTACTACTACTACTACTACTACGGATCCTACTACGAATATTCCTATAACGAACGGTTTTACCTATAAAATTGAGAATGCTATAACGAACGAAACTCCTACAACGAACATTATTTAAATTTATTTTTTCTAATTTATTGTTTTTTATTACAAATATTAATGATATTCTATATTTCAAGGGTTTAGATGCATATTTATGCACTTTTTTACAATTTTTACAATTTTATATTATATTTTTCAGTGTTAAGTGGTTGTATTTGGGGGCCTGGAACGGATTAATCCTATAACGAACGAATGCTATAGCGAACAAGGTTCTAGAACCAATTAGATTCGTTATAGCATACCCCACTGTGTGGAGGACATTGGGGCTCTTGAATGCATCTAATATTTAATAAGCTTGACTCAACCTTATTACTAAATTTATAACACACATTGAAGATCACACACACTGCACATGGTAATTAATCCCTTCACCAATACCCGGCTCCTCCCTTCCCTGTAATTTTTCACCCTCTCCTACCCCTCTTCAGCTGTGAGAAAGGTAGCTTTATACCTCAAGTTATCAGTCTAGTGGAAGAGCACCACACACACATCTGTTGCCGCTCACACACACTGCAAGGCCACACAAAGAATTTAAAATAGTATACACATGAATTATCGTTGTGATTTTGATTGAAGTTTTAGTTATATTGATAGAAAAAAAATAATTAAAACTGGCTAGATCATTGAGGGAAATACTTGTAATCAATAGAAACAAGAGAAAAAATTACTTTGGTTGTATAAGTATTGTAGGTAGGGATGATTGTAGAATGATAGACTATCACATATTCTGCCCTATTAAAGTGTGAAGTCGAGGGTGAAGGAGTGGGATACGAGTTATTTTGGGTTCACACTCAGGATGGGATGGAGAAAGGAAACTCACAATGTGCTCTCTGTATACATATTGTATTGGATGTACAATGCAGCTTGGTGCTGGGAAGGCAGCTTGGTTACAAGCGTGATGTAGAGAGAGCTGGTTGGTGAGGACGCTCAGAGGAGGACCAGCTTGTGGGTCGCCGGCAGGAGCGAGGGCCGCCAGGCAGCGGCGGAGGAGGAGGTGTAGCTTGCTGCGGCTGTAGCTAGAAGATAGTGGTCACCACGAGGTCAGGTCTTTTATAGCGGAGGTAGGCGTGGCTTAATAGTTGACCTCCGCTCCGTGGGCGGCGCTGGTTGACCTAGACCACGAGGCATACACTGGGGAATTCACGGGATCGGCTACTCAGCGACAAACAGCGTTTGTAGGGGAGAAATCCACTACAAAGGGCCAGGCCAGTATTTTAACTGATCGGTTGATTTATCTTGTATCTTTCAGAAAGAAAACCTTTTTGTAAATGTCAGTAATGTGTGTGTGTATGCGCGAACTAGTAGTAAATGCATATGTAGGTCTAACACACACTATATATATATATATATATATATATATATATATATATATATATATATATATATATATATATATATATATATATATATATATATTTTTCTTCTTTCCTTGTGGTTATCAGCATATACCTAGATCACGCGCACCTACAGTGATTTACTTGCATATATATATATATATATATATATATATATATATATATATATATATATATATATATATATATATATATATATATATATATATATATATATGTATATATACTTTATCAGTCAACATATCTGTTTAACATTTATATATTTATTATCCATTATTATTTGTTACGCACTCCATTCGATTTTGTCAAGAGAATGAATGAAAAAAAAATCAATAAAAAGTAGGTCTAGGCTAGGGTCAACCAGCAGCTGCAACGTCTCACAACTGTCACTTCTGGCATGAAGGGGACAGTTGCGTTTAACATACTTTTAGATTACTATGTTTTAAGATTTTGGGTATCATTTATCTGTTAAAGGGTCATTGTAATAATTATTATTAATAAATCCTTAAAAAATATATTATTTATTTTATTTCGATATTAATATCAATAAAAACAAAAAACAAATGACTAAAATTAGGTAAAAGAAATACCTTTAAGCGTTGATAGTATATTTATCCCATAAGAACGCATGGAATTTACTCGTACCCTTAAAACTAGTCAAAACTTATCATACTTAAATAACTACAATTAAGATAATTGATTATTGGCTTAAAACATAGATTTAAAATTAAAATTTAGTAATAATTTTATTATTACATTATTTGAAATGTCGTTGTTTTTTTTATCTAGTAGAGAGAATTTAGGTAATGACAATAGTCCTTGTTTTACTTTTTGTTAACTGTGACGTGTACTTGTTGTTTTCCGTCAGTAGACACTCAACAAGTAGCAGAGATGGACCTGTGGTGGCTTCTCACCTTACTTTTACCTCTCTTATGTGTTACTTACGCTCAGAATCCTCACAGGAGGTTCGAATATAAGTACAGCTTCAAGGGACCTTACCTAGCACAGAAGGATCACCAGGTTCCCTTCTGGCAATACAGCGGCAGTGAGTATTGTGGTCACCGGCCACGGGTCGTCTGCTAACATATGTTTACTGCATAAATCTTGTAGTACACCACCAGTCACCACCTAACTGTGGGGGCGATATACTCTCACTGCATCAGTTTTTAAGTTAGTCGGGATAGGCTACACTTGTGGGGTAATTTTGTGTTTGACCTGTTGGCAGAAAGATGCTTTTAAAATTGACCTTAGTGTGAGCCTGATGCTGTCTCGCTCACCCATCACTTATGAACCTGAACCCCGCATGCTTCTCTGTTGGCCGGTGTAATGTTTTTGTGCTTCACTTTACACGGGATGTAAGGGGATAGCCAGCCCTCAGAATCTGTATCTGCTAGTTAGGTGTGCAAGTTATTACATTGTTAACATAGTCTTAATCCACATGTTGCTGACAGTCTGTCTCCTCCTGACGTCATCTAAAATACATCACTACACATAGCCCATCACTGAAAAAATCAAGTTTATTTTCACATGCATATTAACAAAGTAAATGTATACCAAACTATTCAAGTGGATCATCTTAGGTGTGATTTGGGCATCATTATCGTTTCGGTCATCTAGTGAATTTCACGATTTTAAGTTGCCACCATCCGAGAGCGGTTTAGGGTAGATTTAGTTTTACCGCTGGTTTTTTATGTCTTTTGAATCATTCTGACATACTTCCAAATACAGTAGAAGTCCAAAAATCCGGACTGCTTGGGGATTGGGTCGGTCCGGATTTTCGGATTTTCCGGATTCTCAGGCAGTACTTTTAAAATTAAAATTTAAGGAGGAATAAAGAAGAGATGAACAGGTACATTTTGATAGTTTATTCATTAGCAAATAAAGCATGCTTCATTTTTCAAAACGAGCAGTTTTAAAGAAAAATAAAGTCAACACTAGACAAAAATGTAAACAAACTGTCTAATACCTTGACGAGTCTTGAAATTCCTAAGCCATCCATCACTAAATGTGCACTCTGATTCAATGTTCATTTGCTCCTTAAAAGACTTTGTTTTGGCAATAAGCATCGGCCCAGAAATTGCCATACCTTCTGATCGTTTTAACAAAAACCATTCGTGCAACACTTTATCAAGATTTTTTAATTTGGGCCAATGTAAACTTTTTCTTTCAGCAATTTTAATGTAAGGCTCAGAAGAAGCTGTGAATTCTAGAATTTTATTCTTTGCCTCTTTTATATCATAAATTGTAGACTTTCCAATGTATGTTTCCATTAGAACAGCATTGCTCACACCACGTTCTAGTTTCTTAATTATTTCAAGTTTGTCACTCAATTTCAATGTGTTCTTCTTTCTCTTCACACAACGAAGTTTATCTACTTTAGGGGCCATTATTATGGGCTTGTACTCTGTACATGGAAAGAGTAGGACTCAAAATTACACATGTTGTCACAGTTTGATTGCTTGTTTTAAAGTGGCGACCGTGTGGTCGTTTATTGTCGCTGTACAGCTGTGGCATTCATGCATGCACACATACACACAAAAGATTTATAGTGCCACAAATTTTACATTTGAGGACAAGCTAATTACAAAACTAACAAAATTAGCTACCTATAATTTACAATTACTTTTATTATTAGAATTAGGTAAATTAATTTTTTAAAGGAACGCCATTCATTCACGTAACCCACAAAAGCCCGCTAAATTTAAAAGTTTTAAAGTTTTTGAAAAGTCCGGATTCTCGGGTGGTCCGGATTTCTGGCATCCGGATTTTTGGACTTTTACTGTAGGTGGATGACCAAAACGATAAATTTACCCTTATTTCCTTATTTTGCAACACTAATAGTTTTATGAAATCTATAAATAAGCAATGCGTCATCATTTTCCTGCTGTCACCATAGTACAGTAACTTACTCTTCCAACTCGGGTGAGAAAGAGACTGGTCACTCACACTACACACATACAGGACTCGACAGAGGCACTAAGATGATGGGTTTAGGAATTTTATTTATAGAATATTAGTTTTTTTTATCTATTAAGTAAAAATATTTGGTAATATCATGTTTTAAATGTCCTCCCTGACTTTAGATAAATACAATTTATCCTTTATATTGTGAAGGCTACAGTGGTGCTGATCATCTTACTCTTACCCAGGTTAATATCACACTTAATTTCAGTAGAAGATATGGTAACAATCACTTGACAAAAATATACAAATTGATTTTCAGGATATCAGTGTGTGGTAATACAGGTAATTGGGTAACTTTTCAAATTCACTAGTTCACAGAAATTTTCCACTAGCCTGTAATTGTATTTGAAATGTGTGGGGGATATATTGTGAAAAAAACTCGCAGTGGTGGAAACAAACATTGCCTCACAAAATGGGTACATTGTAAGTCTTATTTGATTATAAAAAATGTAACATGACGACAGGCCGGTGGTTGTAGTGGTGACGGAGTGCAATGTGTGTGTGTATGGCTGACATGGATGATGCTATAGGCGCTCATCATCTGCTCTCCTCCCAGAACGCTTACCGTCACCATTTGAATTATTTTACCAAAATCTTACCAATTTCCTGAGGCTCCATGCATGTTGAACTGTTAAAGTTTGGGCTGTTAGGTGACAAGTCAAACGTATGCACACACTCCCGTCATCACTCGTAAAGCAGGTTTTTCTTTTGTTAAAATTTTTCTCCATTAATCTACCCAGGCTACTCTAACATGGGTATCATATCATTCCACAGATGCAATCGCCAGCGAGGAGAGCGTTCGTATCACACCATCACTACGGAGTCAGAAGGGCCAGATATGGACCAGAAGCCCCACCAACTTTGAATGGTGGGAGGTTGACTTTGTCTTCCGTGTGACTGGCAGAGGGAGAATAGGTGCTGATGGCTTGGTTAGTGGACTTTACCTTCAGTCTTTCATAAATTGGACATACATTATAAATAACACAACATACAGTAGATTGTTTTCGCTGTGTTCCCTGGTTCTGTTCTCCAGTGCTGTTTATGGCAGGTTGTAATAAAAAATTGATTATACTGTACCTGTATTATTAATTTTCAATCTTTCTCTGCATTGTTTTGAGTTTATGGCAATGTATTTATTGTTAGCTGTAGCTGTAAACCCAGGCTTGTTATATACTGTACCTCGTCTTTATAAACCACCTCAGCAACAACACAGCCCTCTCTCTTGACCATCAGTGCTAAACCAGTCATTAATCCATTTAATTCTCATATAGACACTTATGTTTCACCACCTTGTATTTTAAGCCCAGGTGTATATTACTCCTGTGGTTAAGTTAAATCTTTAGTATTTTTTCTCTACACAGTACAGACAGTTAAAATTTCTGTGCCTTCCTTTCACATTTAGTTTTACAGTAGCTTATCTTTTCATATCAACACATGTGTTCTTACCAGTACAGTAGATTTATTTTATCAAATGATAAAGCTTAGTGTAATAAGTCAGTTCCAAGGAAAACTATAGATAAGTTCATTCTTAACCTAGTGAAGCATGTACTGTCACTCATTATATTTGATACTTTCCATTGTAGAGACTTTGCCATATTTTGATTTACTGTACAAGACAATGCTACCTAGTAATTTTCTTCATTATTCAATCATTGGCAAAGTTGTTCTCTGTTGTAGGTAAAGATGGTTACTATCAAAGACTATACACATGTATAAGAAAGACGGGAAAGTTAGGCAAAAACCCGCGTAATCCACCCAGCATATAGTTGGCCGCGGGATGAACAGATGGCGTTAGTGTGCAAGGCGCTGGTCGTCTGTACGTTGTCTGTTTGTCTACACAAAGACCAGGACATTTAACCATGAGTGGGCGTCACCATCACCCGTGTGCCGTATGCACACGTACAAAAACAGATGACCCTGAGCTTGTGTTTCATATTTTCACATTGCTATAGATCATTGATCATATAGAATTGACTGTGTGATATTAATAATAATAATAATTAACGGTTTATTGAAAAAATTCTGCAGCCCGAAGGCTGAAAATATACATTGGACATAAATGACTTATTACATACATTGGTGGTTTAACAAAAGCCTTCATTAGAGAAAGGTAAAGGAACATACAGTGAACATACAGATTAATGTAGGTGTTGAACAGCAAACTCGTAGTGTAGTAACTCCCTCCCAGATGGTGTTAGGAGGAACTCACGTGGTGTAGTAGTTCCCTCAGATGGTGTTATGAGGGACCTTGCGTGGTGTAGTAATTCCCTCGCAGATGGTGTTATGAGGGACCTCACGTGGTGTAGTAACTCCCTCGCAGATGGTGTTATGAGGGACCTCACGTGGTGTAGTAATTACTTCACAGATGGTGTTATGAGGGGCATCACATGGTGTAGTAATTCCCTCACAGATGGTGTTATGAGGGGCCTGACGTGGTGTAGTAATTCCCTCACAGATGGTGTTATGAGGGGCCTGACGTGGTGTAGTAATTCCCTCACAGATGGTGTTATGAGGGACCACGTGGTGTAGTAATTCCCTCACAGATGGTGTTATGAGGGGCCTGACACGTGGTGTAGTAATTCCCTCACAGATGGTGTGATGAGGGACTTGACGTGGTGTAGTAATTCCCTCACATATGGTGTTATGAGGGACATGTGGTGTAGTAATTCCCTCACAGATGGTGTTATATGAGTGAGGTTTGGTCTTAGGCCTTCCTATCGTAGACGGATTAACACATCGCTGGTTGTTGTTGGGTCTCACGGGCCGTTATCACTGGGTCCTTGGGACCTCACTGTGTGATGGTTAACTTGGGTACGATTGTTACTGTTGAGTTGTTCTCACTGACTTAAGCACTGTTCACCTCTGTTTAACACTGGTTCCGTTCCTTTCCTAAATGAAATTGTAACTTCTGGCGAGAACTTGTTGATATTCCGGTGGGGAGGAGGGTTCAGGGGAGGAGGTTGGTATGGGCCAACTTAACAGTTGACCTGGCTGCTCCGAGAGGAGCGCCAGGTACGTCTTGACCCTTCGCTGTGTGTGTGTGTCAGTCAGTGTATGTGCATGTGTACAGAATAAGAACGTCAAGCGAAGACGTCAAGGTAATATCAGCTCACTGCTGGTTACCATGGAAACATGGACATGCTACCCCTCACGTGCCCCGTGCTTTTAGTTAGCTGCATTGTCAACAGATGGCGTTGATTGGAGCTCAGTGGCTCACGTTTTTTTATCAATAATGGTAGACGCTTTCCCGTCTTTCTTATATAGTCTTTGGTTACTATAAAGACCTTTTTGATTAATATATTTTATTTAAAGTTTAGATTCGTGTTGATATGACTGACTCTCTGTGACAGGCCGTGTGGTTTTGTGATAAACCTGGCGTGGAAGGTCCTGTTTTCGGTAGTATGGATAAATGGAATGGTCTGGGAATATTCTTCGATTCTTTTGACAATGATAACAAAAGAAACAACCCTTACATAATGACCATGGTCAACGACGGCACCAAGGTCTATGATCATGAACAGTAAGTACAGTGCTTATTTATAATCAGTCATTGTTGGAAGTATGGATACAGTATTTCTTGTGGCTAAAAGAAAGAAGCAATTTAATTAGCCTTTATCTCAGGTTGTTTGAAATTTGTGCTTCAATGTTTATTAAAAGAAAAAATCTAGAAATACAATTAAGTAATAGTATTTTGATTTAGTAGCTTATCACCAGTACAGTATAGGTAGAAGATAATACAGTATTATGATGGTAAGAATTTCAGTATATACACTAATAGTTACTGTATATTTTATTTAAGTATTTTAAGCATTAATCATTATTAAAAAATTTTTTTACTACTGCTACTCAGTGATGGACTGAGCCAACAACTTGGGGGTTGTCTACGAGACTTCCGAAACAAACCTTTCCCAGTGAGAGCGAAGGTTGAATATTATAAAAATACCCTAACTGTGAGTATCCTTATATCTCGGTTGGCTGATGGTGGTCACATTGTTTATGGTTAAGTGATTGTCTTTATATGATTGCAACTCTTGACAGCTGTAGTAAGTAGTCATAAATATTTCCTGAAATATGTTTAGTTGGAATGTTTGAACATTGATTTGTATGCTTATATGAAATTTGGGGTGACTACATCAAGTTTGCAGTCAATCATTCTTTCTAATTGGTGACCTGACCACAGGTAGTGTATACATCCTCTTAGAAGAGGGTTGGACTAGTGTTCTTTCTGGGAAATGAAGTGAAAAATAAGATGGTACAGTATGTGCTTGTATGGGCCAAGAGTTGTACTGGGCAGCCTCCAGTAATGACCCTCACACCACTCAGCCGTCCTTCAACTCTACCATCCCAGGCTGAGAAGTTCACTCAAATTGTCTCCCTCTCCCGTCCCTCTCTATCCGTCTCCCCCACAAAGCATTATGGTGACACAGTGCCTTCTTTAATTACTTTGATCACTTTATATACATATGCAGTATATTTACTGCTCGCTGCTGATGATGTGTCTCTGAAGTACAGTACAGTACCTGGAGAAATCTGTCAGGCTCACTTAGAACTTCTTTAAACTGTGGATTATTATTTATTCTCATGAAGATCTCATTGGTTTATGAAGACTGGTGCATCTGTCCCCTCACCCTCTCCCTCCTCCCCTCCCCCATATGCTTAATTTACTGGTCAAAATCTAGGTGTTACTTTCCTACCCAGTTGTGTAGTTGTGAATAACACCTTATCTTTATTGTTGTCTATTTACTGCAATTCTCCCTTGAGGACTGATTGATTGTGGTAATTACATCCCTGGCATCTCTCCCTTGAGGAAATCTTGATGAACTGTATATCTCCCTCCTGCTGGTGAACTATGTACTGTATTAGCCACAACTGTAACAAACTCTGAGCCTGGGTTGTGTCACTGGATGGCCTGGTGGAGTGGAGAGCATGTGCTGGAGCTGCCTTACACAGTTAAAGCCTCTGCATGTACTCGTACCCTCGTTTATCTCCGTTGTCCACCGAGGTCACGCCTTCAGCCTTGCTCGTAGGTGGTTTATAAATATTCCGACATAGTTGGATGAGCCTGCAATGGAAAGTGGAGTCTCATGTTGCATAATAATTCTTATTTTTGAATATTGGTGTTACAGCCCAATGGGTTATGAACCATTTTCCCCATAAATATCAAACTGACCACTTGTGGACTTTTAAATACCATAATATGAGAGAATTTATTTATTATATAAAATACTGTACTGTATGGTACAGTATTTGAAACTGGCTGCATGTTTATTCCTTATTTTTTTTTCATATCTACTTTTTTTCATTTTTTGTATAATGTAACTGAATGTGTTAATAATATGGAGACATACAAGGAGTTTAGGTAGGCTTTGTGGGAATAGATGTGAACTTGAGAATAGATTGAACAGAGAGAAAATTAGAAGGAAAATGCAGTCAGGAGGTTGTGTAAATTTTTGATAGAATTTTGAAGTGATACAGAGAGAGGGAGCAGTGATGAAAGTGAGACGACTAGCCAGAGACTGGGATTATGTGGATGAGTGGAGTTTATTGACTGATGGTCCAGGATCATGTGTGGAGCATGTATGTACTGACCATCCAGGTGTGTGTTTGTCTCTCCTTTTAATGATGAAATGGAAGTTTATAAGTAACAGTACAATACTCTAAAAAATAGGAACAAAGTGTTCCTAGAATGTACTGCTACTAGGTTTATTATCTTGTACAGTATTAATATATTGTATTACTGAAATGCACAGTGAACAGCATCCCCAGTAATTTGTATACCTTTTGGGGTCTTTCATTGATCGTTGTGCTGGAATAGGGTACTGTAGGCTTTATGTTGTCGAGGCTGTAAACTTTCGGGCTGTGGCTTTATTTTGACACATAACTGTACTGGACACATGCAGGTGAAGACACAGCTGCTTGAGTATGATTATACCAAGCTAGAGGAAGAAGGTGACCAATATGCATACAGTATTACGTCCAAGCCTGAGGGTACAGAACCACCACTTAGGTCAGTGGAGGGCAGCCCATCCCAGGATCCTCTCTCTACTTCATATCCTTCCGCTGACTTGACGACGTCTTCTCTGCCTCCGGGAAGTGATGATTATACAGCGACGACTTCACAGCCTCCGAGCGATGTTGATTCAACGACCATGTCCAGTTTTTTTGGTTTTGGAGGGGAAACCGCCTCGTCGACTCCATCTCCCAATGACGAGTCGACCACCACAACGGCTAACCCTGCAGTACTTGGTGATGATGACTTTACCAGAGATGTTTTGGATGCTGGCCACCTCTTTGTGGAGACTGTCCACAATGCTGCAGAAGATGAGTTGTCAGCTGGGTGGGGATGGTTGGGAAGTGACGAACCCACAGTAACCACCACACCCAAGCCAGAGAAGAAGAGACGAAGGAAGAAGCAGAGGAAGAGGAGAGGGAGGAGTAGGAAGAAGGTCCAGAGTAATATTCCGGTAGGAGGGCATGATGGAGTGTGACCCTGAGTGATGGAGTGTGACCCTAATGCCCTGTATCTGGAATGATTTAATGCCATTCTTTATCTGTGATGATGAGATTTTTTTCACCATTTCTTTAGTTCAGCTTGTGATGTTATAGTTGTCATCAAATTTTGATACTATAAAGTACTATACTACTCAGTTGTAGAGCTGAGTAAAGGGACAGTCAATAAAAAGTATCGACCACCCTGCCCTACCTAACAATATGAAACATGATGTTGAAGCCACAAATGCTGTACAGGTACCTGTGGTTACCGGCATCAGTTGATTATCATCTCTCTCTCTTTCTCTCTCTCCCTATTCCACCTACATTTGGGGTGGTCAGTACTTATTTTACCGACTGTACATAGGATTTTTTGGGTAAGTGCATCACAATGGCTATAATTATTTATAGACTCTTACGGGAACTACCCAACTCCTCTCTGTCCATGAAGGTGTTGTACAGTTCAATTAGGTTTTGGAAATCAGATATTATAACTGTTTAGCCCATTTTTTTTAGCATAGAAAATGTTTTATATATCTACATATTGTATTTAGAAAGGAAAATATTTTACTTAACATACTAAAACTGTCATAGCATACAAATGTAATCCTGTGCTGTGTTAGAGTGCTTCAGTGAATTATCTATATATTGTCTAATTTTTCATGTATGCTTTTAAATCATGGCTTTTGTTTGTTTTTTGGCTCATAAGAATGAATTATAAAGACAGGGATGGCATGTTAGTGATCTTCGTGGATGATCTGCATTACCTAGAGAATCATAATTTTTAGTCTTGGTATATTTCGTACCTGGTGTGTTTAGTGGTTGTTGCCGCTGTCTACAAGTGGCTCATATCGTGCCCCGTCAAATTTTCCAAGGCTTTCATTAATGCCAGAATAAACATTTGAATTTGTGCATCTTTGCGAGTAACGTCTCATAGTGTGTGTGTGTGTTTTTCTCCTCGGCCTCTTATATAAACTCCATATTTTGTACTGTGTGAAGTGTTGTAACAAGAGTTGGTATGATCTATAGCCAGTGTCCACATCCTGACTGAAGAACTTAATGAGTGTAATATTAATAGTCCTACTTCTCGCGGCATTTGTTACTGTCGTGTTGGATGTCTTGTGTTTCCTTAACTTTGTGGTTTTTGGTGTGTGTTGTGTGCTGATATTAAAGCACTTTTAATTTTTTTACTGACTTTATTGTATTTTATAATTTTTTGATGTAAAATCTTGAAAGGTTTTTGTTTGTCATTTTTCCGGGAATATAAAATTACAATTGGAATAATCATGTTTCAGGATTATTTTTTTATTATACTGGAACAAATACATTAGAATTAATTTGCTCTGTTAAATATTTACGTGACGTTCGGTGAGTGATTGTATTTTTGATGTCTCGAGTTTTACCGAGAATTTTTAAACTTATAGCTGATGATCCACAATGGCATGACGAACAATGAAAAGGATTACGAGATCTGTATGCGTGCCGAGAACGTGTATCTGCCGTCATCTGGCCACTTTGGAGTGTCTGCGGCAACGGGCGGGTTAGCCGATGACCATGACGTGAGTTTACTTCCTCTCTATTGTTAGATTTAACTCATTCTCTGCAGCCCTATTTTGACCAACTTTCATTCTCTCCTAACCTTTTCTTCCTTCATTCTCTCCTACTCTTTTCTTCTTCCATTCTCCTAACCTTTTCTTCCATCATTCTCTTCTACCCTTGGTCTCCCTCACACTTCAGTTCAATTTCAAGTTAACTTTTATATTGTAGCTTCATGTAGCCAAGTCAACATTAACAACATTTGGTTCATTTTTCTTGGTTGGTTTCGTCATGTGTGTATGACCAGTCCCAAGTCCTGACTTGTATAATAAGTACCGGGTATTTCCTTTCACACTGTACATATTACATGAAGGTGTTTTTTAGGAGGGGCCTAATAACTTTTTATTCTTTTATCGTAGGTCCTGAAATTCCTCGTGTCGTCGGTGCGGTCCCCAGAAGAGATGGCATCGCTGCAGACCAATCAGGAAGAGGAGGAGAAGTTCCGACAAGAGTTCCAGGAGTACCAGGAGAAGACTAAGAAGGCCCGCGATGAGTGAGTCTCTCCAACCTTGTTTGTGTCATCAACACCAAATTGATATTATGAATTGTAAAGGAAAGAAAAAACCAGTACCCATACATAATTATACAAGTACAGGTGTAGATGAGTAACTGATTTAAAGTTTTAGTGAGTTAAGATGAGCATTATTTTGTGATGGTTGTGTTGGAAAAAGCTGTTTTGGTAAGTGTGTGAAATAAGGGTTGTAGTCAGTGGTGGGTTAAGGTATAAGGAGGGAAAGACTTTTATGAAGATTTTTGGTGGATGAGGCACAAGAGGGAGAACCTCTGATGAGAGTTGAGGTGCAGAAAGTAAGGAAGTGACTTTAGTGTGAGGTGAGTGGGGATATGGTGCAGTAGGTGTATAGTAATATTAGACAGCACCAAGGTAAATTATATGATAGAGGATTATGATTTCCTGTTACCATGTTCTGCCAATGTAACCTTTATGGATATTAAGGGGTGGAATTTATATTGTACTGTATATGTACATGAATAGGTAAACCTTGGTTATTATTCTTCTACTGGCCCCTTTCAGGCTTGTACCTTATCAGTTATCAGTGCTTCGTGTTTTGTTGTAGCACTTGAGGTAGTCACGCCACAGTCAGCAGCCCACGGTGTACACCCACCTGTCAGCTTCCCACCAAATTGTTTATACTATACAAGTTGATAAGATAAAAACTACCTTGAAGTAGCTGTTCTTGGTGTGTAATGAATGTATTATGAACTTTTATAACTCCTTGTCATATTAAGTCCATAAGGAAATATCTTAGTTCTTTTTTTCCTTTGGTTATATTCACTTTGTTACTTGCAGCTATACACAACAATGTTAGTTTTTAATGAGCCTAAATTTTAAATAATAATGAACATCAATATTAAGTTGAGTCAACTGTTCTTCCTATGTGTAAACCTGTCATCATTTTTGTTGTAATTTAAAATTTATTTTGAATTATCAACAAGGCTTATACTATCCTGGATAATAAGAGCAGCCCACCGCAGCTCATGGGAATCTTCCATACTTGTAGCTCATATCCCACAGTCTCACACCTTTAGAATTGATACAGTACAGTACCTCATTTAATTTGTCTCTTTTAATTGCTCTGTAAATATCCTTTTTTTTTCCCATAAACTCGTAGCTATAATTTTCCTCAGGATATTCACCCACAAAAATTCTATAAACATTTAATTTCTTTATGCTAATTCACAAATGAAAATAAGCTGTCCTTAAGAGTAAGAGGATTGTTCTGTCAGAAGTGGATGTCATGTGTTATTTATGGTAAAACTTTGGTATTTCCATTCAGGTACATTGCACAGAACCCCGATGCTGTACAGAAAGACAAAGATGAGGAATATGAGTCTTGGGAACAGAGGGAACTGCGTCAGATATACAATGGACAGAGTCAAGTAAGTATCTCGTTTCCATTACTGTGATCAGAGAGAAGGTTGTGCGATAAGTGAGAGCTTTGTGGTAGTTTGGTGATAGTATATGGTATATCGATCAACTTGGCTGCTTGTGGACTTCGTGTTTTGAGGGACTTTTGTTGTCCTGCCTCCCATGATTAGTCTGCTGTGAGCACATTCATTTTACTTTATTAGACAGCTATAGTATGTACAGTACCTTATACTGTACTCTTATATTTAACACATGCCTTTGGTGATTGCTCTTTTCCTGCCTCTCTTATTACTTTATCAGTCCTTTGCATTTCTCGGTTCTAAAGCTCTACAGGAATAAATATTAATAAAACAAATGTTGAATTGGGCATTGGCTATCTGAGGCTGATGGATCTTTTCAACAATACAACATTCTATGGTTAATAGTATAGAAACTCACTCTCTTCTCTCTTGCTGTGCTGTAAGGTATTTTTTAGTTTATGTAAGGTACACAGCGGAGGGAGAGGGAGCACTGAAAGAAGGAGTCAGGTGGATTATAATAGTGACTAAGGAAAAACTTAATAATCTCTGAAGTATAATGTGGAGTTTGAGGTATGCAGAGCCATCACGTGTGTGTTGTTCTTTCTCCAGATCCACGAGGTCATACGGCAACTCCACATCAAGATGGATGAGATCATTGGGCGACAAGAACGTACGCTTGGCTTAGTTTCAGCAGTCCACTCAGGAATGGGTAAGTTGCAATTTACTGTTATAATGGTAAATACAGTATCTGTATATAATATAATCCTGGTTGCATATTTAGAGGCATTTTTACGTTAAACTTTGATCCTGGTTACGGCTTGCCAAATTTAATTACATTATTGTGTGAAATTTTTTATTTTCCAACTCGGTGGTGCCTTGGGCCTCCATGCACAAGATTCCCATGTAGCCAGTGTGTTTAGTTGTATCCTGTGGCATTAATATTAGTATCTGCTACATATTGATGAAAAAAAAACCACACCATACTGGCCCAATATTTTCCTCAGAGCATTCACTGTGGGTCCCAAGAATGTAAAAGGTTTATAGTCTTGTCACCATCTTGTATAAGTCACAACTTTACATCATTATATACAGTATATCATATTTGACTAACTTTTTTCTTGTCATGCTGCCAGTGTTATGTACAGTCAGGGTCAGAAATCTTGAACACTAGACAGTATTTGGCATGTCAGTACCTGAAGATCTTAGGTATTAAGGAGAGTTTTATCCTATTTTGTGGTTCAGGCATAATATGTGATGACAAGTAGTGTTATTAGTATATCCCAGTCATACCTGTATATGTATAACTCAGAAGTAGATGCCAGATATTGCTAAGTGTTCAAGACATTTGACCCTGATTGTACATCTTTTTAGAATTTTAGGTCATATATTTTGTGAATCTACTCGCACATCAGTTTTACTAATACTTTGCTGCTGTTCATAATGTTCCTCACTTCACAGATCTACATTATAACACTTAAATATTTAGTAATCACCACAATTGTAAGTGATAAGTAGTTGTCTAAACACACCTACAGTATCAGTGTTAATCACTAACTTGTGTTGGTATGTGTAATACAGTACTATATTATATTTGTGTTAGCAGGAGGCCAGGGATTGCCTGCAGGTCAGGTTCCCTCTGTAGCACCAGTGGCTGCTCTCCCAGGTGACTCCATCCGTCGCCATGAAGTTGACAGTATCCTTAACAACCAGAGAGACATTGTTCAGACAGCACGGGATATACAGTAAGTAAAGACAGTACTTGGGATATACAGCAGGTAAAGACAGTACTTAAAGCAGTCTTTGTCCTGTCAGTGTGAATGTGTCAGATGAATGTCCTCTGCCTGATGTGATCACTGCAGAATTTTTTTAATGAATGGTTGTGAATTCAGTATATTTATCTTAATTTTTGCAGTGTGTTAATATTATACACTTGGTTTACCTGAGGTAAAACACTCATATAATGCAGTTTAGAAAATACAGTTGACTTTGACAGTAATCTTCGTAGTGTTAATAATCAGCAGCTGTGGTATTTGTCTTGTGTGTTCACTCTTGTATTAATATGTCATAATTGTCTCTCATGTGTCCTCATCTGTGCTTTTTACCTGCAACAGGAAATTTGTTAACGAGATCCACCAAAAGAGTAATCAGCTTTTGAGTACCAGTCAGAAGCCACAAGGCACAGTTCAGCCTGTTGGCTATGACTTACATGTCACCCTCAATGAGATGAAGGAAGGCCTTAATATTGTCAGGGTAAGTACAACTGACCAAGAGGTTGTGTTTATTATTATTGGAAGTTATGGTAGGTAGTATTGATATATTTCACCTTCATCATGGAGTACATCAGTTAATTTTTGCCTTCATGGTTAGTTAACGGTGAGAGTTTTTCGAGATTTAGTTTAAAAATGGTGAAACTGGAAAATATCGGGTGTGTGTGTGTGTGTGTGTGTGGAATTTGTAAAAAGAAAATTTAGGACAGGGGTAACTACTACATGTATCTGATGTATGGGAATTATTTTTGGCAGCGTGACCTTGGTGCAGCCACCCAGAGAATGTCAGCAGGCCCAGGAGGAGTAGCTTGTCCCACAGTCAGCTGTGTGTCAACAGGCTTGTTTATTGCCTTCATGGTTATCCAGGTAGTTCTACTCATTGGCTATATTATGTACAGGTGAGCACCCAGTTTTATAATGGTTATCATATAATAACTTATAAATGTAGGGAGCAGCTTTTTTGGTGGTGGTGGATGGATATGTATTCGTCTTTTCTTCATTATTGTAATAAAGTTTATTGTGTATGAATGTATTTTAACATTGTATGCATATATATTTACATGTTTGCTTGAACACATGCATTTTTTACATTAACAATCTACAACTTTCTATTTTCTGTATTTATATATGAAATTAAAATGGACAGAAAAGTTGTCAAAACTTCCATCAATTAACGTTTAAATATACATTTCTTTGAAGATTTTGAAATAATTTGAATGGTTTTTGGTCTTGGAAACATTTTAACATATTTTCAGAGTCACAGGCAGTAGTAATGGATTACAACTCCAGTGGTTGATTTACCATTGGTGTTAATCTTAAAATAATAATACTTATATACAGTACAGTATTGGGTTGTGGTTCATGCCACATTGAGTATTATGGCGACACAAATTGTCTGTGCTCTTACACAGAATTGAATATTTTGTATCAGAACTTTCTTGGAAATGTTCTTGTTGTATATGAAATATGAAGATTAATATATTTTGATTAATAATAATGCCATCAATAACTCTGTTGTGTAGAAGTGGCAGTGAGGACTCAGAGGGCTGCTTAGTTCGATGGTTTTCGTCACGCCATGAGCACTTCAACTAGTTCTTTGATGATAGTAAGTTAGGTCCTAACCTAACCCCAAAACCCCTTGCCCATCTTCCTGTAATGGCTTGTAACAAGTCAAAACTCGTATAGAAGATATTGCATATAGGTATAATATTTATAGTAGGAGGAATGTAAAGAGAAGAAGTTTGGTAGCATGGCTGGTTAGTTATTTTACACTTATATTATCTTATACGTTAAGGGACAACTTCTCAAACACCACTTCGATACAACTATTTATTATTCCACTCAATGACACAGACACATTAATATCAATATTATATCGACGTTACTAGAATATCGTATTTACGTTACTGGATACAGACTCTCGAACACAAACATGAATGAATACACTTCCCACAGTAGGTAACTCACCCTAGGGATAGCTCTGACAAGACTCAGGTGTGACCTGACGGAGGCCCAGCGGGTGCTACTGGACTGTCTCCTATGGGAGGCTCTGCTTAGCTTGTGACGCCGGGGTCTGGTCGGGAAGTCTCCTTCCCAACCTGGGGGGAGGACGAGCGTGACTCTGTGAGTGAACGGAATAACGACCCTAACGGGAGAGAGATGAATCGGATGGGAGTGACGAGGGTAAAGAGTCCGTGGATGGGACTGCAGGGCCTTTATATGGGGGAGAAACAGCCGGCAATTGACCCCTGCCAATTAACACTAAACTGGTTGGATCTGGACAGCTGTGTTTGCCCGGGTGCGTGGTCATGCCTGGGTGTGTCTTGGCTAGGTGTGGTTTGGTCAAGTCATACACTAACTCAAGTAATTAGTGGACGAGGTCAGGTCCCTTGGGTCCTGACCCAAGGTGTGTCAACCTGTACTCACTGTTATATGTGTTGTAATTCTCTGGGCTGTAAGCTGTGGTCTGATAAACAATCATTACAGGCTTCAAGAATAATAAAGATGTATTAACAATAATTAATTTTAAAGATGAAGGGAAACTAGGCACTATGTTGGCTTTAGGGTAAAGTAGATGTAATGGTTACTTGTAATATTTATGGGAGAGGAAGTCAGGGTGTACCCAGAAATTTGACGGGAGGTGGGACGAACTTTGAACTGAAGTATTGTTGAAATACGAGATAATTAATATTTTTCTGTACATTCATGGAGAGCTTACCGTTCAGTTATTGATGTTGTTATTTTTATTCATTAAAAATGGTTTATTTTGAATAATTTATTAGTGCAAGATGGGGGCCCCCTTGGTATGCCTGTGATAAAATCTATCTTGTGACTTCATCTGCTGAAACTCAAGGCTATTTGGTCAGGTGTTTTCGGGACCACTTAAAGGCTTTTTTCTGGACAGTGAGAACTAACGTGCTTAAATGGTAAAGTTAGTCTACTGTATATTCAATTTCCTGAAAAAAGGATATTGGTAGAGTTAGAGATATGCACACAGGTAGAATCTCGAGTGCAATGCCAAGCTACACTGGCTCCCTGGTACTGTATGTATACTGTAGTCTAGGTATCCAGGGTACTCTATCTGTACTACCCCTAACAGTCCATCTCTCATAGATCTGGGACCCATTTCCACATAGGGAAGATGGCCGCTACTCTCACGGTGATAATTGTTTTAACCTAGTGTGCTGTGATATTACCGTGTGTGTGCGCGCCTTGGTTTTCCCATATGTGTGCATGCACGCCTTGGTCTTAACTTGTATGTGTGCGCCGTTGTCTTACCTTGTGTGTGTGTACCTTGGATCTTAACCTCTTGTCGCACACCATCAGAATCATAAGCAACCTTCCCTTGCTACATTTATCTGCTTGGTTTGTATCATGCAACTAATGGTGTTGACCTATCTATGTGCGTTTGTGTTTGTTTGTGTCAAGTTATATTTCTGTTTTCATCATTCATATATCAAACTACTACATGCATTTTTGTTCATCACCACCTTAATAGATCAAACTGCACTCATGACTTGCTCTTAGTAAAAAATAAACCATAGTATTTCACAGCAGTTGTTGTCACTGAGGAACAATTATTTTTGTTTGTTTTATATTTATATATATATTTTTTTGCTAAGAGTTGAATAATGCTTTAGTACTGTACTGTAGTTTATTTTTCTTCTGTTATCTTTATTACCTGGAGAGATAACTGTAATGAGAAAAGAGGGTGATAGGTGTTGGCAGGTCCCTGAAGTGTTTGACCTGTGTAGGATGGTACAGGCGACATGTTACAGGTAAGAGAAAGCCATTATGCATTGTTATTTTTACTGTACTTTTAAATTTTGAAGTTCATGTAACCCTTTGATATACAGGTTGACAATCCCTTATCCGAAATCCTTGGGGCCAGAGGAATTTCGGGTTTCGGAATTTTTCGGTTTTCAGAGTGGTTAGTTTTTTTTTTTTTTTTTTTTTAATGTGTATTAGCCCACCCGGACATAGATCACTGACCCACGTCAGGGCCTGGGGGGCTTAAATATTATAAAAATTATAATAATAATAATAACAACAACTCATAGGTCTAGGTCGTGTTTCTCACTTTTGATCTTTTTTTCATTCTTGTATTTCTTTATTATTATTATTATTATTATTATTATTATTTTATTATTATTAAAGTACTCCTATATTATTGTTATTTTAATTAATTTTATTATTATATATTATTATTATTAATGTTATCATATTATTTTATTTTGGTGTATTTTTATTAAAATTTTTATTCACTATGAATAATTATTATTATAATTATTATTATTATTACATTTTCGCCCCCCAGGCCCTGATGTGGGTCAGTGATCTATGTGATCTATTAAACTTTTAAAATTATTGAATAGTATAAACTTCTTGATATTTACTAAAATAGTAAGGAATTTAAGCCCTAGAACCGATTAATGTATTGGCGGACTGATACTAAAGCTGGTTGCCCGGTCAGTGCAAGCGAAAACATGTTGAGGTCTGTTCGTAAGAAATTCGTTAACCGAATTGAAGATCCTTATGGAAGGCAGTTCGTTAACCGAAATTTCGTGAACCGAGGCGTTCGTTAAACGAGGGGTCACTGTGTGTATATATATATATATATATATATATATATATATATATATATATATATATATATATATATATATATATATATATATATATATATATTTCATGTAAATCCTGAAAGCGTGGATAAGATAAATCTTGATAAAATCACGGAAAATGGAAACAAGCTAAGGTACTCGTTGTTTCCATTTTCGATATATATATATATATATATATATATATATATATATATATATATATATATATATATATATATATATATATATATATATATATATATATATATAAATTTTTTTCCTCTTGCAGAGATAATAAAGAAGCCCAAGCCAAGAAGTTCTACTGAGCCAAGTTGTTTAAAATGGCAGACTTTGAGATCTCAGGAGTTAAAGAGACTTCTTCTGAAATATTTTTTGAAAATATTGCTTTTATAGTGTCCAGTTGAAAATTTTAATGGTGTCTTTTAAGCATTTATTTTTTTAATAGAGGTGATGTAAGTTTTCTTTATGGCAAGATGGCGATTCATCAGAACCATAAGAAATAAAATAGAAGAGATACTTGTGATCTGACTTGTAGCCATTGTTGAATTTGTGCAAAATGTCTTCCTGAAATAAGTCCTTTTTAGTTTACTTCTTTGAGATACTTGTATACAGTAAGTGCACCTGTCATGCAGCGTGGATCATACTCAGCCTCTAAAAAGCAACTAGATCAGGATCATTACATGATAGCTTCACTTGCACCTAAAATAATAAAATAACAAAAACATGAAGACCAGAGTTAGTTATACTTACAGATTTACCAGATATGATTAACTCCCCTCCTCATAATAGCCCCTGTAGCCCATCCCTCATCATTGAGAGGTGCATGTGAGTGATTGGTACTGAAACTACTGTACTTCACATTAACCTGCTGTATTTTGCTTTTGTTAGAACTGGAGCTTGTTTATATCTGATTAGTGTGTAAGATTTATAATGTGAATTCCAGTTGTAGATAATTTTGTTTGAGAATGTCACAATGACTTAACCAGCAATTCAGTTTATTTAATAATGGGGTTTCACCTTGAAAAGGAAATATTGTTATTTGCTGGAATATACTAATTGGGTCATGTACCTAAAAGTGAAGGCAAGACTCATGCTACCAGTATTATCATTACCCATTGCTTCCAGTTATGAAAACAAAAGTCAGCCATAAAGTATAATTATTGGGTTTGTTGCATATCAGTGATTGTTGAGTCTCACTATGTGAGGCAATCACAAATTTTCTTAAAAAGTCTCGACCTTGTGGCTTTCTGTTCATTATTCCATTTCCTTAAGTTAATCTTCATGTCTCCTAGAGTTACTCCTCCTCCTCTTGTGCTCACCTTTGGATTAAGGTAGTATAATAATTAATAAAATTTAGACTAGAAGTGATAAATTTAGGACCTGGTGTTAACAGTTGATAACAAATGGAGATGTTGACTGAGAATTGAGCTTATGGTCCCTGACCCTTACTTTACTCTCTTGTGTTTTCTAGAATTGATGGGCATGTTTGCTTGACTATTAACAGTACAATATGTTGTGTAAAGCTTATATTTCCTGTTTTACTTACTGTCCCCATAGACTTTACAGGGTTTGGTTGAGGTTGAGTCGTGTTTTTTTTTTCCTATTGTGATAATTTTTACTGGAGGATTATGGAGATAGGGTTTTTACTTACAATAAACACTGATAGGATAGTTTTTATATGCTTTAACCATGAAATTGGTTTACTAATGAGGAAATAGCAACATTTTGCAGTCTAACCTGAGTTATGTCTCTGAAGGTGTCTTTCAGAGACCGTTATGTTATGCTAACTTACGCACAAAGCCTACTCAAGCCTGGCACACATGCCTTATGAAGTGTGTCAATTGAATTTTTTTATGCCTTTATTAAAGGTATACAGTATATCTAATTGTAGCATGAAATAGGCTGTTGTAAGAACATCATTGCTTTTATTTTTTATTTTATATATTCAGTGGTGGATTATCATTGTATTTTGTTAAGATTTAATAAATTATTAAAGTTTTTCTATACACAGTTGTTTTATTTTTTTTCCAATAACCAATTGAATAAAATGGGGATGGTGTGAACTGTTGTGTTTGTGTCTAGACATTTTACGTAAGTGCAGTACTACAGGTATCCCTTGTTGTCCAAATGTTCGCAATACGAAAATTCTCTTGGCTGAAAAATTTATTCTCACTCATTTTTACAATACCAAAGTGATCCATATTTTTCTGAATGATGGTCTGATAGAAAATCCATATCAGCCCATCCCTCCTCACCCCTGAGGCAAGCCCTGACCACCCTCAAATGAGGTAATGTACCAACTGCACAGTACTGTATGCTGTACATCATTTTCTTATGTTTAGCAATTACTGTACTGTACTATGTACTGTACTGTATCTATCAATCAACATTTATGCTGAGCACTAAGAGAAAAAAACAACTTTTGAGGTGAAGGGCTTGTCATCATTCCAACTCCTCATGTTTAGATTAGAATTAAGTTAAAATGTGAGCAACTAAAACCTTATTATTTTTTCAGGTTAATAGCACGGATACATTCTACATATCAGAACTGTTTAAAGCAACAACAACATATTACCAATAATGGAAGTTAAAGACATACAGTACAGTATAATTTAAACCTTTGATTGCTATATACGCTCTCTCCAAAAAGTATCTAGAAATGAGTCCGATGAATTTCAAAATGAACACCGACTCCTGTTGTTACCTTCCTCTGTACTGTACGTCATGCCTTAAAAGCCAAAACATTTTCACCAACACGGTCTGATTTTTTAACTGGCTGAACCTTACTACTGAGCAAGACCTATATAAAGCATAACATTTTCACTATACACAAAAGCAACATTTATCTATATATAGTCTAAAAAATCTATTTTTTTATAACCTCTTTATAACATAAGTAAATTTATCTTATAAAATAACATCAATGATAGCTATATCAAAGTACAAGATCAACACTTTCTATAAAACAAAATCTTTATATTAACTTATTCTCTGATGATAGGTAACTCATTCATATCTTGTAGTATAAACTGTGAATAACATAAACAGTACTTTTAAAAGAATTCATTAAACTTGTTAGAACAATTATTATTTTTTAACAGGTTCCAATAAGGTTACTGTACCTTAAATTATATATATCAAACTCGACAAATATAATAACATTCAAAGTACAGTTTTCCTTCCCCAAGTCAATTAAGTTCACGCACTGAAGCATTCATATAGTACAGTATATCTGGCATTTCAAATCCATTATTATTATTAGCCTTTGAAGATTGTGGGTGTGTGTACGGAAGTTTGTTGGTATGGTTATGGAAGATTGTGGGTGTGGAAAGGCTATTGATATACAGGTAATTGACAGGATTTTCAGTGGGATCAGTGAATGGTGGTGGTGGTGGGTGTCAGGAGTAGGGGGTGGGCAGTGGGGAGGGTAATGGTGAGGGTGTGGGTGGAAGGGTCCCACGTAGCCACTCCCTTTTGCTGGTGTACAGGGCGGGGGAGGTGCAGGTGGAGGTAGTGGGTGGGAGATGCCAGTCGTAGATCAGTAGGTGTCACTTCGAGGGTCACTTCCATGAGGTGAGCCCCTGGCAGCACCACCCTCACCACCAGGTCCTCCTCCCCCGCACCACCCATGACCATACTGCTTACCTGTGGCACAATATATTAATCATTCCGGGTACATGATGTGAGGTAGGGGTCATCTTTATTTCTCCTGTGTATACATTGGTTACAGAACCTAATGAGAGACAAGAAGATTCTCCTCCCCAGTTTATTTCACCATAAGATTAACCAACTTAACATTACCCAGGGGTTAAGTTAGGTTTAGTTATGTTATAATAGGTTAAATAAGGTTTGGATAGGCTAGTTATTCTTTAGGTGAAGTTTGCGGAGGGGGAAGAATCTTCGGGTGATCCCAAATGACATGTAAGTTGCCTAACCTCATTAGCATATTTGTGATTTTGAGTCAGCCTCAGAGATTAAAATATATAATATTGTATTACTTAACTGACTCATAAACATTTTACAGAGACTATACATTTAATACAAACATAGTTTTGTGCCACACTCACACAAGTGCAATATATGTGTAAATATACATACACATGAGTGGCTAGGACACACACGTACATACCGGAAGGTACACATGGGCGGCTGACACACGGTGCTTGTAAGTGACATCATACTCAGGCTGGGGTCGAGGGTCACTGACTTCCTCACCCTGACTTGACCTCACCTCCTCCACCTCCCAGATGTCACCTGGTGGAGCATGCTGGGTCAGGGCCTACACAGAATATTGCTTTTAACACAATACAAGATATATAATTTAGGTAAGGTTAGGTTCACATTAGGATGGTCAATCCTAATGTGAATCCCACATAACAAGAATGAATAATGATCACCACTAACCCAGTAAGTCACTATTGGCAGGGTTGACCTTGGTTGACAGCCTGGTGACCTCTGGTGGTAAATTGGTGACCTTGGCTGGTGCCTTAGTGAGGTAAGAGCCAGTGACCAGATCAGCTGGAGTCACTCCTGTTGGTACATCAGATCAAGGACTAAAAAAAACTCTTATCCTTGTATGAGATTACACCTGTTTGACCTTGTCTTATTAAGTACAGTACTACTAAAAGTAGCAAGAAACACATTTTTTAAATTTTCTAATAATTTTTATCACTTATTTGTGTAGTTTATGTAATGTGTCTTAAATAATAATACTAATTATTATTATTATTATTATTATTATCATCAGATATTACGCACCTGAGACGGAGGTATGTGTGACGTCATCATCTTCGTCCTCAGGGTCGTGAGGAGATTTGAGGAAGGAGGCGATAGCTCTCACCTCCACACTGCCTATATCACTCATCTCTCACTCCTTTTCAACAGTGGATATCAACATTCCTATTTGTAACTACAAGGCTAACTGATTCACTGTGGTCATTTCATTAGACGACAGGTATTAATTGAGTGAACAAGGGCATCTGATTGCTTGATTCGTTAATCAGTAAGGGACAAAATATAGTCAAAACTTGTCTCATAATGGTTAGTGAATAAGTCAATCCGACATCATTGTTCCACCCATGAATACTTGTATTTTTATTTGACACAGCGAACCAGTTTTTCATCTCGCCCTAAATTATTTACTATCAATCACAGTTGTCTATAGGTATATCTTGTTTAAGTATTATTGCATTTACACACCGTTCATTCCTACCACCAATCTATTATCATATTGGAATAAGACGTCTAAATATAAGATAATTTTCATCTATTACATTACCGGCGGAAATGTATAATAACGGAGATAGCTTTTCCCCCAAAAATTCTATTTTCTTCCATTAACCTCCTGCCATTATCGTCTGCCTCTCCCCCAACACTGCGTGTCTCTTGCGTCTCCTTCATAAATCATCATGCGTTCCCGTACACGTAACTCGGCCAATCAAAAGCGATTTTGCTTTTGGAACCAATTACCTGTAAAATGATTTTGGGTTTAATTCGGAGTATATTTGGCCCAATCAAATTAGAGTTTTATTTTGGGTCTCTCATATTTTGAAATTCAAGTTCAGTTCTGACCATGGAAGTCTGCGATGGGTGTCACTTAAAGTATATGGAGCTGATTGCTAGTTTTTGGAAAAAAAACGTAGAAACTATAGCATTTTTTCGATCGCATGGTGTTCTTCAGTAAAGTGTACTAAGAGCAAGACTGAATGTAAATATTGCAAAGACCAACATATGTGGCGCTGGGTAAGAATCCCAGAATGCAACGACGAGCAAGAACCAGGCCAATAAGGTAAGAAATAGGTGATTCCATCATATGGTGAGAGTTAGTTAAGTTAGGTTTGATTTTTGTTTTTCTAGTGTTTTTTTTGTGTGTATTTTTTAGTTGCTTAGCCACTTTTTTTTTTTTGGAAAACGTCAAACAAAAAAAAAATCGCTAAAAAAAACCCGGCTAATTTCCGCCAAAAATGAAGGTCATATTCGGTCTAAACACACACAAATACACCAGAAAAATATATTTTTTACTTGCTAAAAGCGAACGGTGTGACAATGCAAATTTACCCTTGTTTACCCTACGTACTAAAGAAATAAAACCATTTCGCCAATTATACATAATATATGAAACAAAAAGAAGATAATTATACAGTTCTCCTCATGACGGTGTGATGCAGGCACGTGTGAGTGTTGCGTCATTACCTGAAGATCCTGTTTTGTAAATGCCTGGATGAACGAAAGGTCCCCAGTGAATGGAAAGTGGCTTATGTGAGTCCTATCTTCAAGAAGGGCGATCGGCACTCCACGAACAACTACAGACCGGTGAGCCTCACCAGCATAATATGTAAAGTACTTGAGAGTATTATCAGAGATGCCGCAATGGAACATCTAATACGAAACAATCTTGTAAAGGATTGCCAACACGGTTTCATGCCGGGGTGCTCCTGCTTAACACAATTGCTCAAGGTATTGGATATTTGGACCCATATTCTGGAACGGGGTGGTAATATCGACAATATTTACCTAGATTTTGCCAAGGCTTTCGACAGTGTATCCCACGAAAGGCTGAAAATCAAACTGGAAGGGTATGGAATTTGGGGAAATGTCCTAGCATGGATAGAAGACTTTCTACAAGACCGCAAGCAGTGTGTGGTGATTAAAGGCACCAAATCATCATCTGTACCTGTCACGAGTGGGGTACCACAGGGCAGTGTATTGGGTCCGCTGTTGTTTGTTTGCTTCATAAATGACATGCCTGACGTACACTCCTCCATACAAATATTTGCCGATGACGCTAAGTTATTTCGGGAAATTAAGAACCAAGCGGACTGTGAAGATCTGCAGAAGGACCTCTGTGGGCTCCAAGAATAGTCGAAGAAATGGCTGCTGAGATTCAATGTCACGAAGTGTAAGAGGATGCACCTGGGGCGTACCAACGGTAAGGAGGCATATCATATGTTCCAACGGGAAGAAGAAACTGTACTAGTTGAGACACTGCAAGAAGGTACCTAGGTGTGTATGTTGACAATGAGCTGAAGTTCTCGGGCCATTGCGAGAAGAAGGTAAACCAGGCAAATAAATAATTGGGTTTTATAAGAAGGTCGTTCAAATATCTAGACGGTACGTCCCTCGTAACGATCTTCAAGAGTGAAGTGCTTCCCCATCTGGAGTACTGTCACCCCGTCTGGTCCCCGAGATATGGTAAGGACTGTCAGTTGATTGAAAATGTTCAAAGGAGGGCCACCAGACTGGTGCCTGCACTTCGGCGCCTCAGCTACCCTGAGAGATTGGAGCGCCTGAACTTGCCTAGCTTATATTACAGACGGGCAAGGGGTGACCTAGTTGAGGTGTATAAGCATCTCAGGGGGCACTACTCGGTCGAGTGTCCTTACTTGGAGCTGGCTGACGCTCGCCCCACAAGGGGTCACAGCTCAAGATTGAAGAAGCTGCAAGTCCAGAAAACTGTGAGGGCAAACTTTTTCGGAGTGAGGGTTGTAAACTCTTGGAACAGTCTACCAGAGAGTGTTGTGACGGCACCGAGTGCGAGCTCTTTCAAGACAAGACTTGACCAACACTGGAGCGGATTCAGGTACATTCAGGAGCCGGTGCATGCCCAGTATTTGCCAACAGTGCGTGACAGAGACGTGACCGATCGCCCGGGCGGCTAACAAGCCGATCAGTGACATAGAGGATAAAAGTAAAGTAAAAGTGGAGTCAGAAAGCACTGTGTCATTTCCTTTTTGACTTGATAGTGTAGTGGATTCCTCCCCTGCCTGGCGGATCCCGCTCCAGCCGGCGACCCACAAGCTGGTCCTCCTCTGAGCACCCTCACCAACCAGCTCTCTCTACATCACGCTTGTAACCATGCTGCCTTCCCAGCACCAAGCTGCATTGTACATCCAATACAATATGTATACAGAGAGCACATTGTGAGTTTCCTTTCTCCATCCCATCCTGAGTGTGAACCAACATCTCGTACCCCACAATAGCTTTAGGATTCATGTTTCTTGGTAATATTTTTTTTATACATCATACTGGAGTTTATTTTGTCTGTGGTGACTCTGGCTACACTCGCTTCTTCAAAAATATAAAATTTTAGCCAAGAGAAGAATGCTTTACTCACCTATATACCGTTCCCAAATTATACTCATTTTTTCTTCATTTTGTAAACTGTTTAGTTGATTTGAAATATTAGGACGAAGTTACCTCACACACTACTCTTTTAGGGGTCGGGGCTGGAGAGTAGAGAAGGAAAATGATAACAATAGGAAAATGCTACGTTGATATCTGAAGTTCACCCACCGCGTCCCCGTTACCATGACAACGGCTGACAACCTCCAGGGATCATTATTATTATATAATATGGATCTGGGTTTCGGATGAACATTTACTTTTCTGAAAAAAATTATATCATTTAAGTTATCATAAAGTAGTAATATTTGCTAACTAGGACTTATTTACGTACTGAGACAAAGCATTTAAACATGTAGCTTACAGCAATCGATTGCAAGTTTTCCCGCGCCTTTTTGCAACCAATGAACTGAGTGTTGCATCAACAAATTATAAATTTATCGACTTATCAACCCAACTTGAAATTTATGTTCTATAGCTTAATTTTACACTTCCACAAAGGTACTCAGCATTATAATAGGTAACATGTTTTCTATTCACATTATTGCATAAGATAACGTGGAGGCATGAAGGATATTGTTAGGAAAATGCCACGAACCATGTCGTTGACGAAAATAGCATTAGACATGAAGATTAGGGGCATGATCAGAGTTTAATTTGGACACCTTGGGTACATGTATTTTTCTAGTTAGCGGAGACTCATAAGGAAGGATCTCAAAGTATAAACTTTAAGGGACTTATTTTATAGTGGGTGGGGATTAGGGGATGTAACACAAACTTCTTGGCCAATTAAACGTATACTGTATAGACATTTAATAAACAGATACATCGGAAACTAAATAATTAAACCTATCCAAAATTAATATTTTTTTTGGTAAATTCGGGAATAATATAATGTTGTTCGTGGTAATATGCTAACAGCGGCCCTCAGGTGTCAGTGGCACACAACACAGCCAGGAAGACCATGGCGGACACGGGCGACGAGAAGGTCTCCAAAAAGTAAGTTTTATGACATAACTCTCACGTAGTTCCTCACATACCATTATCGAGAAGCAAATATAAGATGATTATAATAAAGGGATGTTAATAGATCATTGTTTTGTAGTGTAGATCATGTTGAAATATGAGGTCGTCTGTGGTGTCGGTACATGTGGTTGCAAAGAGGAAGTTCATTGTCTTGTAATAATATATTTTGTACTGCTTGTATCCCTATACAGTACTGTGTGGTTCATGGTGTAGTAGTATAGTAAAAAAAGCTGTAATCTCTTTGTTACGGGTTATATTAGTATACATAATAGGTGAATGAACATGGGAAGGAGTGGCGGCAGTGGTTCGCGCGGTTTTGGAATTTGCTCAGTTCGGGAATCCAGCTGGGGTGTATCTTGATGGGTTTACGGTAATTATGGACCGTATATTGGCCAGGATGATTATTTATGGCATTACCTTACACGGAAAAAGAATTAGTGTTGTAGATTATGCACAGAAAGGAACCTAATCTGACCTGACCTAACCCAAATTTAACCTGACCTAACCAAAACTTAACCTGCCCTAAACATAACCTAGTCTAATCTAACCTAACCAAACTTGGGTAAATTTATAGTAGTTCACACAAGTCTGTTAGAAAGTCAAGACTTTTCTAGTGTATTTTTTTATTGTTTCTAACTTTGATTTCCGTCGGAAATTGCCTGTTTTTTAGTTATCGCCCCCCTTATACCCCCAACAAGATAAGGGAACCTGTTGGGAACCGGGGTTTGGGTGGGGGAGAGAAACAAGCATTTTCCAACAAAAATCATGGCCAAGTGAATACAAAATACATCAAAAAAGCACTAGAAAAACATATAAACCTAACCTTTTTGGGGGGTGACCTAACCTGGCCTATCCTAACCTAACTCACTGTGTTTTTCTGTAACCAGACTCTCACCATATGAGAGAATCACTGTTATTTCTTACCTTTTTCCGAATTGGAATCACAAATTCGAGTAGGCTTGGGAGGTGGAGAACTCCATGAGATCTAAAAATGCTATTGCTTGTTCGTTTTTTCCCCCTAAATGCGCAATTAACTCCATATAATTGAAGTGACACCCATCGCAGACTTCCATGGTCGGAAATTAATTTGAATTTCGAAGCATGAGAGACCCAAAATCACAATCGAATCTGATTGGGCAAAAAAATACAGCGAATTCTAAAAGCAGAAACCACACTTCATTTTAATTGGTGGCAAAAATATAACGCTTGTGATTGGCTGCTTGACGTGTACGAGAATGAAGGCGCATGATGATTTATGAAGGCAACACGCTGAGTGGGAGGTTGGGTAGGCGATAATGGCTGAAGATTAATGGAATTAATTAGAGAAAGATTTGGCATGCGCTATCTCTGTTATTATACGTTTCCAACAGTAATGTAATAGAAAAAAATTATCTTAAAATTAGATGTCTTTTTCGAGTGTGATGAAAGATTTGGGGTAGGAATGTTGTGTGAACTATATTATAAAAATACCCAAACTTGTTCAACATACAATACACAGTACCAGTAATAAATTCTACAAATTTACAAAATACCTATCGCTTACAATATCATTAATCATTTTCTTCAGCAATTAACTGGCCAGATTTTTTAGGCAGTGGATATTATGCCGTGACCAGCTAAGTTCCTACTAATGCTATTTTACCATGAGTGTTCTGATTGGCTAATCGTTCACTACCGGCAAACAACGCAAGAACTATATTTGACTGTGACTGGGGGTATTTGACATTTATTTCTTTGAGAGTCAATCGCTGTGTAGTTGTAAACATAACTAACCATAATTCAGCAAAGAAACCTACCTAACCTTACCTAACAAACCAAGCAAAGAAACCTACCTAACCTTACCTAACTTCGTAGCTGGGGAGCGGACCCCCCTGTCATATAAAACAGAAAGTACTTTGCCATCGGCACACTCAAGGTAAAATAGTGTTAGTAGGAACTTAACCGGTCACTGCAAAATATCCTCTATAGTTTTAAGGAAACCGGTACACTAATAATAATACAGTGTGTTATTGTATTTTGCATCTTGTACGCTGTAACAAGGTACAGTAGTATACAGTATAGTCTGCATTTACGCGGTCAATTGAACCTGTGGAGGTCCGCGTAAAACGAGAAACACGTAAACGAAATAACAGAACATGTGGGATTAATTGAAATAGAGACTGGGCCGCCCCCAAACTACACTTTTTCCGACACAATACGTACGTTGTTCTAAAAATAACATCTTAATTTTACGATGGTATGCACACACAATTAATATTTAAGAGAAATATCAATAATATTAGGTTTTTTAACACTTACGTAAGTAGAAGAGATGGCTGGGCACACAGGGATGGGGGGTTGGTTCCGAGGCAGAGGGCAGATTATTGGCCCTCGCCTGTATCACTTGTATCAATTGTATCACTATCCACCACAGAGGCTTGCAGGGCTTCTTTGTCAAACCCCCTCAAAGTCCATATAAGTCCATATCCTCACTATCACTGACTTGGGCCGGCTGTGGTGGGTGACGGGTGAAGAACTCGGTAATGTTTTGATGACTGGGCGACCTTGTGCGCACCCTGCCAGCGCAAATGACCAAATTTACCGCGTAATTAAAGCATTTACATTCTGGCAAGGCACCGCGTAAATGACCAAACGCGTAAACAAAATCCGCGTAAATGCAGACTATACTGTAGTTCATTTGTTGTATCAGTTTTCAGTGCAAATTTGTTAGAGGGAAAAATGTAGTTTTTCTCATAACTTCAGCTTGTAGGTGTATAATTTGTCATTTGTAATTTCATCTAATTACACATTTAGCGGAATGTAGTCTGTCACCTGCCCATATGGACAGTACTGTAGCTCCACCATATCTTTAAGTACAGTATTCTTCTTGGGTGGGTGGACAATTCATCACTGATCTATTGATTACTGTGTTATATTGACTAAATTTTGATAATTATACAGTACAGTGGTCCCTCGGTTAACGAGCACAATCTGTTCTAGAAGGTTGGTCGTTAACCGAAACCATCGTTTCAATGGGTTTTTGGGTAATAGGTTCCAGCTCACCGAAAATTGCCTAAATTCAACAAAAAAGGTAGAAAAGTACATTTACTTTGAGTTGTGTATGTAGAAGGCTCCTGGATGATGATGATGATGATGGGAATAAGAATGGGGGTGGAGGAGAAGGGAGAAGAGAAGGCATTGGGGTGGAAGAGAAGTCACCCCATGGCACCATTTCACCCATAAAATTTTAGCTCTCTTGGTGTAATTCAAGATTATTTTCTTTAAATCAACACTGCACTGCATTATATATTGTCAATATGTAAAATAAATTTCAAAATGACCAATAATTTGCTTGCAAACACAGAAAAAAGCGTTTAGTTGAAGAGTCTCGAGCAAGATGTTACCTCCACTGAAAAGACACAAAGACTGACGCCTGTATGGTGTGTTGGCAGGCTGGATGGCGCGCATAAAACTAGTGACCTTACCTTCAATAATGTTCAGTAATTGTTAAAATGACAAAAAAATTTAGCATTAAACTTTTAAAATTATTGAATAGTATAAACTTCTTGATATTTACTAAAATGGTAAGGAATTTAAGGCCTAGAACCGATTACTGTATTGGCGGACTAATACTACAGCTGGTGGACCGCCAAATGCAAGCGAAAACATGTTCAGGTTGGCTTGTAAGAAACTCGTTAATCGAGGGATTGCTTGTTAACCGAAGTTAAGAATCTTATGGAAGGTAACTCGTTAACTGAAATCTCGTTAACTGAGGGACCACTGTATCTTTATTTTGGGGGTGATGAAGCCATGGTTAAGTTAGGTTAAGTTTATACACCTATACTTAACTGGTGATAAATCCTCCTAGAACCCTCTTCCTGACCTTGTATGATAATACTTGCAAAAATTTACTACAGTATTCTCAACATATGCTGGTACAGTACAGGCATCCCCTGGATTATGGAAATTCGCTCTTACGGATTTTGTAAATTATGACCAATAAATTTGGGATCCGGACAAAAAATTCGCCCTTACGGAAGTTGGGAAATTATTATTATTATTTTTTTTTTTCAATACTATTAGGGAAAAAAACCGGAAATTATAAAATTTATTTTGTGTGGATTTCTTGGCGGTTGGTACAATACTGTATAGGGTGAGGCAGGGGCCAGTAGTGCCCCTCCATCTTCCACTCAGTAATTCTGATTGCACCACCTCACCTAATGCAGCACTCATCATCGTTTGTGGTAAGTTAAATTCAAGTGTTTTGTATACAGTATTTATTATCATATATAAATTATTCAATGTATGTGTTAAAAAATATTTTAATTCATAAATGTGCTTGTATTACGTCTTTTGCCGAAAATATTCCCTTGGGAACACATCTCCAATTATATAATGGAAGTCAATGGGAAAATTAGTTTCACGTTGCGGACAAATTTTCAAGGACACATACCTTCCGTAACCCTGGGGATGCCTGTAGTATATAATTGCCATCAGTTGTAACTTTAACCAGTACCAGACATTCCAGGTGAGCACCTGGTATTAGCAACAATGAGGAAGGAGTTGTTGGAGTTTGTGAGGAGGGCGGTGGTCCAAGGAGCACTTGGAGCCCCATGGGCCAGGAGTCAGTGTATGGCCAACGTCTCCCCGAGCAACAACAACCTCTTATTCTCTACCAGTAGGTGGGTGAAACATTAAAAGCAGCATATTCTAAATATAATTATTTGTATATAGACATTTGATACACCAGCTCAAACCAGGACAAAGAGGAGGCATTAAATGAGTTATTTTCCCCAGAGTTTACAAGAGAGGATGCCTGTAACTTACAGTACCTATTTATAATGAAAAGTAGTTGGAGTACAGCAATGGGGTATAAAGTCCTCAGGAGAGTATTAGAACAAAATTATCTAAACTAAAGGTTGATAAAGGCCGTGGCCATGATAGCATACATCCCAGAGTGTTTAAGAGAGTTAGAGAAGAAACTTGATCCCTTACAATCATGACACTAGTAAGGAAGAGAAATTAACACATATGAGTCTAGTGTTCAGTAAGAGTAGAGTAGAGATGTGAGTACTTTGATGTTAATGTCCCATCAGCAGTTAGGAGAGGCTGGATGATGATAAAACTTGTAAAAAAATTCACTTCCACAAAGTTTGATTGTGCTGCTTGAGATGTTTCCCCCACACTCTCTACTAGTGACTGGTGATGTTATACCTTGTTTGTCATGTGAATTACTGTACAGTACCTAGGCTTCTTGCTCTAGACATCAGAGTGATGTTGCTTTATGCAGCATTTACTTGTGATGTTGCTTTATGCAGCATTTACTTTTATTATGACAGGTTGTGAATACATTTGGTTTATCAGACTTCAAAAATTAACTGGCCATTGAGCCCTTTTTTGTGTGTGTGTGGCTTTATAAACTCAGTTTTATTTATGTTTTTACATTTTAATGAAGGCAATTAGAACATTGATTTAAGTTGGTACTGAAAATAGAGTACAGACCCTAAAATCCACATCTTACAAACATAAATTCTTGAAAACTGGACATTTTCTTTGGTGGGATCACCCATCGGTTACCTTAGGCCTGCTAGTAAACAATGTCAAAAGTTTTGGTTCAACACACTCACACAAACTCATTTGGACATTAGATTTACTGTAATCACAAAATATAAAAAAATATCATCACAGTACTTTGCATGTACAGTAGCGAATTTATAAATAAGTATTGTGTCGTTGAATAGATAGTCCAATACTGTACAGTACCTTGAGCATCATTATTTACTGGTATGTTTACAGTGTTGTATTCTAAATTTCTTTAATTACTTCAAAGGTCATTAATTAATGCTAATTACAGGTACTCGAATTTTTAAATCGTGAACCCAGATCTTTAATCAGCATGTAAAATAGTACCTTTGTATGAAATTTGAACAAAATCCATTTTTAGACCCCAAGTGCTGAAACACAAGGTTGACTCTTGAAATACTCTACAGTATTTGAAAGTACAGTTGCTCCCCGACTTACAACGGGGTTAAGGACCCAAATCCAGGTCGTAAGTCGAAAATGCTTAAATAATGCATAGAAAATCTAAAATGGGTGTCTCTTTTTCCAAATAAGCACCACAAAACTCTCACTTTTAAGCTAGCCAGCCATTTTAAAGTGAATTACAAACGAAAATTTTGTCACTACACAGCGCAATCACTGACGTTGGGACTCGAAAATACGTAATTTGACAAAATTTTGGTACGACTGAGGCGGTCGTATGTCTGGGTGGTTGTAAGCCAAGTAGGTTGTAAGTCGGGGAGTAGCTGTACTGGACTAATATTGGTTAAATGAAAACAAAATAATTGAGGTCCGTTGTTAGATGCAGGATACTCTCATATCTCAGTGTCAGCTCACTATGATAGCATGGTGCTAACCTTGAATAAAGGTACTTGAACTTACCATTATGTCACTTCTATGTTTTTATTTATTTGTGTACACATTCATAAATCATTATTCTGTGTTACATCACTTTTAAAATTAAATTAAACTTCTCAGTTTTCTTGCTGTGTTGCATTTGTTTGTGTATTTTTTGTCTATTTGGTCCCTTTCTGGTTTCACTTTACCACCTTCATATAAGCCCTGAGCTGCCTGTTCTTGAAGTCATTTCTAAATTTATTTATTGCAGTGAGCAGAAAAGAAGACTAAAAGCAGAGAAGAAAGCCCAGGAAAAGGCAGAAAGGGAATCCCAAAAACCAGTCGAGACTAAGAAGGTGAGGAATACTTCACCTTTCTTACTTTGATAAGTTTGTTTTAGAAAAGTTAATGTTCTCCTGCAGTCTGTATTATGAGGGAAGATTATAGCCAGTGTTCTTCTTGGCTGGGGGGGGGGGATTTTGTGGAATAAAAACACTATAGTAATGGAACAAATCTATGTCAGTTATGAGGAGTGAATGATGGAAAAGTCTTGAGTTGCTCTTTATTTCAGCCACTGTGCACCATAACATGAGAAGGCTGTCATAGGTAAAATAATTGTAGGTAAGTCATGTTTTACATATCAAACAGGTATACTAAGGAGACTTAAATTATAATGAAAGTAGTAGCATTCATTACCTATTATTCTTAATATGTAAAGTGTCATTTAGTTATAATCTCATTGTCATTTTGTAAAGGTTGTTTTAGTTAATGGAGGCAGGCAAATTTTTATAGAAAGGAATGAGTATCAAAGGTTAATTATTTCAGGCAAATGAAGAAGAAATCAGTGCTAATGAGTACCTGAAACTGAGGACCCAGTATGTGCAGCAGCAGAAAGATGGAGGCAAGGTCATGTACCCCCACAAGTTCCATGTCTCCACCTCACTCGCCGAATTCCTCAAGACTTTTGACGACCTTGGACCAGGGGATGAAGGCAAGGAAGAGGTCTCCGTGTCAGGAAGAATTCATGCTATCAGATCAAGTAGTCAAAAGCTGCGGTTTTATGACTTGCGAGGAGAAGATGTTAAATTACAGGTAGGATGCAGAACTTGCTGTTAGTTATATTTTAGGTTCTCTCACTATTTATGCTGTTGATATCACATCATTCTTGTGATTAACTCATTTATGATAAAAATTTTAAGAACAATGCATTACCTAATACAAATATCAGACTTGCCAACTTTCACAGATACGAACAAACCTATCCATATGTACTGTATGGCTGCAGAGCCTCTGTTCAGGTCACTGGCTTCACACCTATAAGTAGCAAAGTTCTGGTTTATTTATCTTTTGATGATGGCATATAATGTTTTTCCTCTTGATATACTATGAGGGGAAGTATTCTATTGTTACTCGTTTATATATTGACACATCTTCTTTAGTGAGCCCTACTGTACATTAGCCTATTGGTGTGTATGTAAGGGAATAACTGATATGAGATAAGTAGAATTTTGATGTATGTGAGGGGAGAGAAAGACAAAAGAGTAGGAGGATGAGGATACATGGTAATAGAATGAGTGAGGTGGAGAGGATTGGAAGTATTGAGTTGTATATATGCCATTGGGCATATGATTGTGGCAGAGAGTATCTTGAAGTTTGGTCACAAGAATGTGGTTTTAAAAATTGCTTAAGTAAACCCTTAATAACTAGGAATATATGCAGCTCTAACCATTCTGAGTTATCAAATATTCTGAATTATCAAGGGTTTACTGGTGTAGCTGATAGTTACAGGTAAATACATGGCAGTTGATAGATGCATGGCAGAATGCTACCCTCTCCTTAGCGTGGTTAAGTGCGTATGAAGCTTTTTCCAACATTTTGTGCTTATATGATTTTTTTTCCAGGTTATGGCAAATATGAGATCTTATGGGAATGAGGCAGACTTCTTACAAGATTGTGACAAAATTCGTCGAGGAGACATCATTGGTGTCACAGGTATTGGTGTACGCACCAAAACAGGCGAGTTATCCATTAGACCCACAAAAATCCAGGTTTTGGCTCCCTGCCTTCACATGTTGCCACACCTTCATTTTGGCGTCAAGGATCAAGAGACCAGGTATCGGCAGAGGTACCTTGATCTCATCATTAACTCTGACATTCGCAAGAAGTTTATTATCCGTTCCAACATTGTATCTTATGCTCGGAAATTCTTTGATGATTTAGGTTTCTTGGAAGTAGAAACTCCAATGATGAATATGATTGCTGGAGGAGCAACTGCCAAACCCTTTGTCACTCACCATAATGAACTCAATATGGATCTCTTCTTGAGGGTTGCTCCAGAGCTTTATCTAAAGATGCTGATTGTTGGTGGCATTGATAGAGTTTATGAAATTGGGAAACAATTCAGGAATGAAGGCATTGACCTTACGCACAATCCTGAATTTACAACCTTGGAGTTTTATATGGCATATGCAGATTACAATGACTTGATTGAGCTTACAGAAAAATTGATATCAGGTATGGTGTACAGCATCTTTGGTTGTTATAAAGTGAAATTCCATCCAACTGGTTCAGAGGGTGAAGAATGGGAAATAGATTTTAAGCCCCCTTATAGAAGACTATGTATGTTCCCAGAGCTTGAGAAAGCCCTAAACACAAAACTACCAGAACCAGACAAGCTGAACACTGAAGAAGCTCGCAAGGTACTAAGTGACCTCTGTGAAAAACATGGGGTAGAGTGTCCAGCTCCTCGTACATCTGCCCGACTCTTGGACAAGTTGGTAGGAGATCTTTTGGAGGAACAATGCATTAACCCAACATTTATTATGGATCATCCACAGGTTATGAGTCCACTTGCAAAGTACCATCGCTCCATTAAGGGTCTCACAGAGAGGTTCGAACTCTTTGTTGCCAAGAAGGAAATTGTCAATGCCTACACCGAATTAAATGATCCGTTAGATCAAAGGTTGCGATTTGCTCAGCAGGCCCAAGACAAGGCCGCAGGTGATGATGAGGCACAAATGGTAGATGAAAACTTTTGCACAGCCTTGGAATATGGTCTACCTCCAACAGGAGGCTGGGGTATGGGCATTGACCGTATGACCATGTTCCTGACAGACTCGTATAACATCAAGGAAGTTCTCTTCTTCCCAGCCATGAAGCCTGATAATCCAAATAAGAATCCATCTGATGAAGGAAATAAGGAGAACCATCCAGCATCATAAAAAGTGTCTCGAACACAGTTTCTTGCTACCAAAGTGCTTAACATTGGCAAAACAACAAGACTATAAATTAGGGATCAGGATTTTGTACCTATTATTGTCATTAATCTCGGTAATTAAAGAATGTATGTAAATAACTGTAGAAAGTAAAGCTTCCTGATGAAAAATAAAAAAATTTGGGGGTGTATTCAGGGAAAATTTTGTGTTCTGTGTAACAGTTTTATATTGCCACTTGACCAAACTTGTACATGTTATTAAATTATATTTATTATATGTGGTTCTCAACACTGCTAGCTGTCTTTAATTGCCATTCGAAAATTTTAAGAGAATTAAAGTGATGATTAAAACTTGAATGAGCTCTGCTTGAAGCTACATAAAAGTTTTATTTAGACTTTAAAGGAAACTTTTGACAAACTGTATTATTATAATTAATGTCTTGAATCATCAGTGTACAGGTGAACTTACTGGCTAACACACTATCCTGACGATGATTCTTTAGTACAGGGTACTTGAAATACTATAAAACAATCTAGATATGATGACACCACCAGTAACTTCTTGAGCTAAATGAGATATTCAGGAAGGAACAGATCATGGAAACAGCTGACTGATCATAAACTCTGGAAACCTTTAGGGTAGGTATGGGCAACCTTTCCTCAGTCATGGGCTGCATTACGATTTGGGTATTTTTCTGCGGGCCAACACACGAAAATTTATATCCTACCTAACCCAAAAGCAATGTTAATATTGTATTAGCAGGGACAGTGAAGCAGTTTATTCTCACGTCCACCTTACGATATTTTCAGTTTACATTTACAGTCTTTTTCACATTTATGAAACGAGTCCATCAAGGACTACTTAGTATTTATTAACAGATCCTTGCGAGTACCAATACTGAGATTTTGAACAAATTTATGGATCACCTAGTTGCCAAAAATTGTAAGGCTTACACTTTACAGGATTTGCACAAATCTTTAGAATTTTCATATCCAGATGTTTCAAAACCCACATAAGTGGCAGTAATCAGATGAATTAAAATCAGTGATCTAATCAGGTGAATTAAACGGTGTTTAATCTTCTGTAAGAATTAAACTAGGGTGTCTAATCTTCAGGTGAATTAAACTCGGTGTTTAATCTTTCAGGTGAATAAAACTCGGTAGCTTAATCTTCAGGTGAATTAAACCGGTGTTTAAACCTAGGGGATTAAATCAGTGTTGAATTCTGCAAATTCAAATAAATTAGTCTAACTCTGTCTGTGGCAAAAAATACATGAAATACTTAAATAAAAACCATCTAAATTTCACACAGGTAGAATATCCCTAAAGCATAAATCCCATCAAGATTTACATGGGATTTAAAGATAGAGAAATAAAGGCAAAAAAATATAACACATTACACGCTAGCTTCAGTGAATCGATGGTAAAATATTTAAATGAATTGAGTTACCTTATTTTAATCCAAAAAAACCTTTACTTAACCCTTAATCATCGGCCATTCGGTCCACAGCTCCCAGGAGTGAAGAAAAACGTGCCAGAAGTAATGAGAGAACTTGATTTCCACCTATGACGATAAATAAGGTCTAAATAGAGGATTTTAGCGAGAGGGTGTGATAATCTGCCGTGTAAAGTGACGCATGCCAAATGTTGCCTGTTGGGGGAGAGGGAATAGGATGAAAGGGTATTTAGGCTTGGAGATAGGAGGAGGTGTTATATAAAGATATATAATATATATATATATATATATATATACTCGTATAGTTCGAAGTTTAAGACCAAATTTTTAGGCAAAAAATTTGGGCTCCTAAATTACCTTACAACGGCGGCTATCAGTAATCTATAAGCAGTTCTTTTGAAGACAGGTTAACTTATCATATACGGTATCACAGTTCTCATTGATTCCACAAAAAATACCGCAATAAAACCTTTGATATTTCACACTAATATACACCGGTCATCTACTTCAACCTCCTGTTTACAACGACAGAATCACCACCACCATCATCCTTTCATCCAGAAAACAAATTTGACCATAATAGTTAGTAAGTTCTTCAATATCTCTGGAAGAAAAGGGCTATCTGTTCTTCGTTACCTACAAATGTTATAGCATTTATTTAAAACACAAATTTGTTATTTCCACAAACAAACAGTTCCACTATGGCTGAGCAACAATGAAAACCGGCGTTTATATAATCTGCCAATAAATTCGCTCGCGCAAGGTCCCATATATCACTGTCCTTGTTCTACATCTACCACATATATATATTATGGAATATATAACATTTAGTGAAAATCCTTAAGAATTTAACCAGTCTATCATTACGTCATGATACCTGATTCCCAACATGGATGGAATCCACACCTGGATAATGAAAGTTCCCATTGGCAGTTATCACATCCTTAATATCACATGCAATTTTAGACATAGAGTCGGACGGGTTGTTCATTGATTTCAAAGCACTTTGAGAGTCATATAATAGTCACCCCAATTTCCATTATTCGTTTCGCTTTGTTCTTTTATTACTCATTAAAGTCACTAAGGTTTTATTTTAGGAGTAATAAGAAAATTTGAATATAATTGATATAATATTATTCTAACATCAACAACGATTTATAATATAGAGAATTAAAAATAAAACAATTTATGATATGGCAACATGTATGGTAGCTGACAGCTACAACATGACCCGTCGTCCAGTACATGGTCAAGTGGACGTGCGCATTATTCTTCATTTGACAATTCCTGCAAACTTGATAATTTTCTGCGCGTATATCGATATAAGGAAGTGTTGGGTGTTGTGAAGTGCTGAGGCCTGTAACGTAGCGTTGTGTTAATATATGGGATATTAAAAGGTGAAGTGATTTTAATTAAATGATTAGGCGATATTTAGTCACCGATGCCAAGTGAAGTGTTATGGGCCCATAACTGATTGATTAATGGAAATAAATAGTGTTAACGGAGGTAGTGAACTCCATCAGAAGGTTAAAGAAAAAATTGGAATCCTTTCTAGTGAACATTGCGCACGACGAGGCACGTAGTAATTCTAAGGCCTTTTTGAAGTGAAGTCAATTAAAAACATGTTCAAGAGTATTCACCAAGGTGCTAACTACACCAGGACTTGCTTCACCTCCGCCAGAATTTAAATTTTAAGGTATGATTAAAACTTTGTTTAGTTATATAGTTATGCTATGTATTACAATTAAGTACACAGAGCTATTAAAATTGTTATGGGTTAATACGTCTGACTCGCCGCTACCCCTAAAGTAAATACAATATCTTATCAGTACACTTACATTCAGAAACATTAAGAAAAATCTAACATTAAACCCAGCAACGCAAGCAACATCACACAGTAGGCGAGTCTGGTTTTGTTGGGGGTTTTACTCATGTGTGTATAACGAAAAACCGTCCTGCCTATTAGGGTTGTTTATGGACATGAAGGTTATGAATGGCCTAAAAATATATTATATCTTGCAAGGAACTTTATAAATGCAACTAGAATTAAACAACACAAATACAACTAGCTATCTGTACTACAGAAATATTTGTGAAAGAAAGTTATGAGAATTTGTTGTACTGTACATCTTAGATGCATTTCGGTTAAATACATGAAGGTAATGTTTTCTTCTGATGAATAAATTATTCTCGGAATACCTAATTCAAAAATAATAATATAATGTAGTTCTGAATGGTATTTGAACTTGGCTTTTGCCATGAATTAGAAAGAGCAATGAATCAGAAGAGGAGTAGCATTAAGAGCCAATAAATATTCCTCCCCAGCTAATTTACTGGTAATTGTATAATATGCAATGAATAGATTATAATATGATCAATATGCATGAGTTTCAGACTATCCTGGGTAATTTTCATTACTGAGTTAATGAAAATACTTGAAAGTCATTCATTTGCCTCACTGTGCAAAGTGTGTGTATGGTAATAATTAATGTCCACACCACATTAACATTTTGTAAATTTCCAGCCCCTCATTGGTGCCTTCCTT